>NC_092032.1:3578080-3884747 GCF_042242105.1 Pempheris klunzingeri | reverse complement strand
ATAAGTTGATTATTTTGGAGTCCTTGTTTCCTGTTTTATTTGATAGTAGTCTTGTCTTGTTTCTCCTTCCCTCCTGCCCTTATGTGTTTCTCCAGTTTTGTGATCGTCAGCTGTTTGGTTCACCTGCCTTCCCTTTCTAAACTTTAAGGACTCCTGCCTTATATACTTATGTAGTCATGCCTTGTACTTATTTGTATTTTATTGATATAGCTATAATAGGTAATTGCTGTTTGATTTAAGTTGCGTTTACTTTCGTAGCACTGTTGAAAACATTGAGGGTCCTCCCTCAATGTGTTTTTCCAAGTTTTTCAATAAATAAAATACCAGTGATGATGAAGAAATGGCAGAGCAGGAGAAGATGAGAGACAGCAGACACATTCACTGACACTGAGATAGCACAGCGGTGTGTATGTGACCGCTGACCTTGGCCTGGCCAAGTGTGGTTAATGATGAGGCACTGTGTTGACATGGTGGAAATGACATTAGGATCATGGCACCTGAGGCCCAATCTATTATGAGGACTGTGTTTATATGTGATTTTTGGTATGCACACTCACACTGGACATGAGCTCACGTTTGTGCATGCAGCAAATAAGAGACGGAACGAGAGAAAGTGATTTTGGACATAATCACCTCGATGCACTTGGCTTCTGATGGCGGCCCTTGCAGAGGTGGTGACGCTGTATGAGAGAGTGTGACGCACCAACCAGCTGTCTCTGAACACTCGGGATACTTGTGTACATCTGTATGCGTGTGTAAAGCCTCTGTCAACCCTGCAGGCTTTGTAGAGCCAGCATTTATCCAGATGTGGCATATCGTTAACCAGCATCTGCTAATGGCAGGCCTGGTTATAATTAGGAAGGCCATTAACACTCCTTCATTATTCAATTGATTTGAATTTATGTCTCGCTCTGTGCAGTCTCACTCTGAGACTCCCTCTCTTTCTCTCTGTTGTGGCCTACCCTCGTTTTTCTTGTTCACTTTCTTTCTTGTTTGCATTTTTTTTTTTTTTACCACACAACTGGTCCAGTGTCTGCTCACAGGCCCACCAGTGAAATACTTGTACATGACAGCAAGCAGATGTGAATGAGAAGCCGGCTGCTGCTGTAACAGAGCTGTAACACCCTAGTCTGGATGATTTAGACATTTTAAAGTAAAAGAAAATTCTGCATTTCCTTCAGGTTTTTTTTGAGTTTATGCATTGAGTGTCAGTGTGGAACGGTACATTTCAACATTTTCCATTTAACCGGTATCCAGCTGATATTAGACACACGTAACAACAGTCTCAGGTTTCACAAACAGCGATAGATAAAGGGAACACACTTTATTTATTCAATTTATTCATTGACATTTGTGTGGAACGACACATTTTTCAAGTTACAAAGACAGCATAACATCCCTAATCGAGTGGGAATAAGAGGGAGCGGCAGCATCTCCCCATCGGAATCAAAGATCAAGATCAAAAGATCAAAAAGTCTTTATCGTCATTACACTGCTGCAACAACAATACAACGAAACTGAGATGACGCTCCCTGAGATTTAAATATAACTATACGGATATAAACAAATATTAGAAAACGTAATAGAATAAATATAATATAATAGAACACAATAGAAGGGATGAGGATGAGGAAGCTGTTTTTCAGTCTTGTGGTGTGTGCACGGATTGTCCTGTATCTTCTGCCTGAGGGGAGGGGTGTGAAGATGTGGTGGGCCGGGTGTGTTGGGTCACGGGTGATGTTTGTGGCCCTGCTGAGACATCGGGCCAAGTAAATGTCCTCAATGCCAGGGAGTTGAGTCCCTATGATGCGTTGGGCTTGGTCTTAATGACCCTCTGCGGCGCCTTCTGCTCTCTCCTGGTGCAGCTAGCGTACCCCGCTGTGATGCAGTCTGCAAGCACACTCTCCACTGTGCATCTGTAAAAGTTCACCAGAAGGTTCTGGGGCAGTCTCGCTCGCCTGAGCTTCCTCGGGAAGTAGAGCCGTTGTTGTGTCCTGCTGATGACACTGGAGGTGTGTGTAGTCCAGGAGAGGTCTGCGGTGATGTGTGGACTCTCTCCACAGCTTCACCTCCAATGTGAACTGGACTCGGATCAGTTCTTCTGGTCTGGTCTGGTCTGGTCTAATAATATGGCTAGTTGATCTAGGAAGGACATGAAGGCTACCACACCTTATTTGGCTTTGAATAAAATCAATTCTTGTGCAGGAATGTGCAGGAGTGCAAAAACAGCAGTCAGAGAAAGTTTGGAAGATTGAATTCCGAGAAGAACATCACCAGAAGATCTGAAGCAGAGAGGCAGGTTTGTTTTTTTTGGGATAGCTCTAATTTTAGCTAGTTTGGCTCTTATTATGCCCAAATGGGAATTAATCACCAAGAATTGGTTGGCTGCCATAAAAGCCATAAAAAGATTACTGAATTCATCCATACAGAGAGGTCATTCAGTATCAGAGAGTTTGGGAGAATATAGTATATTAAACAAATGTCAGATATTGAAGAATGAGTGCAGAACTTTTGTTAACCCCCGTCTGAACAGGGGAGATGACTTTGGGGGACGACAGTCTCCAATCTACGTGCAATGGTTTTTATATCCCTATATCATGAAGAAAATGGCCTGAGGTGCGGTCCAAGGGATCTTAATCCTTTCAAGAGACTGATGCATGCTTGGTTACACAAAGAAGGGAGTTAGCCAGTTTCAAAGACGATACTAAAAAAGGATGCAATTGGTTAGAGTTTTTTTTTTTTAAACCTGTGGAGAATCTATCAGGACCTGGAGACTTAACAGACCGCACAGAGGGTATGACAGCTACAATCTCCTCTTGGGTAATAGGTGTCTCGAGGTCAGGGAAGGGAGGTCAGGAATCACAGGGAATGGAATGGATTTCCAAACTCAAAATGTGTCTGTGTTATCTTATAATTGTGTTTGTATGTACTGTACAAGTACTGGAAGTAATTCCCTTTTAGTTTGCTAGGAGAGAAAAAGTCAAACTCTGTCTGATGTATACACAGTCTTTGTCTGACATCTGCCCCTTATCCTTCATACAAAGCTGCTTGTTTACTCCCCCCCACCCTCCCCTCTGTCACACTTTCCTTTCCTTCCTCTCTCCCACAGTATGCTTTTCAATCTTTCTTGCTCACATTTTCTTTTACCGTTGCACCTCACACTCCTCTTCTACTCCGACTCTCTTCCCCCCCTCACCTCTAACAGCCTCTCATGCTCTGTCCATTGTCCAATTAGTTCATTATTTTGCCTGGAATTATTCAATTATTGACTGAATGCAGTTTGTGTGTGTGTGTGTGTGTGTGTGTGTGTGTGTGTGTGTGTGTGTGTGTGTGTGTGTGTGTGTGTGTGTGTGTGTGTGTGTGTGTGTGTGTGTGTGTGTGTGTGTGTGTGTGTGTGTGCACCAGTTTAATTGATGATAAAGGATGCTGTGATGTTGTAAATGAAGCAGCGAGCCGCTGATAGGTAACATTTTATTGCACTCTCTATCTGGCCTCTCCTTGTGTCCCTCCCCTTCATTTCTGGCCAATTGTTATTATCTTATCATCTCCATCTGCCTTCTTTTTTTTTCAACATGATCTGTACATTGCCTACATGGCAGTAATTGATCCTGAACATTACTATCATAGTGAGTTGTTGCCATCTTTTCAGTGTCTACATAGTCTGATTATCAGTAAACATAAATATTGATTATTTTTATGAGGGGCCACTTTCAAATTTAGCAAATCAAGTCAAAACTAAACGCTCAAGATAATTCCTTTGGCTCCTCTAAACACGTCTCATGCTTTGGAGAATCTTTCTTTTAATTAATGTTTTAATTGCACTCTGAGCTTGACATTGATCAGGCTACTCTAATGACTCTTCCCACTCCCATCTCACGCGTCTGCATGACCAGCTAAAGCCTGCCAAGGGCTTCAGCAGAAGCAAGTGAGATGGGATTTAAAGCCCCGAATCCAAGCAGCCACTGGCAGAAAGGTCACAGCAGTTGATTGTGTCAACAGAATCACTAGACGATGGGCCCGTTTGGTGGGTAATTCACTTTGCCTTGTTGCTGGAATGAGAGCCCAGCCTTGTGCAGGAGTAATCTGGACAGTTTTTAATTTGTGGTTACAGCCGTGGTAATGATGTTATCTGGTGTATATTGGAACAGAGGAAATGAGATTGCATTGTGGACGGCCAGATAAAGGCCCATTCAGAAGGCTTTTAACTCCCCGTCTTACTCAGAGCCCTCTGCTGGGGCCCCATCTAGTTTGGACAGCTATAGTTCTGAGTCGGTGTAGGCTGCACTAATCCTGTGTTTCCACTGCAGCCCCGTCTCACCTGGTTATATCTTGATAATACATGGCAGATACGGGGCACTTGATTGGCTGCTTTAGTGCCAACAAGCTGATATTTACAGCGCGTGCAGGACGTTGTTACCCGCTGCATTGATCAGAGATGATTTAGCACAGGCCCAGACTCCGTAGCCACATGGTGCTTATACACCGTGGACCTAATTACTTAGCAGTTTTTAGAATACCATCTCCTGTCACAGGCTGTCCGGTTTATCTGTATGGTTTATCTCATCTAAAGAGAATTACAGCAACACTTGGCTGCTTCGCTCACCAATTACTGCCGAGCTGCAAGTAAACTGTTGGCTTATCGTTTTAAAACATTTTAGCTCCCCTTGTAAGAAAGTGACGCTTATTTGTAAACCCTAGATTGAAGATGTGTCCCTGTTTAATTAGGTTTTTCATGAAGGCAGGCCAACTACTCTGTATTTCATGCCATAAAAGCTGCCGCTACTGAAGAGTCAAGACATGATGAAAAGAAATTTGCTGGTATAGCTGTGCCAGAAGCCTCTTCGCCGACCACTAACCACCAATTAAAGCACTGCAGGTGGAAGCTAACCTGCGGAGTTCCTGAGTGGAGTAGCACTATGGAGCTTTGTGTCATGTATGCGCGAGTACACGGCCCTACCAGTGGTTTTACACTGTACCTGTCATCTCTAGGTGGTGGTAATGTGCCAAAACACACAGAAATGTGCGAACAAAGGTCGGGAAGAAGGAGCTTACGCAGGAGAAAACATGGATTTAAAACAATACAGGCTTGAAAATGTCCCAAAACGAATGTAAATGTAACTTTTCGTAGTTTACCAGAAAACGGCAAAGGGTACCTTTAACATACAACTGCAGTGCTCTGCATCTATAACATATTTGAGCTATTGTTGTGCTCAGTGCTCTGCGTTACATAGTGCACCAAAATATTTGGGGCCAAAATATTTGCACCATTTCTAGGACAATTTGGCTATGGAAAATAATTGTTATAATATAAATATAAAATAATAGTTAATAATAGAAAAGGAAAATAATAGTTATGTTAATAATGGAGAATTGGTGTGAAATCCACCTCGATGGGTCACCACCTCGTTAAAGGAGGAAAAGATTTAACTGATTCAGTCTCATAAAAATAACTAAACTATCAATTTGGTATTATGATTAATGATTAATGATGATCAAATTCACCACATTGACAGCTAGTTGAAGGATTTGGGAGTTCTTGACAGAGCACACACATCACAATAATCAAACTCCGTGAACATTAAAGCAAATCAAAGGGGTCCAGACGAGCAGTGGGGGAGCTCTGGTGTTGTTGACCTGAGCTTGTAGGGTCATGTGCCACGCATTGACCAACGGTGGCTGGAAAGCTGCGTCCAGGGGTGGGTTTAGCACACATGTGTGAAACTAAAGGACCCTGGGAAACAGAGAGGGGAGCCCCTTTGTTCAAGAGACAGAGAAACATGTAGTCCTCACCATTTCTGGTGGAGCCCAACAACATACATAACTTATTTAAAGCTGGCATTACGTTTGAATACGGCACAATCTCACTTTTCCACATCTTGTCTGTTTGTGTTCCACGCTAACAATGTCTTGAGTTTTACAGTCAATGTAAGTGTTTGAACAGGGCTGTGTGGGCTAGGAATCAGGTCAGTCTGGGAGAGAGACTAAGTGTATTTGTGTGCTATGTGTGTTTGTGTGTTCCATCTAGCGACTATGATGGTATACTGGTGTGTACACACACACACACACACACACACCCGTGAGACTGGCTTTCTTATTGATGACATCGGGCTTGCCTCTAATATGGCTGCCACCAGAGCTCGATAGACAAGCTGCTTAATTAATAGGATGCAGAACCCCTCCATTCATTTTTAATGCCAGCTTTCCAATAGATCTCTGCGTAATGGCTCCACGGTGCAGCCCAGAGGGCGGGGGTCTGCGTGCCACAGATCATCCATCAGTGATACTGGACAGCCTCTCTCGGCAGTGGGAATAATGCTATTTGACTTGGGCGCCGCAAGTTTCCGAGACGTCTCTCTCTCTCTTTGCCTCTCTCTGTCTCTTTCCCTCACCCCTCACAATTTTGCATTCCACTTTACACTTACATAATGTCTTGCATGCATAAAAGTCCATTCTTTTTCTCACTGTCTCACTGTCTGTCCCCCACACTCACCACATGCTGCTGCGCTAATGACAAACTCAGAGCGACAGGGGCCCCCTCCTGCCCGTCTGTGGTTCAGTCAAACTGTCTGTCTGTCTATCTGTCACCAGCAGCCTGCTGTGGTATTCATACCTTTGTAACAAGATCTAAATCTGGCCCCTTTTTAATCCATTCCATCAGCAGCAGGCGACAGCAGACCAAGTGCTGTGTGCTAACAGTCGACTATACTGCTGTTCTGTACTGTAAGTGTATGTCACACAGGCATTATCAGCTTGTTATTTAGCATTCATTTAGGAGGCCGCCTTGTGGACGGTAAGCAGGACTGTACTGCCCCGCACGGCGAGATCATTGGTTTCCCGTCAGCCCTTCAGCTTTTACTTAACCCTTCAGAGTCTGGGGTAAAATGGCGTTGTTTACTACTCTTCATTTTACCTTTGTGTTTCCCATTCAAACTGCTTAGCTTGCCTTTCTTTGTGTCTTTCTTTTCAGCACAACCTCACCTATGTGATTCTACAAGTATTTATTTATTTTGACATAATATATGGACACACTGTATGTAAAAGTGCAAAAGAAACACAAAATCCGAGTAGGAACTAGTTGGATCTTTGGAGGAGCGGGGGTCTGCGCGGACACCTCCTCTCGTTCGTCTTCACGCGCAGCATCCTCTTCATCCTCTGAAAGGAGTCTTCCTCAGAATCAGAACGTTCTTCCCCACATTCAGCATCTTCTAACTCGTAGAAGAGCTGTAGTGCGCGACTTCGGCTCTTCATAAATTTAGTCTTAATAGGCCGATCGACAAAATTCAAACACTTGTAAAAAGTTTGAAGTGTCCGCTTTCCAACAGTCTTTGAATTGAGCACCTGCGCGCTTGTGTCACAGCTTTACGTTTTCAAACGTGCGACATGTGACTTTGACGCAGTGTGGCGGTCCTAGACTCTGAAGGGTTAAGTAAACTCTGCAATGTAAGAGTTTCTTCCTTCTCTCAGGTAGCAACAGTGTAAACCGTTGTTGGGGTTTCACACCCCTCCCGCTTCTCAGTGTTAGCCTCTCCAGCTGTTGTGATGTTTGCTGCATTTGTGCAAAGCTTTAATAAGATCCAGAGGGAACAACAGCAAGGACTGCAACAAGGACAGCAAAACTGATGTGTAGAAAAGAGTGTTTGACAGCAGGTGGTAAATGGGTAACTATGTTTTGTTTCTCTCTCACACAGACGTGTCTTGAGCCAAATCTTTTTGTTTTTTAAAAGTTTGGACTCAGGAATGAGTTGTGGTGTTTTTTTTTTTTACTTTGGAGTTCAACCCCCGTTGGCAAAAACCATGTGTGATTGTGCAGTGGTTTGGTTGAGAATTAGACTTCGGGTCTTGGAGCCCGCTGCTCCACCTCTCATCCAGTCCTTGTTGAATAATGATGCAGTCACATCCTCCCTGTTAATTGGCCATCAGGATGACGAGAGCGCAGCGCCACAGGAACAGAAATGACTTCTCACCACACATGGCGAGCTTTAGTGAAACATGTTCCACTGGCTATAAGGCCAGTCATCGCTAAAAGTGGAAATTCTCCTGAAAGATGTGCTGCTTCGTAGATTATATCAGTGTTGATCTGTGGTGTGTGTGAAGTGGTAGCAGCCACGGCATCTACTGTCGAGCTGTTTGGAGAGCTCTTCATGCTGCAGCCCATTGTCCAGAGATGGGTTTGGGTTTTTTTTTTTTTTTTCCAGCCCTTTGGACCATTTCAGTGCTGTGATAATGTTTTGCTGATAAACTTGTGATGACTAAACAACGAAGCAGACTCAGACAAGTTCAGACACACAGATACAAACGGCATCCAAGAAGAAGAAACGTGCATTGATCCATTTTTGTTCTTAGGAAACGAAAAAAATGTCAACGTGATGGAAAGCGTGATCATAATCGGCTCTCTCAAAGTCACTGAGCAGGAAGAACGAATCTTTCATTTTGTCCATTAATGACAGTCCGCAGCTTAACATATCTGAAAAAAGCCACACATATATTGTTTCTACATGAGCTCAGTTTGTCTGACTGAGGTTAGTTCAGTGGCACAATGGATTGTTGCTGGGCAGCTTAGAAAAGACACACACACATGGATAGTTACAGATGGATACAGTGAATGAACATATCCATTCACAGTGTACGCTTTGTTGGGATTCACCATTTCTGGGGCATTTTGGCAATCAGAAAGTATTAACAATTATCAGAGATAAGGAATAATTATATTGATTAATCAGACTTAATGTAAAGTCCACCTCGAGAGGGGTGAATACGAAAAAAGTTCAACTGATTCAGACTCATAAAATAACTAAAATATCAATTTGGTACGCTGATTAATAATTAACTTACAAACTACAATAAAGATGACCACACTGATGGCTAGTTAAATGATTGGCAGCATAGAGGTCGGCAGCATTCACTCTTATACATCAAAACATTCATTAAAACATAGCAAAATGAAAACATGCAAAACGATCTGACTAAACGTGCCCAACTAACAAATAGCAGTGAGGGTGTGTGCTTGTGCGAGGGTGTGCGTATACATGTGAATATACCAGAAAAAAAAAAGGGGAAACTTCAGGTGTGTGCCGGCTCAGACGAAGCAGGACTGCACACCCTGGGGTGTGGGTCAGAGGAAGACGCCGACACAGGCTGTGTGCTGAAGGTCGCTCATGTGTGGCCGTTGGCTTTGTCTTTTAGTGGAGGCAGATTTCTACATGTGTACGTGTGGATTTGTAAGATAAAGGTGCCAGGATGAGAAAGGATGGTTAGTTTGCATGCAGGACCCCGTGTCTGTGTGGGCAGAACCAACCAATGGCATGGCTACACACTAAACTAGCACATCACAACAATCTGAACTCACTGAACAATGAAGCAAACCAAAACCAATACATTCCCAAAATGAAAGCCCTGCTTAGCCATGTATACAGTTATGGTATGCCACGTATGCCGGGTTGTTTCCAGTCCTTGGAGGGAAAAGAGAGAGATATTTTCAGTGTGCTACATTCTTAGCTGGCAAATGTGTTGATGAGCCAGGGTTGTGGTTCTGACGTCAGAGCTCTTCTGTATACTGGTCTGCACGTTGCTCCTGTTTTGCTCGGCCAAATGTCTCCCACACCACGCGCCGGCATCAATAACAGCAGCAGTGGTGCCGACCAGTCTGTGTTCAGCCCCTCAGCCTTCTGTACGGGTGTTACATAAGACTAGTCCCGGAGTGGTACACAAACATAACCAGAGCCAATCGAGGGAATTGATCTGGCAGCTCTAGCCTGGACAGAGGCTTGTTATAGGAGGGGGATGATGAGAAAGTGATGTGTCACAGCAGCGTCCCAGTGTGTGCTCTGGAGCTAAACACTGCTTGGTTGGCCGGCTCAAAGTTTCTCCTCTTTTCTCATTGTGTTTTCTCTTTGTGTCTCCTCTCTCATGGCTGTTGATTTAGCAGGAGGGCTCTCTGGGCTGCACCTGGCTATTGGCACTGAGCGTTCGGACTCTCCAGTCGTTCCTTAGATGGAGAGAGGGAAGGTGTGTGGGTAGAAGAGAGAGAGAGAGCGCAATAGGAATGGTGGATGGCTTCATTTGAAGGCTTTTTTTTTTTTAAATCTAAACCAAATGTATCCATCTTGCCAGGTGATAGAAGCGAAAGCAAGTTTAAAAAGAGCTCTGACGTTTCCTGTACTAAACACTCAAAAATACCCGTGGCACAGAAAGTGACGTTTCACAGCTCCTTTGGGACTGTTAGAGGAAGAACCGGGTCAGTGATGGCCACCGTGACGGAGCACACAGAAAAGTCAACCCAAGAATAAGATGTCATGGTGAGAATCAGTGTAAAAATCATTAATTCAGGATTATTACCACTATGAAATATTATTGACAAGAGCATCACTCAGCTTAAGTGAAATGTACTTTAAAACGTGAGCAAATATTCTCATGAACAAATCACACTGGCATAGGAAGAGGCTTATTGACTGGAATGGCTAAGAAGACCGTGATGTCACGTTACAAGCCATGGTATATATATATGAGGGTGGATGTTCACTCTTTCACTCTTCTTTTTCTTCAGTATTTACCCCAGACCGGTACCTCCACTGCTCATCTCTGTGCCTTTATTTTCTTTGCATCTTCTTTTCCTCCCCAGTTGCTGTTCCTTATGCTCTCCTGCACCTCATTATCCTCGCTTAAATGTCAACCTCTTCTTTCTGGCTCTCTCGTCCTTCTGTTGGTCGGTCAGTTGGTTTCACTTTCTCTCCCCATCCCCCCCTCTCTCTCTCTCTCTCTCTCTCTCTCTCTCTCTTTCTCTCTCTGCCTCTTTCCTCTCCTCACTCTACCTCTGTTCTTGATTAGCCGAGGGCTCATCAGCTCAGTTTAAGTTACAGGTCTACTGCTCCCTCTCCTTTCCACCCTGATTTACAGCTCCTTAATATTTCACAGCTGATGAATCATTTAGGAACTTGCGCCTCTCCTGTTGTTTTTTTTTTGTCGCTCTGATCTTGGTCAGAATTCAGTTTTGGGTTGGCGAGCCAGTTAGAAGCCGCTTCCTCTGATAATAGTCTTTCCTTCGTGTTAAGTGCAGGGATAAAGTTTGCTCCTGGTTTTTAATGACCAGCAGCTTTCTAAAAGCTCTTTCATCACCCGTTTTCTCGCTTAATGCAGACGAAAGTGATATCACTATCGATGGTTGATTAGCAGAAGGAATATCTTAGTGAGTAGAAAAGCATACGCAGTGTGTATGTACAGTTTTTATGCTCATGTACTCATTATGATTATGAATCTGTGGGCACATTAAAACTTTCCAGAGCACGCGACACAGACTTGAGAAGCCAAGTATCCATTCTGCTGTGCTCTGGTTGTGATCTCTGAAGGGCCACCGTCGTTTCCAATTGTCTGGCAGATGTTTCAATTGCGCTGAAAGACGATGCGAGCCACTTATTGCCTTGGCACGCCCCACAAAATGAGACGTGTCTCACTGCCAGCAGCTCCACACCGAGCGGACTGCCATCAAAGCCACAGAGGGATCGGAGTAGGCTCACTGACTCACCGGCTAATTTAAACTTCTGTTTTAAGGTGATCAGTGTAGGTGGTGTCCTCCATCTGACCACCAGAGAAGGAAAACAATGCTGAGATGATGGAGTGTTTGTCTCATGGTATGGTTCATGTCCATCTTTCTGTTGATACTGAATAAGCCTTCCAGTCTTGTGTACCGTGTGTCATTTGACCACCTCAGCATTGCTGCTGAGCCACATCGTCATTCTGGTGAATTTCAGGTTTAACGAAGATCTTCAGCAAACAGAAGAGATTTCTTTCAAACGCACTCCCACGGCACTTCCACGCCAGTGAAGCCCTGTTTTTGTTGGAGACCGTGTAATTGAATTTGGCTCTATATATATCATCTGTGCAAACAAATCAGGGCCGACACAGAGGCTCCGGTGAGCGTGTTTGCACAGAGACAGGTAATTGAATGAGCTGTGGGCTCATATTAAGATCCCAGCCAATGTGTTGAGATGGCTCCCATCCAGAAACAAGGTGATCATTCATTACAAAGTGTAGGAGAAGCATTGCATTGTTGATCCATGGTGATCCTATGCAATCACTGCAGGTTAGTCTTGGCAGCTCTTCATGGGCTGTGGGGGATACTGTGTGACAAAATGAAAATGTCGAACCTGATATAAAGCCAGGAGAAGTTAGACAACAGAGGTATGATGAGTATGTCATATGAATGGATGATTTACTGTGAAGAGCAACAGGGCAGATCACAACCGAGCAAGGCCTTAGATTATCTATCAGAAAGCAACATGGTGGCATTTACCACAAGACGCGACGGCTGAGTCGACCTTGTCCAGGTAAAGAGTCACTTCAGGGGTGTGGCGTCAGTGCTGAGGGGAGCAGCTGCTTCAGTTGTGACTGGTCATGGTAATTTGGTAAAAACTCTTTCTTCTCGGGCTGACTGGCTCACTGCAGCAATTTGTCATTTTTCTCCACTCTGACTGTCTCTGTCCTTGGTGCTGAAAGCACTCACAGAGGAACATTCCCCTCTTTTCACAGGTCTGGGCCAATTCATTTTGAAATGACCCAAGTCAGGCCTTTGCTTTCAGTGTTCATCTTCAATTTCTCAAGAAAAAGAAGTTCAGGGCAAACATTTTTCAGCTGGTTAACAATTGTAAAAGGTGTTTTTTCCTGTGCTTCCCTCCTCTAAGTCACCTCTTATAAATGGGTTTAGCAACCATTATTTGTTTTGGGAAAAAAACTTGATAATTCAAAATGCTTTTGAAATAATAAATAATTGAAATAAGTGAAATGTTTATATAATGAGTGGGAGGAAATAATATATATAATATTTTTTTCTTAATAATTCAAATTCACTTGCTTCATGTTAGCCTGTGTGCAGGTGGAAATAAGTGACCTCTTTTAATTGTATGTATTGCATATGAGTAACGTAGCATCATATCCAGCAGACAGTCAGAGATCTGCAGGGACACGACCTGCACCTTCAAATTTTAAATCCAAAGTCTGCGGCTTTAAACAGACACAAAAGCTGCCCCCCCCCCTTGCTGTGCCCACAGCGCTTTGAGCTGCACTCAGCAGCATGAATGCCAGCGGGGACATTTGTGGATAACTTTGTCCCACCTCATGGCAGAGGGCTGTAGCTAATGCCGAAGGGTAAATGGTCTGGATTTGTACGGCACCTTTCTAGTCATTTCGACTACTCAGAGCGCTTTTACATCACATCCTCATTCACACATCGCTCATTCAGGAGGAATCTAACTATTCTTTCACACACAGCAAGTTAGGGTTCAGTGTCTTGCCCAAGGACGTGCTGACTCATAGGGCCGGGGACCGAACCAGCGAACCTGCCCCCTTCTGATTGATGGACAAACCCACTCCACCTCTGAGCGACAGCCGCCCGAAGGGAGGCGCCCGTTCTCCGGTTTATACCACGACGCTTTCTCTCTTATCCCACTGGTCTGTTAGCTGCCCTTATGTGCACTTCTGTGCTGTCGCGACGTCTTTTGCCAAGCGGGACATTTGTTGATCACTTGGTGGTCCAGTGTTAAAAAGTTAAACATAAATCCTGATAAATTGTAATATCAAATCACAATACCTAAGAATCGCAATACACATTAAATCAGCACCCAAGTATTGTGATGCTGTCGGATCTGGAGGTCAGCATGTGTCCCCAGTCTTCCATAGATCCTCTCTTAGAAAGAGAAAATTGTCATTTTGACTGAATTCTCCAGCTAATCAGATCAGGTTGAGAGAGGAAGTGAGGCTGATAGAATGCTCCTGGCACAATGAGATCATTGGTCACTCTTTTTTTTCCCACTCTGCTGTGTTTACTCCCACACCTCCTCTCCGTACATCTGCCTTTCACTCTCTGTCATTTAGCTTCAGCTTTGTTCACTCTTCTTGTTTTGTCTTTTTTTTTTTTTTTAACCTTTTGAAAAACTTCCACCACATCCTGATGCCCTGTCAGGTATCATCACTTCCTCTGCCCCTTCATCCCTCCATTCCCCCCCCCTGAAGGCATGAAACAGCATTAGAAGCTCTCATTATGCACAGACATGACATGAAACCAATTCAAGGTCATACAAGCAGTCACACCATTCTCCTGTCCTCAGGGAGTGTGTGTGTGTGTGTGTGTGTGTGTGTGTTTGAGAGAGAGATGGGGGGGGCAGCAGCCAGTTATCGTTCATATTGCACTGAGATCTACTGTTTCAAAGTGCTACTGTTTCAACTGCTTGACATTAGCTGACTTGTGCTGATGGGGAGGGAGAGTAGAGGGCAAGTGAATAACGGATGGAGTTGGACGGAGAGGAGAGGAATGAGGAGGGGAGGAGAGGAGGGGGAGATGAGGAGAAAGCTTTGGAAAGAGAGAAAGAAGGCGAGTTGGAGAGCTGTATTTTACAGTGTGAGGGTTTAATAAGACAGCATCTGGCTTCCTCTGTCTGACTCCTGACTTCGAGCTTAACTCTGTGTGTGTGTGTGTGTGTGTGTGTGTGTGTGTGTGTTACCATGCATCTGTTGGATACCAGTCTGTCACTACAGGCTCAGTGTTTGTTAGCTATAATTACAAAATGACACATTCTATGCAGTGTTTCCATCTGTTGGATTTTTCTAGTGATCAGACAGGTGCAAGAAAGATAGAAGCTAATTGACTTACTGTGTGTGTGTGTGTGTGTTTGGACGGATGGATGGAAAGGGGAGGGCATGGCAACACTAGAGGGACAACTTGTGATGGAGCGTTTTACCACTGTGGGCAGATCAATTTAGTCATTTAAGGCTCTCACAGTGCGTCTGTTACTTCCATACTCATCCATTCTCCTTAAAGTTTGGAATTCTAACAAAGCAAATAACACTAAGAGAGGAAGGGAAAGATCAATGTAAGATGTTGTTCCCTGTGTTTGAAGAAGTATACATGTATGTATGTACACAGCATGAATGATACTTCAAAAACAATCTGTTTGGAAAAAGTTTATGAGAAAATAGATGATAGAAAGTGAATAAAGCAAAGAAAGTGGAATAACTATAAAACATTCAGAAAGTGTGTGTAACGGGAGTCCAGAGTGCTGGAGCTGCCAGCCGTCTCCCTCACTTTCTTTGCTTTATTCTCATCTTCTGTGTTCCTAAGTGGAGCGTCCCGTTTTGGGATAATATTGCAGAGAGAGACGATATTAAGTTCCAAAGAGTAAAATGCATGTCTGAATGTTGACTAGGAATTCTTTCTCTCCTCACTGAAACCTCATAATCTGTTTTGGAGAGAGCTGTCAGTCTCTGAAGCCTTCTGGCTTCATCTCCTCTTCCATCATAATGTCATCCCTTCATTACTCAGCTCTCCTCTGCCTCTCCTTCACCCTCCGACTCGAGACGGATAAGATAAGATAAGATAAGATAAGATTTTCCTTTATTAGTCCCATGACAAGCAAATTTACAGATATGGATGCAGGCAGAGGCTGTCACACACATATATGTGTGTGTTACCGCATCCTGTCTTGATGTGCATGTGTTGGTGTGTGTCGAGGACCAAAGCAGCAAGGTGCTGATTATGTGATACAGATGCCACCCTGACTCTGAACTTTACCAACGGACCTGAGCTCCACCGAGCCCTCGGCTTGTCCTCATGGATTCACCCCAGGAACAGGACACCCGTCGGGTGCCTTGTATCTGAGCATCTCTCCATGACCCAAGGGCAGACGGGGATGGTGGGCCTCCAGCTTTATGCTAGGCAGCTTGGCAGCTTGGCACATGATCAGAGTGCTGCGGAGGGTGAGAGAGGGGAGTTGTGAAGGTCGAAGGTAAACAGCTGGCTCGGTATAGCCGACCGTGGTCATGTGGAGGCAGCTGGAGAAAAACGAACTGCGTCTGCTGGTCATGTGCCTGATGACTTCAGCGCAAAGTTCACAAGACATGTTCTAAGTTATATTCCCTTCTTAGCACTATGGGATTTAATGTCATTTTCCAGACACACTGTCTGCCAGTAGTGGGAGATGATGGGTTGCTCTTGCCAGTGGCACTACCTAGCTCTCCCCACATTCCTCTCCACATTATAAACTGCCAAGAAATGTGTTCTCAATAGTCTCCAGAGAAGCTTCTTTTCAAGCATGCTTCAAACATGGGAAAACTGAATCTGGCGTTTCCTTTAAAGCCATGTAGCTCATGCTGTTCGTCCAAAGGTGGGGAAACACCCCCACGCAGTTACCACGATTGTTTATGTGCTGTTTATTACAAAAAACGTCTGATGCTTTGATGAGCCAGACATGAAGCGCTTGGCCGAGAATCAAAATAACCCCCGAAACGACATCGAACAGCAAAGCGTTGTGCGGGAACACAAAGCGAGACGGAGCGTTTTGAGAGTTTGAAAAGTCTCTGAGTAGAAATTCAGTTTATAGATTTGGTATTACATTTTCTTTGGCAGGGTGGAGAGGAATATGAAACAACAGCCAGACTGTGGGCCATGAACCCTACCCACTTTATTCAATACTATGGATTCTCTGCAAGCGCATGTAGACAATACGAGCCCAAATGTGAATCTGAGAAGAATGAGGGAGGAGAACCCACCTGGCTTAACCCAGTGATATTCAGTGCTGCATGCTCTTTCAGCTCATTTCAGCTAATGGACTTTGAACTGGAGGGCATCCGCACACACACACACACACACACACACACACACACACACAGTCTACCACCACTTATTATAGATGCATGATATACTGCAGGTTAGCATAAATCCACTGATAAGCACATTAAACAAAGATATTTTCTGCTGTACAGGGACGACTGAGCACACACTCACTCAGCTCGCTGTCAAAGGACCACAGGCTCCGCTGAGCTCAGCCAAGGAGCAACGCAGTTCTGGCATGGCAAAAGTCACTGCCCAGGAAGATAACCCTTTAGTTTTTCTCTTTCCTGATCGGCCCAAAGAGTGTGCGTCCAGATGAGGCTGAATTGGGACCAGCAAAAAAAAAAAGAAGTACATTTTAGCATTTTAAAGGCTGTTCAAATGCGAAAAGAGGGCTTTGAATCGAACTTCCTGTGTTACTACTCCTGTTTTATCTCAGCTTTGTCCCTTTCAAGCAACATTTTATTTGTTTAGGAGTATTTCAGATGATTCAGGTGCATCACAAGCAACCAATTTGACATGTAACGACATCATCAGCAGTTAATATTACAGCACGGGCTTCTTTCCTCTATATGATCGTGAATAGAGTTGGCTTATATAAGGCGTTGCATGAATCACCGAGGCTCATCAACAATAAAGATTAAAGAAGAAGGACTTTTACGCTGTCCTTTGCTGTTATCTTTATTTATAATATTTCAGTGAGCAGTCTGGAGGGTTTAATTGCTTTGCATTTCTATCTCGTGTGGCCTTTTTCAGATTCAGGTGACTGAGAGCGGTCTTGTGCTCGGACTGCTAAATAGCAGCAACAGACAAGAGGCCGGCTGTTTTGTCATGCAGAAACGGGGATATTTAGTAAATCATAAATGTCTGAAATCTCAGCAGGATTGTAAGAAAACAAAGCAACATTTGAATTCTGCAGGTTCCAGTGATATCTCTGTCTGCCTCTGATTATTCCTCCTTGCAGCTGCTTTTCTCCACCTTACAAGCTGAGCCACGAGATATTGATTCCCAGCTAGATCAAAGACAGTACATCTCTTTGTTGACTGCTGTTACAACTGTAACAATCGTGTCTCTGACTGCTTTTCGAACGTGTGAGGACGAGCAGGTGTACATGAGTCTGTTCTGTGTATTGAGTGTTTTTTTTTTTTTGTATAAATGCTAAATGGTCTGTATTTGTACAGCACCTTTCTAGTCATTTCGACTGCTCAAAGTGCTTTTCCATCACATCCTCATTCGCCCTCTCACACATCATTCACACAGGAGTGTGACTGATGGTTCGGTGTTCTTTAATGGAGACATAGTGGCACATTTCACACAGTTGAACACACCGTACGAGCTGGTGAAAGATAGAAAACTTGATCTCGATTAAACATATATTATATATTACATATATGTTTTCTTTAAACTTTTGGTTTTTAGCCCTTCAAAATAAAAATATCTGCTAATAAACATACAGAAATTACATTATTTGCGTCATTTACAGACTTCGTAGACATCTCGGAGGGA
This sequence comes from Pempheris klunzingeri, assembly GCF_042242105.1. Classification (NCBI taxonomy): domain Eukaryota; kingdom Metazoa; phylum Chordata; class Actinopteri; order Acropomatiformes; family Pempheridae; genus Pempheris; species Pempheris klunzingeri. Next base: position 3,866,647 of record NC_092032.1, on the reverse strand, counting down.
ATCACGGCTACTGTAGGTTGATATATTAGCTATGAAGTGCTGCTGAGTCGAATAGTTCCAGAAAAAGATCAAAATGACATTTCCCCCCTGCTATCTACTTTAGTATGACGTAATGTGAGGTTATAAGTCACAAAGACAAACAAACTCCAGGTAAACTTCTCTGTGACTACACTGTCTCCTCGTCGCTCTCTCTGCTCCTGCCCACTACCTCCACTCGTGGGTTCGAGAAAATGTATCATGAATCGCTGAAAGGTAAGCTGCGATGTTAAGTTAATGCTGTGTCAGAGATGACATTTGACATTTTTACTACCTGGGACTGCAGTGGCTGGATGCTGTGGCAGGGAAAGACTATACATATGACCTTTTTAGATGCAGGACAAATGAAAGCTAGGCTGACCAAGGCGTCGAAGGACTGGCCAAAATGGAACAGTTGTGTCTGGCTGTATCTCAGCACTACAACTACAAACTTTACGTTGTATGGCTTCACTTTGATTGTTACATTATTTGTGCAGTGCATTGTACTGCTGCCAGAGAACTTAGCAGACAGATTGGTTTCTGCTTACCAGTGCAACTCTGGAGAATCGGGTTGGCATGCTGTAATTAAAATGGGAGCTTCGACTCCTAACCTTGTCTCTCTCTCTCTCTCTGTATTAAATCTGTAGCAGTAAGCAGCAGGCGACCATTGGGAATATACGACAGGTCATTTTAGCAGACAAGGCAGAGGTAGATTTATTTATTTTTTTCTTTTTTACTTTGTGGATTCAGCATCGCAGCTCCTTTGGGAACACAAAGCGTGGTGCGGTCAAGGTGAACGGCCTTGCATCGAAATGCCACTCTCGCTGTCCTACAGGTACTACTCTCTAAGTTAATGGACTCTGCACGTAACTCCCTCCACCTGACCATGCATTCCTCTTCAGATGGGTACAATGACCCCTCCTGAAAGACAAACAAGTGACTATGTGTTCTATGCTGCCGCAGCCGAGGAGAGCGCCTGTCGGGGTCTGGTGTCAAGTGGGGGATTGATTGAGCTTTAGAATGCCACACTGATGGTGATGACACATGAAAGTGGTCACCTTCTCGCCTGTCGTTAGCTCTCAGAGAAAGAAGAGGCCGACTGAAGCATCGCTGTGTGTCTCTGTCCAGGCACTTTGTAAAAGGCATTTACAATTAAACGTGTTTGAAGGACGATGACCTAGAGAACTCTTGATAGAATAGGAAAGAGGTAAAAAAAAAAAAAAAAAAGGAATACACACTAGTATAATACTTCCATAAATGTTTCATTCCATCTTCCCGTTTTACATATATTTTCAGCATCATTCTGTCCTTAAATGCTTCCGTCACCGTAGCAGTTTTGAACATGCCTGTTCCTTGTGAAGGTCTTCAAAGGCCAAGTGGATAAAATGTTGGTAAAATAAACAGCAAGACCTTCAGTTGAGGTCAATATTGTCGGTCAATTTCCTATAAAGAGTGCATTCATCCAGTGTGTTAGGGTGTGTTTTTCTGTTTCACTGGTCAGCAGGTCGTCTTGCTGCCTTGAAATATGCCCCCGCTGCTTCTTCTTGAGGCATGTGGCAGCAAAGTAATGAAAAACACTTGGAAGAGGTATTACCAGTTTGCAACTGTAATCTTTTAAACCGGAGTCACCTGGGGCTCGTGTTTTCTTTGGCCACCGGCCTCCAGGCTTTCCTGTCAAAGCCATTACAACTCTCATCTGTATCAGTCAGCTCCATCTCCTTTGTCATCCATCAGCTAATCAGTGTGCAGCCGATGTGTCACAGTGTGCCGTTGCCTACTCCTTCTAAGGTTAGCCACCTGCAAACACAAAAAAACCTGCTGTAGAGCCGTTTTCAGTAGGAGCTGACAAGTTGCATGTCACCAGGCCATTTTAACCAACTTTGAAGGCAATTTGAAGAAACGTTTCACCCAAAACTTTTCAGCTCATCCAGTCAGCTATAACACACCGTGTCGACAGGTCTTGTTTTCTTTTTGTTGCATCTCTAGGGATGGATGAGTGCTACCGTGAGTATGTCTGAAATATAATTTCAGACATACTGATTTTTCTATCAGTAAAAAATCATTATGCGTGGTCTCATTATGCATGTTTGTGGAACACCCACCAGGCTGGGAAAAAACTTGAAATATACATATATCAAATGTACGTACTAAGTAATATACATATATCAAATGTACGTACTAAGTAATGTCCCAGCCGGAATGGAATCATCAGCCTCAGCAGCAGCGTTGCTCCCCTCGGTGATTTACTCAGGGACACAGATGGGAAGAGGCAATGTGTTGGTTGGGCCGGAATATTTTCTCATCAAACTTTAAATTTAACTCCACATGCCCTGTTATATATCTTAGCTGCCAACCTCAGGCACCTTCAGTCCCTTTGCCTCTCACTTTGAGCTCTGGCCTCCTCTGAAATTTACGTGGCTAACCTCAGGCCTGAATACCGCCAGTAATGGCACCCTGTAATTGAATCAGCAGGGTATTGGGTGAATTGCTGTATATATTGACTCCTATATTGCTCCCTCACCAATAGTACTTATCATGTCCCCACTCCCTCTCCCTCTCCACTGTTCTTCTCCTTGATAACACTCTTCTGTGAGTTTTCATCATCGTGACCAGGGAGGAAATTGTTTTTCTCTGACACTCAAACTCATTTAGAGCAACTTTTGGTGCCGTTTCATAACCTCTTTCTGCCCCCACCCTGTTTCTCCAGTTTGTCCTCCTCCCTTCTTTTGGTAAATTCCTACCCACACACATTCAAAGCCTTAATGGGCTTAATGATGAGGCCTTCCTCTCCTTAATGTCCATCTTCCTCCACGCACTGGCTATTACCATCCTCTATCTTTTCCACTCCTCTTGTCTAAGAGCACATCTCTCTGTCCATTTCTCAGTGGCCCCTCAGGAGCCCACTGCCACTTATCTCCATGAGTCACTATAAGGATCCACACACATCCCCGCATAGCCACAGGCCTAAGTCAGACATACACACACACACACACACACACACACAGCATGTTTCGCTATCTTTGAGGGGACTTCTCGGCGACACTAACTAACCTATCTCTAACCCACCAAACTAATAATTTGACACTTTTAGTTTTGTCAATAACAACAACATAGTTCAGAAAAATGTAGTTCTTCCAGTGGGGTCCATCCAATTGGTCCCAGAAAGCACTGTGGGCCCCATACTGTCGGTGTTCTTCCAGTTTTGTGGCCCCATTAAGTGTGCAATACAAAACACACACACATTGAAACACAGCGACAGCGTCATGTTGTTAAATAATGTCTCTCTACCAACCACTCTCTGCTTTTCTCACGCTGGTGATTTTGCTGCTTCATTGAGGATTTCATTGAACTGTTAGTGTTCACTTCATTACCCGTCTTCTTCAGCTCAAAGATTTGCGAGGGCACTCTTTTATAAAGCGCCTGTTATTATCCCAACAATATGCTAGCAATAAAGTTGAACAGAGTTAACTAGTGATTGTTTAAAGCTCAACTTTTCAACTCCTCGTGCTGGTTTGCTATGCACCCACCGTCAGCATCTCCTTTTCTTCAGAAGAACTAGTGCTCTTGAATAGTTGGATGCACATCATGAAATTATGAAATGGAGAAAGATACACTGACACTGAAAACAGAGTTTGACACAAAGTTGTATGAGTTTTCATCAGCTAGTATACAGTTCAAAAAGTTACCAAATCTTGCCAGAGTAGCTGACAATGAGACTCGTAGTACAGACGTACAGTCTGCCTAAATAGAGGAAGTATAATGAGCTACATTGATAATGAATAATTATCTACTGTGTTTCTAGAGAGAAGTTGTAGGTTTTTAGTGTTTTTAGTTACTAAAAGATGCACTTCATATCTCCTTTGAGACTGATTCCTGTGCACCCAAACCAGAACTGCAGAGCATGGCAACATGAGGAGCCAAGAAAAGCATAAACAACTGCTCTGGGGTTAGAGACAGAAAGAGAGAGACCACACAGGAGGAAAGAAATGACACAGGATGGACACACGCACACACACACACACACACACACACTCAGAACCAGGCAGGAGGGGGCCACATGTGTGTTTATGCTCTTCCTGACAACAGTGGGGAGAGCTTGTAACCTATGCGTGTGTGTTTGGGAGCTCAGGAAAGCCTTATCTCTGCAACAAGGCTTAATGGGGTAATGGAAACCTCCTAGTGCATGCTGGGAGTGAGCAACGCTATTGAGAGGAGGAAACGGTGATGACTGATAGGACTACACACACTACAGGATTTAAGATCAAAATTAAGATACAGGTGTGCACAAAAAGCGCGATTTTAAAGAAATGGAGCCCATTTAGTCTGATCCTCATAAACGTACACCAAACAATGTAGAAAGTGTTTTATTCAAAGGGCTGTCACAGGTCACTTCACATAATCCATGCATGAATACTCTCTATCTGAAAAATCTTAACAGCTATACAAAAATGTCTCACATGAACCAGTTACCTATTGAAGAATGGACATAGTTTAATGTCAAGCGTGATTGTGCCTTACCGCATGGCCTTTCTTTAATCAGCCATACAGTTCTTTAGCTGTAAGACTCTCCCTTTACAAGCAACTCTCTCCAAAGCGCTGGGTCCCATAAGAGCACCCTATTTGTAAGTTAAACCCCATCGAACACGTTGCTGAAACAACGCTTCGATTTTTGACTTCACCCGATTTAACACGCAAGACTCATTTCCAACCCAATTTCACAGCCATCTGAGTTGGATGAATTTGAATCCACAGTGGTTTCCCCTCAAGCTTGTGTTGGCTGAGTGAGAGGATGGCGCAGGGGAAAAGAGTGAGTAAGAGTGAGGTAGTGGGAGAATAAGGTAGTGGCAGCATATAATACAATGCAAGGAGAGAAAATTGGAAAGGAGTGGAATTTAGTGTGGAACTGAATGATCATTTTCATCATGCTCTAACACAACACACAGGCAGGAAAATGGCAAGATGTGAAGATATTGAGGAGGGTTGATCAGTTCTTGACTGATTGCTGGTTCTGATATTCAATATTTTTAGAATGTTCTCTCTTTATCTGATTGCTGCCAACACAAATTCATTAAAAAATGCGTGACTCTGGTGCTGATGCAGCTGCCTATCTCTGTCTATGGTGTCACTCACTGTCCCAGCCACAGCATCTAATTGGTTACATGTGGTGTGTACAAACCTATCAAAGCTGATGGCTAATGGGGGAAGAGGAATACATTCATGGACTGGACCTACTGCAGTGAGCTATAGTGGAGCTGTGGCAAGGCAAGGCAGCAGATACGACTGAAGGTGCATCAAACATCACAATCAGTCACACAATCAAATGATCTATTTCAGTGGTGAACTTAGGTCTGGAACTTAGGTTAGCTACCGTATTTGGAACGTGAGATTAGTCTCCAGATGGTTATCATGGTGGTAGAAAGCAAACTCACGTTAGGTTTAGCAAGCGGGACGGCTTCGCTTTTGCCTCCCTTGTGAATGAAACTCGTGAACGTTGCTGTCGTCACGCTGGAAAGCTTGAAGCTCTGCTTTCTGCACCAAAATCTGCTGAAGCTAAACCAGGACTGCTAATTCAGGACGGGGAAGTGAGTGAAGGGCTGCAATTTCAATATACATTTCAGTTTCACTGGTTTTGTTTATTGTACTTTATTTTAGAAAAATGTAAAAAATGCTTTGGGGGATTTTTCATATAGAAGATGTGTGAGCAGGTAAACTCCATACTAGAAGTTAATAGCAGCCTTTTGCATAACCCTAAAGCTGATTACTACTGTTTTATACCTCAGTATCAGTTAAAAGAACTTTTTCCACAGTGATGTTGTTGGAGGACTGCTTACTTGAATAATGTAAGGGAATGATGTGAGCGTTTGTGACAGACAGAGGGACTGGTAAAGGTGAGGGCAGGGTGGGCCTGGATCTCTATTCCCAGTGCTTTAGTTAGACCTCCATAAACCATGAAGTCTTTTTCCCCTGTGAAGCAGCCACCCTCCATTATCTGCTGCCCTCCAGGGGAGCGGCCCATTCATGCTGCCACTCTGATTTAATTGTACAGTTAAGGATGACTGGCTTTCACCTTCAGCTTCCACCAGGCTCAGCACATCTCATCCCCCTACACTTCACTCCTTTACCTGGAAACTGTGGCGCAGGAGGCTGGGGCAGAATATGCAGCTCTCATCTGCCTGCAATATTGCTGTTTGATTTTAATGCCAATGAATTCTTTTGGCTTCAGCTGAAGTGACAAGGGGACAACGTGAGAAACAGACATAAGAAAATATCTATGGTCAAAGAAAGTATAGAGGAGACAGACACGGTTAAACAAAGGTAGAGTGAGAAATAGATGGAAGGTTTGAGGGACAAGTGGAAGACAGGAAAAGATCAAGTTGATTGATGAGAAAAGAGGAAACGGGAGACCAGGGAACACAAATCAGGACGAAGAGTTATTTGGTGTCGAAAGGAAACACCCCACACTAAAGAGGAAAAGGTGATTAGAATCCTGCAGAGACGTTTAAAAACCACCAAAACATAAATACTGGCAACAAGTGAACAAGAAAATTAGTGAAATGGAAACGTGTTAGAGGGAAGATAAAAACAGTGACCAGTGATGGGAGAGTGAAACAGAGGTAGGTAGAACCACAGAATATACGTATACTGTCTAAAAGCTCATTATTTTTTATTTTTTTACCTTGTTTTCCCAAATGTCACTGAGAGCTTAAAAAGACACAAGAAATGGGGGGGAGAAGCGACAAGTCTTTTCTTGCAGAGTGCCTTGTTAATGCTTAATTGCTCATGGCACCAACCAAAACGTCCCACTGGCTTACAGACAGTCGGCCCTTGAGCAAATCGCGACCCTGATCTAATTATCCCAAATATGACAGCTGTTGAAGTCTCTTTCTTTCTCCATGTCGCAAACCGTAAGAGATGCTCACCCCGGCTTGCCTTCTTCTTCAGAAGCTTGTCAAAGTGCGGCTTATTCAGCTCTCTGAACTTTCACTAGTGTCCCTGCTGTTCAGACGAGAACAGGAACGCAGGCAGAGGTGAGGCAGGGTGATGAAACGTACTCGTAGAAACTTGTCATCTGCCTCCTTTCTTTGTGTGTCTAAGCTGAAAGTTTTCTGATGTGTGGGACGTGTATGGGCAGCACAGTGGCTCAGTGGTCCCAAGACATGCAGGTTAATTGGTGGCTCTAAATTGCCTGTAGGTGTGAGAGTGAGTGTTTGTCTGTCTCTGTGTGTGTGTTGGCCCTGTGATTGGCTGGCGACCAGTCCAGGGTGTACCGCCTCTCGCCCAAAGTCAGCTGGGATAGGCTCCAGCTGCCCCGCGACCCTGACGAATAAGCGGTATAGAAAATGGATGGATGGATGGATGGATGATAATAATAATAATAATACATTTTATTTATAGGCGCCTTTCAAGGCACTCAAGGACACCGTACAACACACAGATAAAAACAAACAGTGAAAAAACAAGTTAAAAGTTAAAATAGTTCACCGTATTGATGTTCTGGATGTCTGGTGGGAGGGAGTTCCAGAGGCGGGGGGCAGAGTGGCTGAAGGCTCTGGACCCCATGGCGGTCATACAGGCAGGAGGGATCGTGAGGTTTATGGAGGATGATGATCTGAGAGTCCGGCTGGGTGTGTTTATGTGGAGGAGTTCAGTCAGGTATGGAGGGGCGAGGTTATGGAGGGCTTTGAAGGTTAGGAGGAGGATTTTATATGAGATGCGGTATGTGACCGGGAGCCAGTGAAGCTGTTGGAGAACAGGGGTGATGTGACTGATAGAAGGGGTCCTGGTGATGATCCGGGCTGCAGCATTCTGAACCAGTTGCAGTTTATGGAGGGACTTGAGGGGGAGACCAGAGAGAAGTGAGTTGCAATAATCCAGGCGGGAGGTGACCAGAGAGTGGACCAGGATGGCGGTGCTGGCGGGGGTGAGGGAATGGATGGGATCTGTGTGCTTCTCACGAGCACTGCTGATATTTACTGGCCGTTGACAGCTAACCCAGTGATTATACACTGCCAGCTACATCGTAAACGTTACCAACTCTAAACAAAGGCCTGGTGGTAGAAGAAGTATTCAGATCCTTTACTTAACTGATTAGTAAAACCATATTGTACTCAAGTACATCTCAGGTAAACCTTTTCTGAAAACAGCCTCTTCCACTGTTTGCATTATGCTGGGCTAATATTTGGTAGCTATTATATTATAAGACCGCTACATTGATCTTCTCATCTAACCCACTGTAAGAATCGCTGTTACCCTCAAAGTATTCGTCACTGGAACACTGAAGTCCAAGAGCTCAGATCGATTATAAATGATCAGATATATGTGCAGAAAACAAATGTAAAGATGTAGTTTATGGAAATGTGCTGTAATTCATCAGCCCTTTATTAATGCACGTTTAGGGTGCTTGATGAATTTCAGAAGCGAGGCTCATCGTGGCAGCAGCACACCTCAACACAGACAAACTGTAAATGATGAATTCCATCATTGACTCAGATGTAGGTGCTGAGGCACAGAGTGTCCCAGTGGCTCGAACATGTTTCAGCTGATAATGAACAACGATGCTGAACAGCAGCCACACTGTGCCAATGTTTTGGCTCTGACCTGTGTCCTCTTGTAATCAATGTCCCCCCCCCCCTCCCCGACCCCACCCGACAAGCTCTTTAAAGCCAACTCCTGGGAGACCCCTTTTGTCATTATTATGCAAATGGCCGTATTCCGCACTATCTTGCTTTGTTGTAAATAAATTGCAGAGTAATTTGGAGCATTTTTTGCACAAGTACCCAAGCACACTGACTGGGAGGCAAAGTTAAAAGGGGAGATCCAGAGAGGAGAGAGATGCAGAGAGGAACACAAAGCTCAGCTGGAAAGAGAGACTCGTAAATTCCCTCAGAGACATGAGTTTGTGTGAAAGAAACACATAGAAAGAGAGGGAGACAGAGCTATGTAGAGGAGTGTTTGAAGTGCTCTTCACTATAGTGTCTGTTGTGGACGGATCAGGGCTTTGACCTAAAGAACACTCATATTAGCACTACAACCGTATTTAGCTGCAAACCCAAATGTTTTCCACAAGTGGCTTCCTTGTTAGAAATGAATTCTTCATCAATTGGACTAGTATTTCTTTGGTTAACAGATGTACATTCATTATCAAACAAGTAACTGTCCTGAAATATATAAGCTTTTCATTTTGCTACTCTCCTAGCTTCGCTTTAGCAGTGGCCATTGGGTGGACCAGCGATAGTACATACAGTACACCAGTAATAATACATAAAGTACACCAGTGATAGTACATAGAGTACACCAGTGATAGTACATACAGTACACCAGTAATAATACATACAGTACACCAGTGACAGTACATAGAGTACACCAGTGATAGTACATAGAGTACACCAGTCATAATACATAGAGTACACCAGTAATAATACATAGAGTACACCAGTGATAGTACATACAGTACACCAGTAATAATACATAGAGTACACCAGTAATAATACATAGAGTACACCAGAAATGTGCCGTTAAAAGCTTTACAAACAGCTTTTAATGTGAACATGAGGCATTTTTGTCCTTACTTGTTGATTGTCTTGGTTAAACTGCCATACGAGAGAGGATAAGCTCTTTCTAATCACATCAGTGTCTCCTTGAATTATAATTTGTGTGAACGGTCGAGTAATCTAGTGGGAAATTGGATTCAACCAGTGCTGTCTCTCTTGGGAAATTTCCACCTTTCAAAGTCCAGGCCTGCTGTTTTGATTAGAAGGCCAGTGCCCTGTTTTCCCTGGTTAATAGATGCATTTTGAGCACGGAAAGATGCATGCAAATATTCAACTCGTGTCCTCATTTTTCATCCACGTTAAATGTAAGATATTGAACAGCATATGGCGGTGCATCTTTAACACAGAGTATTTATTCTGAGATGGAACAGTAGTCTTAACTCTTCCATTCTGTCACATAGCATTCTTCTTGTTAGTAGGCAATTTGTAAACCCTGCATAGAGTTGCATAGGGTTGTAACCAAGAGACTCTGCCTCCAGCAGGCATGTTAGTCCAGCTCCTCATTTTTATGGCCAGAACAGCCACTCAGCCATCCATCTTTTGACATTTACACTGTGCTGTTGGGTATCAATGGCCAGACTTCAGCAGGGCTGAATAGTAATGGCCAGCAATAACCTTTTGGATAGACAGCTGGTAAATATTAAGAACCAACAAAAAGAAAAAAAAAAAAAAAGGCCAGTGAATGCTTGTCTCCTTTCATTTGCTGTGCCTTTAATAATTCTACAGCTGGGGCTGGCTTTTCAGTTTGTTTGTTACAGTAAACACAGATGTGCTTTGTCCCATGCTCTGCTTTAACCCACAGGTTGAGTCTACAAATCTACACCTAAATCAGTTTTCTGACACACACACACACACACACACACACACACACAGGGTGTGGTTAACCTGAATAAGCTTTCCTGCTTCAGTCATAGTATGAAAAATTGTTCCATATATCCGTGTAGTTTAAGTACTTAAAAAAAAAAAAAAATAGGAGGAGGTAAAGAAATTTAGGATCTCAGAGAAACATGTTCAAGGAACACAGAGTTTATTAGCGTCTGTGCAATAGCATACCACCAAAAGCTCTCTCTGGCTCGTGCCAGCAAGACAAAGGATATCAGTTGTCCAGCTGCTTTTGTTTGTCGGCTGCCTGTCATGCTTAGAGGTCAGCCAGCCATCCATGGCAGGAGTGGGATCCAACTCCTCGACAGAAAGGCCCTCCAGGCTGATCGTCATCAGGTCTTCAGCAGCTTCTTGTAGAATTCTTAATTACTATAATAATTCTAAATTATTCATTCTTAACTACTTAACTCCCTATTACCTCCCCAGCAGACTCCAGCAAAAGAGGACATCTGTATTCAGGGACCAGTCCAGTTTGTTGCCCAGGTGCACACGTAGGTATTTGTAGGATTGCACCACCTTGATGTCCTTTCCTTGAATGTTGACTGGATGGGGTGGGGGCTTAGACCTGCGAAAGTCCATGACGATCTCCTTGGTCTTGGAGGTATACAGTTGGAGCCATTCTTCTCACTCCAGTCACCAAAGGTTCTCACCAGGTCCCTGTACTCCCCTTCCTCTTCCTTCCTCATACTTTTCCAGCTTGTCTCTGACTTTTGAGTTCTTTCAACATTATTCAACCTCCCACATTCAAAGAACATAATCCTCATAACCACCTGGCTCATACACTGTGGTCTTAGGAGGCAGCGAGGCAGTCTTCATGATGTGCGATATTAGGGCCACCGGTCTGTAGTTGTTTAGCTTGGCTGGGCGCCCTACTTAGGGTAATGCAGTGAGACATGATGTTTTCTACAGAACCAGAACCGTCCCTGTCTACAGGCTCATGTTGAAGATCCTCTAGAGAGGCTCCACATTTAAGCGGTCTCAAGTGGTCTAGGACACACGCCATCCACGCCAGCTGCTTTTCCTGGACGCAACCTCTCAAGCTCCTCCCTCACCTCGTCTGTTTTGAGAGACAGGAGAGGTGAGAGATGTATCTCCACAACAGTCTCGTGGTTGACGGCACGTGCTGCTCCAGGCCCGGCCCGCGGTTGAATGTAGACAACAATGGCAACAATGTGTGGGAACTCCCTCGGTACATAGTAAGATCTGAGACCGACTGCCAACAGTTCAACATCCTGACAGCAGATCTTCTCCTCTACAGAACACAAACAAAAATCAGTCCCCCACCTTTGTTCTTTCCACTCACTCTGGCGCCTCTGTCTGCTCATTCTGCCGTGAACCCGAGTGAATCCACACAGGAGTCTATCATTCAGCCAGCTCTCAGTAAAACACAATAGACTGCAGTCAGGGTATGCTTGCAGGTTCTTCACAAGTGCCTCTAGCTCATCAGTCTTGCTAACAGTTAGTTGGCATTTCACATGATAATCCATGGTATAGCTGGCTTGTAATGTAATGTAATACGAATATGTATTAAGCAGCTTACTCTTGGGGGCCATCCATCCGTTTCTCTTACATCTTAACATCTCATCCCTACACACCTCGAATCTCCTCTCATCACCCTGCTGCTGAGCAAGCAGGATTTGGATCTTCTCCAGTATGCCTTCACCCCTTCAACCTAAACTTTAGTGCTTCCATTCTGGTTACTGTTTTACTCAACCCTGATGTGGCTTGGAGGAGGATCAGGTCATTCCTTTACGGGATGAGGCTAAATATGGATAGCTCATGTTAAGTAGTGGGTAAATAAATACACAACAAAAGTTTTATTACTAAGCCACCTGTCAGTTATTTTGAAAATTCATTTGAATCTTGAACTTGAAAATCTTTGTATTAAATTTACTGTCTAAAACTCGCTGGCCTTGAATTTTCCTTAGTTGTAGATGCTCCAGCCAGGAGCATCAGGTGTTGCAGAACTTCGCCAATGGAGTCTTTGTCTTATCCAGTCTGCAAGAACACTTTGAGGGGTCTTTGGACATGGTGAATTCAGCGAGTTACCTTAATGCTTAATGCAACATGTCAATATGTTTTTCACCTGCCGGCTTCAGTGTTCAGTGTTTTAAGGTGGTAGTAGGGATCAGGGTAGCTTTGCCATTAGCAGCTGCCATGTTAGCATTATCATTAGCTGCCTCACTTAAACCATGCAAAAACCTTGTTTGTTGAACCCTGCAAATCCCCCCCAGCGGATTCCACTTTGTCCTTGTCTCTTTTTCACTCAAATGGATACAATAAATGAGCATGTGGGTATAGTGTGTGTGATCTTGTGTGTGTGTCTGTGGGTAATGAAGGCCCTTGGTATCCTACCAACTGACTCTAAAAATCTGTTTAATCACTATAAATAACAAAAGGCTTGTCATGTTTACACTGCAAATCGGTTATCTGAAATGTGTTTGTATTTCAGACAGTTGATGGAATATAAAAGGCTAGTGTGTGTGTGTGTCTGTCTGTCTGTGTGTGTGTGTGTGTGTGTGTGTGTGGCAGGCCATCAGGATGTGTTGGGTCAGTAATTGTAGCTGACAGAGGAGGTTAGCACCGGACCCTGATGGTCCAGTCAGCCGTGGAATAAACACTCATTAACACATGTTCTCATTGATCAAACAGAAGGATAGGGCTCACACACAGACACACACTTAAGTGCACACTTGAAGTACTAGTATTAAAAGAAGTTGCAGTCCTCGTGTTTGAACTTTCATATTTTTCCGTGATTGTGTTTTTTAATTGCTTTGTTGAATCAAGATTTCACTTTCCAGTACCTTTAAGAATGAGCAGAAATATATATGTATAATATATATTTAATATAATATAGGTAAAAAAGAGACTGGTCTCTAGTTAATAAGTAAGGGATATACCCGACGAGGCGTCCATTATCAGGAACTCCTTTAATTACATTAATAACTCCATAAATTAACACCATTAATTCAGGAGCCACCTTGAAGGGCATCATCCCGCTTATACCAAAAGCTCCAATTCACAGGCTCTCCCCCGTGAATGGGGATCATTGATGTAAATAGTTCAAAGACACGATCAGAGAGGGATCATGTGATCCAAAGTGTCAGTGAGTTCCGGGGAGGGGGGGGGGCAGCTTGTGTGTCTCCATCTTGTGGTGTTCAGAGGATGAGACACTAAAGGACGAGCGTTACAATCACTGTTGGAAATAAGCTAGCTTAGTAAGCTGTTGCAACAAATTGTAAGCAGAGGCTCTGACTGCGTCCCTCTTGCTATGATTACATTCATTTAGAACAGCGGAGAGACAGTTTCTCCAGACCATGGTACAAATGCTTAGAAATGAGAAAATACGATGGAGAGATGCCTTGATCTTCACCTAACTGATTTGCTTTGCTCTCTCACATGTAAACATTACCTGTCAAAACACCTCGATTTAGATCTTTTCAAATTTACATCGACACCTCTCCTTATTCCTCCTAAATGAATCCCAATGTTGGCTACACCGCTCTGAATTGTTAAATGCACATGAACATTTAAGTTATACAGTCTCACAGGGAGCCTCAACATGTGTGGAGATCCCACATCAATGTCAGAGATGTTTGCTGGCCGATGAAATGCATCGATTCGCTGAGAGCGGTGGGATTGTGGTTGTATCAGCACTGGTATCCGTCCTCTGCTGAGAGGTGCCATGAATTTTTAGAAGGTGAATATTGATCTGAAATCACCTTCGCGGCTCTGAGTAACTAGAGGAGGGATCAGACAAACAGGCAAGATTTTGGTTTTTACCTTATAAGGACACCAACATTATATCAAACCAAAGATCGTTTCATCTTTAATCTTTTTTAAGATACAGCAATAAAGATGGTCTTTCTTAAAAATGCTTTCAGGAATACTTAGAAAGACGGAGGGAGTGGCTGCTGGAGGTCGAAGAGGAACAGTGAGATGTTTGGCAAGCTCTGAGCATCCAGGTCTGAGATAAATGTGCGCCCTGTTCAACCTTGACGTCCATCCAAGTTGAATCAGTGAAATGACTGGCTACCGGCTACCAGTCCCAAAGCCAAGTGCTACATGAATTAACCATGGACCTCAGAGTACAAGAGGGGAGGGGCTGTGGAGGAGAGGACGGAAGGAGAGATGTCCTGGAAGAAAAAGAGGGAAGACTGAACAAAGGGTGGAAAGAGAGTTGAGGAGAAGGATGGAGTGACAAGGGGGAGAAAATGTCAGAGTCAGTCTAAGTTGTCAAGATGATGCTTTGCTTTAGCTGCAACTCCAGGTCACCACTCTCTGCCGGAGCCCAAGGTGAATGCTCTGACCATGGCAAGGATGTACGTATTTGTGTGTGCGCTTACATTCACGTGCTTATGTGCGCTCTGCTGAAAGGCCCCCGAGCAAGTGCTGGCAGGCTGGCAGGGTGAAGCTGATGAAGCGAGGGAATGAGTGATGCCCCTGGTCCGGGGCTGTCAGCCAGGCTAATGGAGGGCGCCACACTTGGCTGCCCACTGACTGACAGGTGCCAACTGAGGCCTTCAGCGAGCAAGCACCAAGTTGGAGGTGCCAGCTCGCTTACGGCAGCGAGGGATGATGACACAGAGATCACTCACTGCGCTAATGCTGACACACCTTTGCACACCTTTCTGAAGCTGTCACTCAGTGTGGAGCGTCGACCACGAGATTAGATAGTCTTGAAAGTGCTCTGACTCATCAAACATAGACAAGAGGGTCAAGTTGCTGCTTTGAAATTGGAGTCACCATTATCGGTGCCATTTTCACACTGGCAGGCTAACCTATAATCTCTGCAGGCCCACATACAGTACCACAGTTCCTCTTCATACACAGGCAGGATACTGACAGGACTTGTATTGTAGATACCTAAGGTTCCTTTCAGAACCTGCCTCCAACCCAGTGAGCCAGCTCTGTCGGCACACGGAAGGATTTTTGAGTGTATTTTACGTCCCCGCACTTCTACAACGTGTAAAGTCTGATTCTTCTTTTCAATTAAAGGAATAATTCGCTTTATAATAAACTGAAGAAAAACGAAAAAACAGCTTCATTTCCCTGTCTAAAGGGCCGTCTGATGGCAATGTAAAGTGTTGAAACTATTCTAAATATAGCGTACACTCATACTGATGTTTTTTTTTTTTTAGGTGGGCCTTTTTTAAAGTCTGTTTTCCTAAAATTGTTTATTTCAGGCAGTTTTTCTGCATTCACGAGAATTTACTGAGTAATTCTATAGCTGAATATAATGAGAGGACACGGTGGAAGTGGGATTCTCATTAGAATCTAGGGTTTGCCTAGTTAGTTACAGGCAGTAACATTGTATGGAATGTAAATGAAGGAGAAGAACACTGTTCGAAGACAGCGGATCCTGCAAGATCATTTTGTCTGGAAAACAACAAACTAGCTTTATCAAAGGAAGCATATTATGCACTTTTAAGGCTTTTAAACATAAATGTGTGTCCCCGTTGTTTCTGGAACACCCCCCCCACCCCAGACTGCTCCATCCTTCATGAAATGCGTGAGAAAACACTCCATTTAGATTTGATTTAGATTTGTGACCTCCATCAGCCCTTCATCAGCACTGATGATCCCACCCACAGAAAACCTGCCTTCATGTTATGCCCCCACCATTGTCAGGAGGTGAAGACCCAGTGGATCTACTTTCTTCTGGACAAAATGTGATGGAAATGTCCTCACACGTTGCTGCACGGACATCCTGTTATTCATTCCTGCCTCCCGGTCTTCCCCGCAGAATAGAATAATTGTGGATTTTGACCAATTTATGGAGTTGTCTGGAAATAAGATGAGAGACTTGATGACAGAAGTGGTTTTCTGAATGGGCACTGGCAGAAGCTTGGAGGAAATAGTCAAGAGGAAGAGTGTTGAAACGAAGTGATGAAATGTATTAAACGTGTCATTACAATGTCCAGATCCAAGTAATTTATGCGCCTGTAATGTTGTGACAATGGGTCTGCGTGTTCATGAAGCCCCATTGCAGTCTCATCGTGGTCCATATTAAACGGGAGAGTAGCTTCTCTTCCGACAGCACGTCAGACGTGTGTTTCTTTGTTCCTGATGTCTCTGTATCTTGCAAGTCTTGGTGAGTTCAACTAGACGTTGAGTGGGCTTCAGCACCTCACCTTTTTCAAAAGGCCAATTGATTGCTTTCAACAAGTCTGTGTCACCTGGAAGAAAGGTTTTATCTGACAGTGTCAAGATGCTTTTCAGGGAGGCAATATCAATATGGTGTCTTTTGAAACTGGTGCAGTATAGGATACACGTTATCCTGTCCTACAGCATACACATAGGCTCAATCCCAATTCCTCTCCCTTGGCCCTATCCCCTAGTTTTGCAATGCCCTCAATTGGGTAGTGGCCCCTCAGAACTGAGCTACAAGGAGTAGGGTTTGTAATCTTTTCCTAGGAAAAGGAACACCACTCCTACTAGATTTAGTTCCATATACTCCCCTACGGTAGGCGGCAGTATGCACTTTAAGACGAAAACAACACAAAGAAGAATCCCACCGTTCATTACATCATCGGTAGAAACTGATGCTGCTTTTTCTGTTTCTGTTCTGTTTTGTATTGGTGTATTGTTTAATGAAACTTTCTGCACAGCAATTAGTGTCTCCTGAAAGATTAACAATTAATTGGTGGAGTAATGGATTCATTTGTGGAATGCTTTCCCAACTTGTCAGACACAGAGTTAAGACTTTTACTTGCAGTAAAATAAAAAAAAGGACAGATTTGACTGGGCTCAGGACTCTGCTGCTTTGTTCCAAAAGATAAACATAGATAAACATGTCAAAAAATGTGAATGTAATGCCAATTAATGATCGATTAGGTAACCACAGCTGTGCCGTTGTGGATGGAAGTGCCCATTCTCAATTAGGAGATGCGTGTATCATTCCTCCTGCTGTGTGATAACTGCAGGTATTTGATAATTGATGTAAATAAAGACATTACTCTCTGTCAGCACCATTATGTTAAATTGGTCTGGGGCTCAGATTGTTAGTGCACTGTGGCTGGTTGCTCAGGTGCGACTGACTTTCCACTTTAACCCCTGGTTAATACGAATAGATTGCTGGTCTGCCCGTCCAACATTAACAAAACAAAAACGGAGAAAGAGCTGACAAAATATTGCACATTAAATTGCCAATTTACAACTGGACAGAATGAATATAATGTCCTGCCCCAGAATTTTCTTCTACTACTTCATCTGAAGTCTTCATCTGGAAGCATTTAAAGGGCTAGGTGACGACTAAGTCTTGATTCCCAACAGAAATGGGACAAACCACTGTACGCAAGAGTGCATAAAACGGAGGGGTAGGGCTGAGTGGGGGAATTGGGATGCAGCCATAGAAACACTAAGTCTTGACCAGAAATATCTTGGTGAGATTCATTGCAAAATATTTTATTCTCAATTGGACTTTTACAGCGGAAGTATCAGAGTTAAGACCATCACTGTCTGAAGAGCCCCTAACTGACAAAGTGTGATGAGAAGTTAGTGGGTAAGGAATAAGAAAAAGCAGAAAGCCCAAAGAAGAATGCAACAAGGGAGTGCAGCGTCCAAGGGAAGATAGAAGGGTTAAACTAACTGAAGAGTTAACCAGCGAAGACGGAAGGAAAACAGGAATAGCAGGGAGTGGATGAAAGCATGGGAAAGGATGGATGGGGGGGATAACAGCTCCCTGAGTTGTCACCCTATCTACCATCATGTATCAGGTTCCCGGTAAAGAGACGGGCTGACTGACAGAATGGGACCAGCCCAGTCAAGCAGGCTGATGAGCACCCGTCTTTTTTAATTGAGTAACTGAGGCCTCAGAGGTCAGAGCTAGTCCTGACTGGACCAGACCGGGTCGAGCTGAGCACCAGGACTGGAACTGGAAACACATCAAGCCTCATGAATGCTTCACAGCCCTGAGTGAGCCCCCCCCCACCTTCCAGACTGCTGCTTTTAATCCAAATGTTTTTGGTCTGCTATCAGAGACGTTCTCCTGAGACTGTACAGTGCAGTGAGCCCACATCAGTGTGTTCTGGCCAGGTCACCCTGTCCTGGGGTTCGACAGGTTTGACTGCTTGAAGAGAAATAGGTTGGCAGTACATTCCAGTGTTTAAGGGTGCTGAGGAAGGGTATTGTGTATTGCTGAAGGTTTAGCAGACTCTTTAGGGATCAGTTATATACAACTGTCAATACATTTATTTACAGATCTTTACTTTTCCTCTGATCTTCACACTGAAAATCTCTTCTTTTGTCCACACCTAATGGCTCAAAACCGTTCCCTGCATCCCCCATTTTCTTAAATATGCTACCAGCCCTGTGGATAAACGAGTGAGCGTTCTTGTGTTTATGTCTTTTTCTTTGAAAATATTCTCGGTGGGGTCGAGGACAGTGAATGAGAGACGGCGAGCTCCACAGAGAAGATGGGCGTTGAATTGTCAGCTCGTTGCCGGCATAACGGATGTAATGTCACTCCGAGGCTGTCTTAAGCGACCGCGTTTGAGAGGAAGACGGGAATGCAGAGAGAGAGAGAGACAGACAGAGTGAGACAGAACTCAGGGCTGTGAGAGAAGATGCTAAATGGGAAAAGAAGTGAAACTGATGGCTGGGCCCTGGAGAGGGAGGGACTGAACTGAATAAAAATGGGACAGATGAGCTGGAGTGCAGGCACACTTCATCTTAGCGTTGCTATCAGCCTCTAATTGCTCAGATCAAATTGCTGCCTGTGCATATATCTGGGGACGGTGCGATTGTGATAGC
The DNA here is from genome assembly GCF_042242105.1 of Pempheris klunzingeri. Taxonomy (NCBI): domain Eukaryota; kingdom Metazoa; phylum Chordata; class Actinopteri; order Acropomatiformes; family Pempheridae; genus Pempheris; species Pempheris klunzingeri. The sequence continues at coordinate 3,847,445 of NC_092032.1, read as the reverse complement.
CTGCAGCACAGCCATTGACATTGTAATAACTGTTTAATTGCTATGGGCCCGAGTTCATGAAGATGTCAAGCCTTTCACCCCTTAATGGCCTCTTCTTTTGTCAAGGATCAAGTCCCGTCCCATAGCAGCACGAGATAGATGCCCTCCCACTGGCATCATCATCTCCTTCACTCCTGCAGATTAATGATGACCCCATCAAGCCTCTGAATACAGATGTCTTTCTGAGGGCTCCCTGTGTTCTACAAGTGTCAGGACCTGCGTAGGTTAATACGCTGAAAGCACAATGGTGGTGGGATTTAATGCAGACAATGGACAATTGAACCAAGCATCCTAGCAGAGTAATAACTGGAAATATATGCTCCTTTTAACATGAAATGTAGTGGTACTGGATAATTCCTGGCTGGCTTCATGTGGGTACAGTAGAGTAGAGAGGCTGTGGAAATAGTCTTCAAAGGTCAGGATCAGGTCACGCAGCTCCACCCTCATCATCATTAAGCTCTGGAAAGCACTCATCCATGGGCTCATTAGTGCTAACGAGATGCTATAACTCTTTCTAGATGAGAAAGAAGCAGAGTTTGAGGAGGCTCGAAGAAAAAAGACCAGTGTTTATTCTTAGTCCTGCCATCATGTTTTGTCTCTAGTATGGCAGTCTGGAATAAACACGTACCGCCGTCTGCTGCTTTTTATTTATTGAACTTCTAACACCTTGTTGTTGCTGTTGGTTCAGAACCACCTGTTCTTCCGTTAAGATGGCCACATGCAGGGGCATGTGTTGGGCTTTTACAGTTGATGATACCCATGACACTGTGTCTGTTAAGTCTAAAAACTTTAATTAATAATTATTAATGAGTCACAGCACAAAACACTTAAGTGAGCCCAGCAATGATACCTGAGTAAATCATCAGTGTTTGTCTCCGTTTCTTTCATTAGTGGACAGAAATGAACTTTTTTTAATTCAGATTATCTAAAGATTATGATGCTTTATGATGATCGTAAATCTTTTTGACATTGTTCCTGACATGTTCAGGATATTTCAAACCCATTCATATATACTGTAACTTTCTAAAAGTGCATGAGACTTTGGACAATCAGATTGTTCTTTCTAGTACTATGAATAAAGCTCTCTTCTTCTACAATATGCAGGACACTGGCCTTGACTGTGACTACTTTCATCATAGTGTACACCAGGAAAGCAACAGCAACTGGATATCTGTGAATATTTGTGATTTGGTTTTTTTTACCGACAGTCAGTCAATTTTCATGGCATTGGAGAAAAAATATGTTGTATTGAATTACCAACAATGGCTATGCTTAGCAGCCGCAGCATGAGTTGGAGAGACTTTCGCTGTGTGTTTACCCATGTCGCTGTGTGTGTGTGTGTGTGTACTCCCAGAGTATTTGATTAATCATTGTGTGCTGTGTTTGTACTGTGCTTTCTTCTGAGATATGAATTACCTTGGAGAACCATCTATTATCCCAGCGAAATCTGCATCTCTGCCTGTGTGTTGTCGGCCACTTTCATAAAAATAAAAAGCAATATATGCACATTTGTGTGCACGGCATACTTTGCATGCATATATACGCATCCGTATCTTAATGCTGTGTGTGGACGCTCAAAGGGCAGAACTCTTGTCACTCTCGTTGCTTTGCAGCACACATTTTGGCAGTAACTTGCCAGCTCTGTAATTAGTGCCAGCAGGCTTAACCTGACGTGAGGGGGGGATAGCTGTGTTAAATAAAGATGGGCAAGAGAAGCTTTCCTTTGTTCCTCCTGTGAAGACGTACTGCATGTTCGTTCTCCTTTTTGTAGAGTGCTGAAGAGGGCTGCTTCAATAGAGCTGGCTTCATTCTCATTATTTTTCATTGATATAGTGCCATCAAGTGAGATGTGGTCAGTTTGTAGCAGAGGGAAGCACCACATCATGTCCTGTTGGGAAAAAGTCAAGCTCATAACCAGAAGAGAAGTGCATCCATCCTGGCCAACCACTGACGAACCCACAACCACAAAGACTACACTCTTGACTACACCTCCTCTCCTGTCCTCTCCACCTCTATGCTGGATTATATTATTTCTCGATAAAGCTGTTGCTTAACTCTTATTCATCAGCCCACTTAGTGCCATCAGCACTGTTTGGGATAGTTTAGTTATATAACTGGGAGTTATGTCATGTCACTTCAGTGAGCAGCTGAGTCATACAGTACAACACCTTGCATTTTGAAAAGCAGCAGAACGACTACAGTCACTTTTAGTGGTCAGTTACAGCTGTACAATTAAACACGCATTGGAAAAGTACAGCAGAGAGAAGCTGCTAACTCAGTTCATCAATTGATTTGGAGTTTCTTGTGATCCATACAACTTTTTTCTCAAAGCCGTGAACACAAACCCAGCTGTATTCACAGTCACGTTGTAAATGTGGAAATGAACTTGAGACACCAGAGGTGGAAGCAAATGAAATGTAACTTGCAACATTTCTTAATCCGATGGGTGACCAAAGTTTACTTGTGCTTTTGTTCTGTTTATCAAGTTAAGAAGCTTTAGCTGTAGCTTTAATAAAAAAAGCTCAATTTAAGATGTTTGGGTGATGTTTGGGGGGAGTGGTGGCCGAGTGGTTCGAGAGACGAGTTCGTGACCGGGAGGTCGCTGGTTCGTACCCCTAGACCGGCATGGACTGAGAGAACCCCCCAAAGGAAAGAAGACTTGGTGTGGTGACCAAGAGGACGACAGGTGTAGCACTGCCATCACATCAGCGTCGCCGGCGCCACTTGGGCCCTTGAGCAAGGCCCTTAACCCCCCCTAAGATCGCTCCCCGGGCGCCTTGTATGGCTGCCCTCTGTTCATATGCATGTGCATGAGTGTGGGGCATGTGTTTGTACATATGATGGGTTAAATACAGAGAACTAATTTCAAGTTGTAAAGTGTGCTGTGAAGTATGCTGTACAAAAATTGACCATTAAAGGATTATTATAAGATTATTATATTACAAGGAAATTGTTTTTTCCTGATTTGGTCATTTCAGAGGCCATATTGGTGCTTTATAGAGGCATTTCACAAAAAACTTCTATGTTCCTAAGTAGGATCTGTTTACTGTTACTGTACAAAGACCACCATGACCATTTGTTGACCCTGGATCCAGTGGCCTTTCTCTTCTATATAGAACCTCTGCTCTAATCAAATGACCCTCGTAAAATCTATTTGCTTGTATACCCTAGTGTAACTTTGAAAGAAGTAAGTGTCACTCATGCCTTCCTCTACAGAAGCCTGAAATAGCTGCCTCCTCTCTGTCTCCAGTACTGCAGCTGCAGCATTAGATTAGGTGGGAAATGCTATTCCAATAGTGGGATGTCACTTTTCTTCCCATGGTTCTGAATGCCTCATTACTCAGACATCAGCTACAAACCACCTGCACAACGTTCATTCCATGTAGGCTGTAGTATTTACTGCCATTTGCCTCACGATCTCAGGACTGGATAACTTTAATTTGACTGCTCCACTTCTGTATGCACTGTCAGGGAGAATCAGGCCCATTGCTAGAGATGGTGTTTTAGTTTTGATGAGTTACTTGTATTTAAAATGTAGTATTAGATAAATGGTCGATATAGTTTCATTTGAACTCTATTGACCACGGAATGAGGTTCTTCTGGATTTGAAAGGCTGATTAGTGACATGAAATGAGCCCTGGTTCATATATACATGTAGCCTACGTAAAGATGCACACGTCTAAAAACCAATCAATCATGTTTACCTCTAAGCTTCAGGCCATTCTGTACACAGAGAGGGAGATGAGAAGAAATAGGAGGAACACTTTTTTTTCTGAGTGAGTGGAGACAATTTTCCACATGGCCTGGGCTGGAGACATTTGTCTCTTATCCAAAACACACACACACACACACACACACACACACACGCACACACACGCACACACACGCACACACACACACACAGCAACCTAATACTTAAATATTTAAGGGGAGCTTGTGGAGGGCTGTTTGGACAGGGGCACCCTGTGCATGCGTGTATGTTTTATATATGTGTGTGTGTGTGTGTGTGTGTGTGTGTGTGTGTGTGTGTGCATGACAAACACACACTCACTCCGTAGGTGACTCTCCCCTCTCTCTCTCTGACACACACACAGACATTCATTCAACAGCTAATTCACTAACACTACCATTCCCTCTCTCACACCCATACACACACTTACTCACACACTCATTCACTCTCATCCGCTCACTCCCAGACCCACTCACAAACTCCCCTTCAGCTCTCTGTCTCTCCCTCATCATCACCTTTTCTCACAGACACACACTTACAGTACTGTGCGCGCACACACACACACACACACACACACACACACACATGTTTATGGCTTTCAGCTACAGCAGCAGCCAAAGCTCACAGAAACTCCTGTTAAATCACACACATGCTTAACGGTGAGCTGCCTCAGCTGTTGGCTGGTTTAGAGGCACTTAGAATAGAAAGGTGATATTAAGCACAACGTAAACACAGTGTCAGTGCTCTGAGACCCCGAGCTGGTGAGGGACTGGGAGGAGGAAGCTGGTGAGATGTTTGTAGAGGCTCTGCAGGATTTCCAGCAGATAAGTCTCTCTCATCCATCTGAGAGCACACATGGATATAGTTTTGTATTTTTAGATAGTGGCTATTTTCAATTCACCTGATGTTGTGATTGTGCAGCTTCTCCATAGCTCAGGGCGGTATGATCTCATCTCGTCACCCTTGTACAGCAAGGTGAGTTCTCATGTGGATTTGCTCTCTGATGTTCTAAAGCCTAGCTCACCTTGAATCACGTCACAGCTTCACTCACAGTCCAAGGTCACTGCCGAGGCTGGGCCGAGTATCCATATAAAGATAAAACCTTTCACCTTGACACGGGCGGTTATCAGCAGCAAAAAGACCTCAGTAACTTCACACAGTGGCTGTGTGTAGGAGAGCTCCAACTGTAGGCGTGCACTACTTACTTCATTTGTTCATTTCTGTGTTCCCATGCTTATTTGGCTGGCTCATTAGCCGGTCAGTTATTGATTACATTAACCATCATATTTATCAAATTAATGAGCCACACAGTATGGATATGGTTTGTGGATCATTGAGGCCAATTATGGATTGGATTGTTCATCACGCATACACATAGAACACATTTCTTTATACAGACACGCAGGCACACGCACACACAATCTGCAATGTGCTAGAGAGTAACTGGACAGGTTGGTCATATGTAAGGAAACACGAGACGGACAAAGGAGAGAATGAGGTAGAAAAGAGCAGATAGAACAGTTAAAATATTGGATTCACTTCCTTTTGGGTGTCTTTACACAGAATAAGTTTCTAGTTCATAGTTTTGATTTGAAGATTTTGTTCAGTTCATGTATTGTCTATCTGCCCATCGTTTTTTTACTGTCTTGTTGAAGTCTTAAAGCTAATCAATATTAACCCACGGGATTTATACCAATTATATGCAATTTGCTGCTCTGTGGAGTCTTTTAGAGTCTTTTAGCGGCAGCAGCAGGCAGCTGCTTTCAAAGAAAATGCTTCGATGATATGCACTACCTGCCTTGAACCAAACAGCAGACAGACATTAGCAGCCAGCTGGTGAACATAGTAAAGCATTTAGCAGTCAAAGAGCCAGATATTTCTCCCTGGGACTCTGTGGGGACCAAACAGAACTCAAATTAGAGTGAATATTGGATTTAGATTAATCAAGTTTACAGAAACACAACTCCAGATGGATGCTAATGGTGCTTCGGCTCTGGTTTAGGTTTGAATAAGTGACTGTTTGCTAACTAGTAATATCAACTGAATGTCAGTGTTGGTATTACAACTTTCTCCAAGTGGCAGAAAAATAAATGAACCTAAGGCTCATTTTTAAAGCTGCTTGCTATATAATCTAATGTTGTTCTTAATTTCTTTTTATCATAGGGAAGCTATATCATAGCACTATGAGTAGCTGTGTGTACATGTGTATTTTTCTTATATACTGTGCGTGTAGTATAAACTAAGACAAGTCCTTGCTGCTGGACTTTCATTAGGCGTGGCTCTGATGTATGGCCTCACCAGTGGAACCAGGCCCTCCATCCAAATTAGATTTCCCCTGCTCCCCAGCCTGAGAGATACACTTGTTAGTGTGTGTGTGTGTGTGTGTGTGTTTCTGTACTTGCATAGCTGGTTAGATATGAGCCTCGCCCTCCGACCGCAGACAGAGAAGGATAATGAGGAAGAAGGGGGGAAGAAACATAGATGGAGAGGCTAAAGAAAGAGAGAGGACAGGGAATGAGGCCCAGACTGGTGGATGTGGATGTGGATGTGGATGTGGGGTGGGTTTGTGATCATGTGTGTTTGCGTGTCTGTCCCAGTTGCACATCAAGCCAACAGCTGCAGCAGCGGAGCTTCAGGCTCTCCTTTACACTCTGGTTTCAGTCACACAGCTTATGAGCAAACGGCTGGTGACAGTCGAAAGTGTCCAACACACACACACACACACACACACACACACACACACACACACACACACACACACACACATCGGACTTACAGTTCAGCAGCTGTGTAACACTTTGTTCCACCGAGCCTTTACTCCTCAAACCATGACAGTTCCCCTGTTTCACTCACTGTCAGTCTCCCTCTTTTCGTTACCAGGGCAACCAAACTCCCACAGTTTATGAAGTCGTCTCTTTAAATTAGGGAGCAGGTATTTGTTGAAGTATTCATTTATCCTTAATTTGATAAAAAGCAGAGCACCAGTGTTCGTAAAGTCCCCATGTCATCTTATTACCACAGTTCATTTATCACCCTTTGCCGAATTCTTACCCTTTGCTCCTCTCTTCACTCCTCACTCCCTTCCTCAGCTGTGCTCACTGTTTCTTTTTTTCCCCACTAGTTTTTACCTTTCCCCCCAGACTTCCTCTCCCAACTATGTGATCCTCTTCCTCTCTTCCTCTCTCGCTGTCCTCCTCTCACTCTAATGCAGGTTCATCACACGTAACAAGCTTTTTTGCCCGCTTGCCAGAAACACTCATGTTGCCGCTGAGCCAAACCACAAAGCATTTGCCCGACTATTACTAACTGCGTTTTCAAAGTCACTTGGCTCTGCACAGAGGGGACAATTACAGAGTGTGTTTTGCAGGCAGGGGCTGGCTCGTACATGAGCATGTCAGCAAACAGCAGCGGTGCATGTGCTGCATTCTTAAACTTTAGAAATTCTTTAGAAATAGAAATTCCTTCTTTTAAAAGAAGTGGATGCTGCTGCTGCTGATGGTGCTGGTGGTGGTTGGAGGCGTGGTTTACTTTTTGCTTCTCTGTTGAGGGGAAAAAAATAAAATAAAAATGAAAATGTACATCAGAGTATATCTTTTGAAAAGCGTCTGCACCTCCCACTGTCCCTTTGTCTCTTCTGCAGCCTATACCGCTAAGAAATCTTGAGATCTTACATAACCACATTCAAAGACAGTGGAAGGGAGGGAATGGGAGAGAGACGGAGGGCAACAAAGCGTGCAGAAAAGTGCTCGCACAGGGATAACAGCGGGGGAAATGGAGAGGGAGGTCGCCAGGTATAGAACCGTAGATCTCTGTGTACAATGAATTCGTAAACATATAGTAGACTTACATTTTGAAGCCGTAAACATACAGTGTATGATATGCGGTGTGTGTATTTTAAGTGTTTGCTTGATTTAATGCAAATCCCGCTGGTCATGTCAGCCTCCTGCCCATTGTGTGCAGTGACATCTGTCTAGGAAACAATGTTCACCCGCAGAGTTTGCCATTCAAATAAGCTTTACTCTTCTATTCAAATAACCTCTGCCGACCTTCATTTGGCGCTGTTCCCACCACCAGGGCCCTGCAGGAGCTCTGGCCGACACACACACACACACACACACACACATCCACACACTCTTCTGCCTGTGTAAACAGCACGTCTGCGTGATCTTGATTTTACTGTGTAGTTTTGTGCTGCTCTGGATTCATATTTTTGCCCGTGAACTCTGTTCCCTCGTTCCCCTCTGATCCATGAATCTTCTGTGCTGAGTAACAACTAAAGCCGTGAGCTGCGAGCTGTTTTTGTCAAGCAGAAGCGCTCATGAAGTTTTCTTCATCTCTATCTGACTCTCTGAAGTTCATCCCCGGTAATTTGTAACGTACATGGCTGTCCAACGTAAGTGTGCATTCCTGTCCGTCTATAAACAGTGAGAGTGCTGGAATGTCCGGCAGACAGGGATAGAGGAGGATGGGAATCTTCATCATTTTAAGTAACTGCAGCTTTAGACAGGAAATTAAACTTGTCTTCTCTTTTTTGTTCTTTCCCCTCTCCTTATCAGTCTTCTACCTGCCAATGTCCACAGAGTCCCATCGAGAAAAAAAAAAAAAAAAAAGGTCTTTGACTCCACAATATCAAAGTGTCAAATTTGTCTTGAGGGTGGTGTTAGAAGATCCACATCCCACAATCCTCATTTGCCAAGCAGATCGCGGTACATGGAGCTTTAATTAACTCAACAGTGAAGTAAATTCTCTCCGGTGAATGTTTCCTGACATTTAGTGATATATATATATCGATGTGTTCGGTTTGTCCTGGATGTTCCTGCTCCACTTTAATATGCCCGCGTGCGAGATGATGGTGGTTTCAGAAGAGACCCGATGATCTCTCCACGCTCCCAAGGACAGAACAGAATAAGATCCACGAGCCTCCAGGCAGACCCAATGATGTGGGACTTCTTTTTCTCAAAACACGTAATAACTTTAGACTTAGACTTCTTCTATTGATCCCCCATAGGGGGAAATTTACATGTTACAGCATCAACAATAGACAAGAAAGAGTGAATAAAAGCAACATTGGAAAATAAAGCAATAGCAAAATAAATATAGAATATTTAGAAAGTGATCATTTCGTATCACTTTCTAAAATGTAGTTAAATGCCCTCTCATTTTTTTATGTTTTTTGCATCTTATGAGCTTGAAGTAAATGCAACTGGACACTGGGTTAATTCATGGGAGCTTTACCTGGCCGACCTTTGTTTTCAGTATGTACTGCCAGCGCTCTGAAACCCTACCGACATGTAATCAGTAGAAATGTGTGCGTCTACACACGCGCAGATGTTTGTGTGTGTCATACACACATTAAGCGTGAGGGTGTCGGGCTGTGATTAGTTGTGTGTTTTCTCTTTTATAACAGGCATGCTGGGCTCCACGGGCGCACGTTTGCGTACCTGTGCTCCAGCACTGACGTGTAATCTGTTAATAGTAGTGTGTGTGACGTGTGCAGAGTGGGGTGAAGGAGACAGCCAGTCCGCTGTGCTGTTTGTGTGTGACACCACAGTCGCACACAGTGTCACCGATAGAGACAGCTGGGCCAGTGATCCTTCACAGGTGGCTTATCATGCTGTCACATACAGTGAAGGAGCCGGAGGGGGGGGCCCCCCTCACACACCGTCCTGTGTGGTCACAGTTGTTCATTTTTGTGTGTGTGTGTGTGTTTATGCTAGGGTGTGAATTTCTACACTCTCATCTTTATTTCTGCTTTATGTGATTTAATAAACTCATCATTGTAATTATTACACCTTGACATATTTTCCTAATGAATCGCTCCTGGACTTCTGAGGCTGATGCTGATGTCAGTATCAGAGCTTTTCAAACTCTGGCCCTTCACCTCCTCATATCCCTGGTTGTCAAGATATGTTGATGAAGCATGAAGCGCAAGTGTTGGAGCTTAATCTGTGATCAGTCACCTGATCTCTGATCTTCCCACCGTTACTTCATTCTTCCCATTTCTCCATCCTGCCACCAGAGGAAGGTGTGAAGAGGCAGCAAGAGAGGGCTCCTGATTGGAGACGAGCTTATGGGATCAACTTTTTGGTCGGTAGGGAATATAGAATGTCAACAGGGGTTTAGAGAGAGGGAGAGAATTTTATCACATTGATTGAACGTCTTATCAATTTATCTTTTCTGCTTTTAGTATGTATTGCTCAGTGTTTCGACACTCAGTGGCAGTACTGCAGTCATCACTCACAAAAGTTAATATCAGATTCTCTTCCATTCCTGCTTACTCGTTCATTCTGATCATCTCGGTAACGTGCACACTGATCTGGTGCAGAGACATCATCACCTCTGCGAGTCATACTGTAGGGTATTAATGCTGACAGGGTGCGATCAGTGAAGTCAAATGTTAAAGGCCTGTTTCACCACATTTGATGAGGGTAAATGTTAAATGTAGTCAGTTGAAGCAATAAATGCGCTATTATTATATACGCTAATATTTCTTATAAGTAATGACCCAAACATTTTGGAATTATATTTGCCAATCCATTCATCCGCCTCATGGTCTACTAGCCTAGATAAACCCCACTGAACAAAAAGGGGTCCAAGGCTCCGCCCCCTTACGAGCACAGCCTCTGGGACGGACAGCTGCTTCAGTGGGTCCCCCTGTCGGTCTGGAGCTGCGTCAGCGTATATATATATACAGATAGACACACAAAGTGTTCAAAGCATGTGCTTACAAGACAGCACATGAACACACAGCTCACAGAGGCTGATGAATTGTTGTGTAGACCTGTAGTCTAGTTTACCTTTCCACTGCCTCTCATCACTAATCTAGAAAAAGGTGCAGTGGTCAACTGGGTGTTTGCATCTGTGTGTGTGTGTGTGTGTGTGTTTGTGTGTGTGTGTGTGCAATTTTGCTAGATGGAGTAATGTCACATTACTTATCAGAGGACAGCTGGTGGCCAGGATCAGAGGGATGTTACAATATTAACATTCTGTGTGCCATTCACACACACACACACACACACACGTGCCAATTTATTTTTCCATTCTGTCATCCATGTCCCTGCCCAGCGCTGTCTGAAGAACACACCTGGATGGGGCAAGCAGTGGTGTAGTATAGCCAGATCACAGTAGGCCAGTGTGTGTGTGTGTGTGTGTGTGAAGTTACATTTTCCACTATGCATCTGAAAGAAATGAGAAGGAAAAGGTTGTTGTGCCCTGCCCCCTGGTGGTGTACAAGGACCGGTTTTCAGTGCACAGTGGAGAGTGTTCAGTTCAGTAAGACTTCAGCTTGTTCTAAAAGAACTAAAAACTACAGAAGAAGAAGTGTCGTGTTTATCACCTTATCATGATCACATGATACTTCTCTTATGTTTCATTGGCCACTTTGACATGGTCTACTGCAGCCTCCACTTAAACTGTGCATTGCTCGTGGCTCAATGGAGATGAATACACAGGTAATCAAGGATGCCAGTGCATGCTGAGATACATCAGAGCATACATACAGAAGCTGACCGTCTCCTTCTCTCAAACAGTCCATATCAGAAGGTTACCAAGGTAACAGTGTTTAACAGAGAAAGTTGGTCAGGAGTTTGTTAACTGGAGTTATTACTCTTTCCTCATGCTCAGTTCTAGGGGGTTCATAGTCTCTCTCGACAGACTGTAAAGACCAGAACAACATGTAACACTAGTGTCTTTTCCTCTAATTCCCATTTAAATTGCAGTGTGCATTCTAACCACTCATGGTCACTCTTTCCTCCATCACTGCGCACAGAAATCTTTTCCATTTTGGGGGGAAAAAAATGGTTGGATTGTCTGTAGACCTTCATCTTGTCCTGTCCAAGTCCCACTGTCCAAGATGCTCTTCATTTCAACAACTTGTTGAATGTCTAGTGAGACTAAACTGTGTATAGTCTCTTCAAATTATCTTGCAATACAATGTAAAATTGATGGTCACCAACCGAGAGGCGGGAGCTGTGCATGACAACAAGCACATTTAGATGCCCAATGACCTGAAAAGTGCTAGAATTTTCTTTTTTTCTTCTTTTCTCTCTACATAATGTCATGTATAGTGAGCAGTGAAAGTGAGTAAGTGAACAATTTCACTGTTAAAGTGTCTGGAGCACATGATTTTAAAAAGCCTTACATCATGACTCATGATACCTACAGTAAGTGCAGATTTAGATTTTTAGGTTAGAAAAGGATCTCTCTCATTGATGAAACCCCTGTAACACTATCTATTGCATGTGAACGGGCCAGTTTGCATCATATCAGTACAGAAAGCAGACTACTCCTTCACAATCTGTGTGTTTCCCCTTCATCCAGTCACTGGGCTTTGCTCGATGGTGTGTTATCGAAAAGCAGAAGACCACTTTCCACTTTCTCAACAGTCTCCAATGGAATCAGAAACTTATTAGAGAAAAGAGCAATCAGGAATACACACCTGGTATGAAGATCTGCCATTGTCATTAATAATTCATTCAGCTATGTACGTTGGTGTGATGAATGACACCTTGAGTGTTGTAGATTTAAGCAGGATTTCTTTGGCTCTGATTACGGCCGGGACCATCACAATATTTAAAGCCCCCTCAGTAGATGTGCGGATATGAAGGTCTGCACATTTTCCTCTTTTCGTTGTTTTCTTTTCCGCTGAAGAGAATGATAATGTGAATGATCACTTTGTCACCGCATGCGCGTGTGTGTGTGTGTTGGTCCATGTGTGTGACGCAGAACAGACATCCTCATTCTGTTCCATCTCTTTGTCTGGATGGACAGTAGCCGCAAGTTAACGGTTTCCTTATGGAAATACAGATGTGTAATGCGGGTTATGTACATTGTATTCAACAACAATTTGAAAACTTAACAAGAACTGGAAATCTTTAGTGCCATGCCTCCTTTCCCGGCTGTCAGTTTCTCCTCAGAAAACAAACGAGTTGGCTGCTTTTGAATGTGCTGTCAGTACTTTGAAGACATTCTCTGCAAAATAACTCGTCATTTTCTGTGTAAAGCTTCTTAATCGACAGTGAGATTGATATGTATATACTGACTTATTAGAAATTCCTGTTCCAAACAAACAGAGGCAGAGTGGTCTTATATAGCACCTGCTAGAGATGCAGTTAGAGGCAGAATCCACCAAGAATGAATGACATGCAGCCAGTGCAGTGAACACGAACAGTTTTCCCAAATGAGGAGCATGTCTGTTCTGTGTGTTGTTACACTGAAGACAAACGTGTAGGGACCACCGCTGTCCACTAGGAGGAGTGGATGCATAGCTGCTGTAATCAGAAGCCCCCCCCCCCCACACACACACACTCCACATGGTAGCGCTTTAGTATTTTGGTGCTCGTGCTGAATTTGTGTTAGATGGTAAGTCATGATGTCATGATGTGATGAAGGACAATTACACTTCCTGGAGTTTCGTGCCAGGGATGATGTTGTTGTTGCCGTCGAACACACCTCAGTGACTCTGTGAACTGATGAACAACTTGAAATTGATCCAACTGTGCTTGCTGCCCACTGCCAAGGTCTTTGCACATTTGATATTCCCTCTACGGGTGCAGTATCCATGTTGTATACTGAGCACCAAGTCTTCTACATCTGACAGGAAACATTTCCTCCTGTACTGTTACGTTGCTTTTGATATTACTTGATATTAACAACATTAAAGTTATTTTAAAATGAACATGAAATTAAGATATAATTCAGATAACGATTTAAAACTTATTTAGCTTTATTTTATTTTTATCTTGGACTCTATAAACCCCCCCCCTCCCTCGATCCCTTCACCAAAGTACAGAAGTGAGGATCTGAACGACTGAATGCTAATCTTTATTCCTTTAATCCACTTGTTCTATAGCAGAGATTATGATACTATTTTCCAATCCAACACATCACAGGATGTTCTGTGGCGTAGTGGAAGAGAGGTGTTGCTTCAGCTCTTTCTCTTTATGCTGAAAAGGTTAAACAAAACAGGACAGATGCTAAAACCTCCTTGACCCCATTGGGAATCGTCCCATTGGAACAGTGGCTCAGCTTCAGAATCGTATGTGCTCTGACATCAGCCAAATCCTTGTTTACTGTTCTCCAATCCTCTCTGGGCTCATACTAAAGAGGAAGAAATCTGTTCCTGAACAGCTAATCCTTCCGTCCCTTTAAGTGTCTGCTGTGGCTTCGCTCAGTCCTGTTGACACTGAGCACAGCAGGTGAACTGTAGCCTGCCGGCTCAACTAAAACCAATTCTTCTTCTCCTCATCCCTTCTTCATTTATCTATGTTCCTCTGCCATCGCTCCCTTTCCCACTTCTCTTATTATTTTCTCCTTTTCCATCCACTTTTCTTCTTTTCCACCTGCCTTTCATCCTTCCTCCCCTCTTTTCCCATATCACCTTTCAATTTTTCATTTCGTTTTTCTTCTTCAGGTTTTTCCGTCTTTGCTTTCTCCCTTTTCTTCATCCTCTAATGCCACTGTCTTTCCTTTTTTTATCTGTCCTTTCTCCCTTGCTTGGTCGATCCCTAATTCCAGTGATACCGGTCCAGTCATAGCTTGTGAACAGCCTCTGTAAATCCACACGAATTGATTGAGTGGTTTAAACGCAGCACAGCCCGGAGCAGCCCGCACCTTGTCCGTGTCCGTTTTTCAATACATACATGCTTTTGAGGATTATGTGCATTATGTGCAGTCTGACAGCAGCTGTTGGGATTAAAGATGGATGTTAATTCTTCTCAAGGAGGCCAAAGATAATACTAAAACTATCTGATACCATAGATCTAAAACGCCGTAATCCTTTTTGATAGACCACACACGGTAGAGAATCAAAAGCTGCATTATTATTAGAAATGACAATTCAGACCTGTGTGTCTGGATCCGCTCGCTCGCGGTGTTTACTGCAACAGATTGCTGGCTGTGGTTGCCAGAGAACAAATCAAATTTTATATTTAATGTACCAGTACCCCAAAATAATAGCAAGCTTCATTTCCTCACTTACTCAGTCGCTGCCACGTGTTCAAACATCCACAACAGACACAGCTCAAAGATTTTGGTGCCAACCCTTTGTTTTATAATAGGGAACGGTCAGCCTCCGCCCAAAACCCACGGTCCACCCTGAGCAGTTTGCATGCTGTGCTTTTTTTTTTTTTTGGATCCGATTTAGTGCATTGTGATAATCTCCCAGAGCTCTCTAAATCAGCAACGCTGAATCAGATTATCAGCTGGTACACGCTGAATTGGAATACATCCAGCGGGAGCATTTAGATGAAATTGCATTTTCCCTGTTGACTTCGGAGCTCAGTTCATTTCAGATGCTCTCGGAGGACATCTTTTACAGTAGACAGAGACGATATGATGGTCAGCAGCAAATGGGTCTGATGTACCTACAATATGTAGCTCTGATGAATTCACGCACACACACACACACACACACACACACCGTATAGTGCTGGGTATTGATGTGTATGATAATTGTGTGTTTAAAGTGAACACACAATCAGAGAAGTGAGTGAGTGTTCCAGCTTCATTCAAAGAATTGACGCTAAATATTTTGTCTCATGAAGTACATGACTTGAGACAATGAACTGAAGTTAAATCCTCTTTTGTCGGCATTTAATCCTACATTATAGTGTGTGTGTGTGTGTGTGTATGTGTATGTACAGATCACATCTGTCACCCACAGAACACACATACTCACTTGAGTCACTTCAAACTTCAGTTTGAGCGACTGCTCTGTAAGTAAAGAGACGCTGGTTCAGTGTCTGGGACTGACAGCCTATAATAAGCGTTTCTAAGGCATTGTCTTTCACATATACACGCACACCAGTTTGGTAAATATAAATCACCAAGCAACACTGGATCTCGATCTCTTTAGAGGGAGGACTGGCGCCAGGTTCTCTGTCTCTGATTACTCTTCCTGTGACTAGAATGCAATAACGACCGAGTAATGTGAGATCTTTTACCCACGGACGAGCTAAACATGTTTGACTTCTCCCTTTAGCGCAAACCCTCATTCATATTATGCATTTATTGGATTTCACTTTCATGTTCCTGCTTCCAGCGATCATGATGAAATCATTCTCACTTCTCCTGGTGACAAAATCTTGTCAAACAATCAGCTTAAAGTTGGGAGGTTTCCCCCGCTGTGGCAGCAAGCAGGTGGCCGGCAGCTTTAGACCGACGCAGAAACACCTTCATAGTTTAAAAAAAAAAAAAAAAAAGGATGCACATGCAGTGTCACAGCTGGAAATGAAAACATGAATGCATGAATGCACATGACCCAGTATCTTATGAGTGAACATGAGGCTGGCAATCTACCTACCCACGTGCACATGAGCATGCATGCACAGACACACATCCGCACTGCTAGATGTGGCCAGATGGTGTAATCCTTTTAGTTTCCCCTGTCTTTCATATTTTTTCCCCTCTCGTGTGTTGGGATTATACTGTCGTCCAATCAGATTCCGTCCCGCTCCCCAGCAATGATGTGAGATGAATGACAGGCGGGTGGGTGAGTGAGACAGGCATGCATTAGACACGCCGCACGTCTGGTTGACCAGCATACCGCCCTGGCTGTAAACCCTCCACGCTGCCCAAACTGCTGTGTCTGTCACTGACCATCACTGCCCAGGTAAGAGACGGGACGGATCACAGCCAGGGATGCTGGGAAGTGTGATAGGAACTATTTAACATCAAACGGCCATTTTACGCAGTGACCAAGTGATCCGTGTCGGGAGGGAACAAATATTAGCATAATGATCACAGCGAGAAGCTAAATGTGTTGAACAGCAGCGTGAGCCTTTATTTTGACACGGCAGGCTGGATGGATTTAGTTGTACCTTGCTTTTGTGAAGTTTTTGTTCTAGGACCGGCTGCAGGACACTTCAGAGATGACTTTGAATACATTTCTGATATTTTAGAGTAAACTCTCAGGAAGCTCATCGCTGTCTGTTTAGTCCATTGTCACTGAGAGGAGGAAGCTCTGTTCAAATGTGGCATCAAAGAAGAACTTTTCACATTCAACAAAATCCTTAGTTTGCGATCAGTACGACCAGTATCGGCATGTTGACTCTCTGTATGCTGTCAATAATGTGTTGCACTTTTATCTCATCTATACCTGTAGTTTAGCATTCAGAATATTTTCCTGACTAAACCTACTTTGGACATTTCTGGATATTTTGCAGATGTTGACTTATTTTCAGTGTGGAGCAGGCCCCTCCTGGTGTAAAATGCAAAAGAGTAGAGATATATACTTTTAAGCAAGACATTTCCCTAGACGTTTTCAGTATGCTGCCAGATACTCTCCTCCTCTGTGGTGTATTCAAATTGTGTCTCAGTAGTTGTACTGATTTTATCCTTGTTCAAGATGAGCAGTGCATTTTTCTGCTGCCACTCTGTGTGTGTGTGTATTGTGATGCTTCAAAGGTTCAAATTTGTAGTGTTTGAAACAGAGTAGGGGCTTATTTTGACTTTCACTTTAGTGGGTCTGCACAGTGCAGCCAGGCCTGCAGAGGTGGTAGAAAGTCTCCACCACTTACTGTCATACAGTATGTAGTCTAATTTCACGCTTACTTAGCTGTTTTTGCACTCATGTGGCAGATTAGTGAAATGCCCGGCCACATATTGAAGTGTGAGAGAGTATGTGAACTGATTAAGCACAGATGCATGTTTAATAAAGAAAGAGAATTAAAAGGTGTGTGTGTGTGTGTGTGTGTGTGTGTGTGTATATGCTCACATGCTGTGACATGCCTGTGTGCATCTGTGACTGCTCCCTAATCCATGTGGCAATATTTCCCCACTTAAATTGATTCTGTAGAATTTCACATAGCCATTAAAGCAATGATTGCGCTCATAATGTCACCTCAAATAACTTCACCAGGGTCGGGGGGGTTTTGATCCCAACTCGAAAGCCATATACACGCTTGGCACCGTAAGAGGTTCCGGATAAAAGCTTCCAGCAAACACAGACAAATCAGTCTGTCTAAGCTTTATCTATCTCTCTTCCCACGCAGGTCAGTGCTTCCTGTGCATGGTGGATGTGGTGCCAGTAAAGAACGAGGATGGCGTGGTGATCATGTTCATCCTCAACTTCGAGGTCATGACAGAGGAGACGTTCCGAGACCGCAAAGAGGAGCTCAACCACCGCCTGCCCACCTGGCTCGTCACAGGTAGCTACTGTCTTTGCGCGTTGTTTTCTGTTCACCCGATGGCGACTTCAGGTTTTCCCTCATTCTTGTCCGTCTCTGCTGTCCTGCACTCACTCCTGAACGACCGAATATATCCGGCTCGATCACCTTTTCAGTGGATTTGAACTTTTGAAACAAAAAAGCGCATAAAGTCATCTGAAAAAAACCCAAGACAATAAAATGCTGTAACTCTTAATAAAGAGGTCGAGCTGAATGCAGTAGGTGCACAGACTGTACAGAGAACACAATCAAATGAGATAAAACTTCCTGTTGATTGACACACTATTTTAGAAAATGACTATTCTAGTTAGATAGATGGGTAGAAATACTTTATTGATCCCCGGGGGGAAATTCTGGTGTTACAGTAGCAGCATAGAAAGTGACCACTGCCATGAATACAAACGAATGAGCAAAAAAATTTACAAGATGTTGTAAGTTGCGAGGTAATAAATAACTAAATAAATAAATACAAAATGGAATCTAGACTATAAAAAGTACCAAATGTAATATACAGAGTAAAAATGCCAAATCCAGAAGTACAAAATGAACTCGGCAGTGTAAAATAAATTATAAAAATTAAAGAAAAGACTTTTTTTTTTTTTTTTTTTGATAGTTCAGTACTCAAAATCCATTGATCCTGTTAATTTACATTCCCTGTTCAGTAGCTGTAGCATATAATCAGTGACAAGCGTCCCTTAATTCACCCGGATCATTTGCTCATTTCATTTTGCATACGGTTATGATGATGATGATGTTGGATCAGGTTTCACAAAACAGCTTTTTTCCATGAACATGACCATGTACTTAATGTTCCAGAGGGATAACCCTGCACGGGAAGCAGCATCTAAAGTAGGACACAGCTAATATTTGGAATCAAGTCTTTCTCTCAACCAGATCTCTTGTTTTTAACTTTGGGGCTAAAACCAAAATCTAATCAATGTAACTGTCCTAGATTCTTGTAGACTGTTTTTCACTCTCCAGTTCAAATCCCCCTCTCTCCTGGGCTGACCTCAGCTACCTAGAATATCCTCCCATATCCCATCTCTACTTGTTTCTCTCTTTGATTCACACTCACCTTCAAGTTTCGTACTCTATTTCTCCTTCCTGCCGCAGTTTAAGATTGGAAATCCACCTTTTCCTCCCTCCTTCCTCCTCCCTCACTCCTCTAGGTCGTCCGCGTGGCTTCAAGCTTCGTCTCCCCCTGCCGCGCTCCTTGTCCAACAGTAAAGCATCCCTGGACGACGCAGAGGCCGGTCACATTCCTACTGCCACGCCCCTGCCACTGCACCCAGACCACCACAGTCACGAGTCCTTAGGCCTTGGGGAGTTCCTGCCCCTTCCCCCTTTACCACCAGACCAGCAGGAGCAAATCAGCAGCAGCAGGTAGACCCTGTGCATTGCTTTGGACAAGAACATAGAGATTCTTTCACTAGGGTCTATGTGGAACAATTGTTCTGTCTTCTATGTATTCTAACGTCTATGCACACGGTACTGTAGAGCAACTTTCTAGCGGGATTCCCACCAAAAACATTTTTTCTCATGTCTGAATGTTTGTTTCATGTGTGGGATCTTTTTGTTAAGAGACTTTCAACTTATTGAGATTTGACACATTTCAGTTTTCATTGAATAAATTTGCAGTGAAATGAGAATACACCAATCTCACTACGACTTCTTAATATAATGCTGTGTCTCATTTTCATTTAGTTTTTCCATGTAAAGCTCCTTGTCTTAAATGAATCTTTGAATTGATATATTTTTTTTAAATGCAGTTCAATGCAGTTGGCTTTATTGGCATGAATGTTTTAGGAACAGTGTTACCAAAGCATCAAAGATACAAAGAAAATACAATGTGTCCTATAATTTGCACAGTATACAATAATATGATCACATATATGATGTTAAAATTGATTTATTAATTATATATACAGTATATACAGCTTATGTTTGTGTACCTGTCCCTTCTCCTCACTTCTCCTCACTGTCACTGTTAGCTAAAAATCAGCAGCATTCTGTTTTTGCTAAAGGTATTTTAGACACCAGTTCAATGACTCCCCCCCAAATCAGCAACATGCTGTTAATACACATGACGTCCTCTTCTGTTTCCTAGGTCAGCTCTGCAGAGTTGGCCAGAAGACCACCAGGAGGACCAGCGAACCTTACTGTGCTCTGACAATCCGGTCCCCCCCCCTCCTCCCCACAGAGCCAGCCTGGTGGGTCCCCTCACCCAGTCGTCACCCTGCGTCGCGCCTCACCATCGCCTCAGCCTCAACCCGGACGGCTCGGCCTCTAACTGCTCCATGTCGCACAGCCGCTCGCGGGAGAGCTTCCACAGTATGCGTCGCGCCTCCTCTGTCGACGAAATTGAGGCCTTGAGGCCCGACTGGAACCGAAAGAACCGGAGAACGAGTATTCGGCCGGGCAGCACCGGTGAGGAGGAACACACTGAGGAGGAAAACCAGATGCTCCTCTCTGTAATCCCCCTTTGATTTTTACCTTGCGGTCTGCTGTGTGTGCTTGCAGGTGCGGTAAACAGTAAGTCCAACATCTTGAACTCCACGTCAGACTCAGACCTCATGCGGTACCGCACCATTTCCAAAATCCCTCAGATCACCCTCAACTTCGTGGATTTCAAACCTGACCCGCTCATCGCCCTGCCCACTGGGGAGATGGACATCATAGCTCCCTGCAAACTCATTGACCGGACGCACCACGTCACAGAGAAAGTCACCCAGGTAGGCCAGAGTCCACGTGTGCAGTGCGTTGTGTACAAGGTGTTTGTGTTATTTGTCGGGGTTCGGTCCTGTCTGATTCCATCTGGGCTGCTGATACATTTTTTGCAATCAACTCGGTGCTTTTTTCTATTCTTCACCGCAGTTTAGCCCGTATTGAACTTGGAGGTTCGGTACTGGGAAGGCGTGTGCTCATTTACACACTATGCATTCGTGTGCACTAAGACGGTATAATTCACTCCTGCCTGCTAATTCCACTCACTGTAATCCAGTCTTTATGAGGAGATAATGCTCCAACTCAGCTGAATGCAAAGCAGACTGATGATGGAGGGTGGCATGGCAACATTTCAATTAGTTGATTGAATTAATTGAAAGAGAAAGGACATATGGGGGGGGGCATGTTGCAGTGCAGCACTTGTATTTCCTTCAGTGTCTCACAAGTGTCCACGGTCACTTCCCTCCTCCTCTCACAGGATGCCAACACAGCACCACCCCTCACACTCACTGGTTCTCACTAAACACTCTGCCGATGTTTCCATCTGAAGATCTGTCTTAAACTGCCAACGCCTGGTTGCAAGAGCGCTCTTCGCCATGCCACTTCTTATAGCTGGTGGCATTTGAGTTGCGTGAAACAGAATATGTCCCAGTCCCAGATATGAGGGAGAGCTGGATATGTTGAATAGATAAAAAAACAGATGATTTCTGAGTGGTCTCATGTTGAAAAAGATGATTGTGTTTTTCATCACACCTACTTAAAATAAGAGGCGACCATGTCGTGCTTCTGGAGAGGAGGAGCCTCTGCTTTGATTTCATTATTTTACAAAGGGGCTGGTTCTGCTGTGCAAAAATGTTGCTGTTGCCAGAGGAGAGCTTTATCGAGGACACTGATGGAACACATATGGTGGTTGGGTTGGTTAGATGGGGAGAGAGGTCTTGTCTGCTTGTTTGGAAAGTCTGCTTGTTGGTCATTGGGCCTTCTTTTATTACGAGAGCGTCCAGAGGAGCATGTTAATTAGATTCGAACAATCTCCGATGGCTGGGCTGAAAAAGAGATTTCTATAAGCTCGTACTATCTCTACACTTTAATTTCAATTTTACTTTTCGTTTTACTTACACTTCCTGTGTGTTCAGCAGAGATCTCAGATTGACTGACAAAATGATAAAATCAGCAATCATCACTCAGCTTCCTGTAGATAAATCAGTGTATTATTAAAGTCCGTGTCTCGTGAGGTATTCATGACTCTGATGAACAAGCAGGGGAAACAATTCCAGCCAGAAATGTGCTGTAAACTTTAGAGCTAAAAGCCCATCTGACCAAGGTGACGCCTCACATTCACCTGCATTCACAATTAATGATGATTGGATATTCTTAAATGTCTCTTCCATCAGAAAAGATGTTGGGATTGTTACAGGATAAAATCTTTCTTTTTTATTTTGTCTGGTTTACATTTTCCTCCTTTAAAACATCTTCTGCCCTTCATCCTAGTAAGTAAAAAGAACTCAATTCCTCAATTTTATCCTTATATGCTTGTTTTTTTTTTTATGTTTTTTGTTTAAAACCCAGAAAATCTACTTACATGCATGCTGCACGGCAGATTATATAGATTGGAACACTGGATGGCTCCAAATGATCCTTTGAAAACTTACATGATGGTCTAAAGCGACTGCAATGACAACAATTTTTTTCCTAAAATGAAAAGTTTCTCGTGCGGTCGACCGACTGAGATGCTTTCGAGTAATTTAGTTCTTACTCAGACTTTAACATGTCGTTTAATCCCGGCTGTTTTTGTCTCGTTCTCACTTTTGGAAGCCTATGTTGGGAATTAGATGAACAAAGAACAGAAAAGATTAAGTCAACCTCTCCGCTAGGACTGTAGTCTACATGGAGTTACTAAAGAGGATGATGATGAGAGGACGATCCATTCAGTATTGAGTGAGTGAGACATCATGCTCTCTGTTCTCTAGGATTAGGAATGGGAGCAAATACAATAATCCAAAGTTGATGATGCAACACAATATAAACTTAATGCAGTCATGCAGCGCAGTGTGCCAGGTGCAGCTGGAAAGGTCAAAACATAACGTCAGTGAATGTGTGTGTATATGCATGCACGCACAATAACTCGTACTACATGGTGCAGTCATGTTATGGTGCAGATGGAGGAACCAGCACCAGCTGTGTCTCCAAATGGACTCTGTTTTAAAGACAAAACACAAAAGGAGCCGCATTTTCACTGCGTATATCTGACGTCCTTTTAACATGATGGCTTTCTTCTGTGTCTCTTTAAAGTAGAAGACTCACATGAGGGAGTAATGGGGAAAGAAAAGGAAGTGTAGGCACAACAATAGTCCAAACCTGTTCTGCTTTTCAAGTCAACTACAGCAGCAGAATTAACTAGAAATAACTAGTCAAATCTACAGTCGGGTTGCGTGGTTCAGCCCTCTGTGGTAGACGCCTGGGAACAACTGCTCGGATGAGATCACGTTAGTGTCGGGAAGCGCCTGCGTTACCGGCTGAAGTCTGAAGATGGCAGCACCACATCAGGTAATGTGACGACAGACCTCAGCAAAGCCCTCAGAGGAGCAGAGAAGAAAATGTTGAAAGGCAAACAAGGCTGAATAATTGAAGTGTTCCATAAAACATCTGACACCCTAAACAAGAACAGATGCAGATTTTCTGTCTCGTTTGAAAAGGCTCCTGGCTCTGTCCCCCTTTTCCCGCTCTGAAAATGGTGATTTCTGCCTCTTGAGCATCTTCAGGACCAAGCTGCTTGCACTCACACTGGCTCTTGAATGCCGACTTTTGTTGCTGTGCACACGAGGAAATGGCTGAACTGTAACTGCAGCCTCTGCCATGAAATAGTTAGCGTTAGCCCCGTCTCCTCGTCAATCATTTCAACAATCAATCGTCTTCCGATCTTCTTCTCGTGAGCTCTTATACAGACCTGTGATCGACACATTAGCCAGTTTAATAATGGAAGCGGATGGGGAGGGGAGGCTGAAAGCCAAGAAAGAGGAAGGTCTTACGCAGTGTTTGGAGCAGCGTGAAAGGCTGACCAGACCACTGAACAGTGCAGAGATAAACTGGAATCACGCCTCACTGCACACATAGTAGACAGTCATAGCTCCTGTGACTGTGGTCATGTCCTATAGGGACACTTGGTCGGCCGCGGAGTGAGATACACACTTCACACACTCACTCAGAGTAGCTCTCATACAATATTCCTGACGCACACACCCCCACCCAGCTCCATACATGGCCTTCCTACACACACGTGAGCACGTACTATAAGCACCCATACGCTTACAAATATACACTGAAGGGAAAAGTCACTTACAACACAGCGACGCTCTTTTCCACTCAGGCACACACACACACACACACACACACACACATATACATATACGCTGCTTCTCCTCTCAAGCAGCCTGTCACACCCAGCTCCACAGTGGGACGACCCAATGGAGCCATGGATGGAGCACACGGCGCCCAGCAGCAAAGCGGTAGGAAGCGTCCATCTCCTCAAAATCTGAGACAGAGAACCTCTTCAGCTTTCGTTGGAAGTTTTAGTTTTGGGGCACGTGTTGGTAAAAAGTGTTGATGGTGTTTAGGGGGTCCTGTGTGCTGGATGTGAGACTGTATGACTGGACTGTCTCACAAGACAGTATGCTGTATGACTGAGCGGGCAGGAAAGTAGTCTTGTTTTTATTTAGTGGCATAGCATGATGTGTGGTTCGGTCTTAAACGCATCCAGTGGCTGGGTTTTCTTCATTTTCAGCATCTATGGGAAGGAACAGATGTAATGTAGCTGGATTACTGCAATCTGGTAACAGAGGTGGTTATTTGAAGTATTTTTAAGGTGTAAAATGTACATCCATAGTGTTTTACAAGAATGTCATTTTATGTAATAATACCACAATTTATTGATCGCTTTAAAAGTTTTGCCTTGCAAACACACAGACAAGAAAACTAGTGCACAATGTACAAAAGAATCACAATATTTTGGTGCAGGATCATTTAGAAATATGGTTTATGGGGAAGTGACTGTACTTTACTTTACATCAAGTTTCTAACTGCATGTGATCAAAATGCAGCATGTAATCTAAATGTCTTTCTCTTGCCTTTACAAGTAACAACAAAAGTATCTAAAAATAAGGCTACAATCCCAACTCTGTCTAATCCACTGGATTATCTAGTCGAGGACACATCTTTTTCTGTAGTGCAGCTTTTAGGAACTCTGCTGGTCCCTTTCGTCTTCATGGGTAGTGTGACAACACCGGGGTTTACTTCCAGACAGGTGCTATGGTGAACTTTGCGGCACCTCACAGGTCTTCTGCTAATCTCTCTGGTGGAGAAAATTGTGAATGAGGGTGAAAAAAATAGTCTTAATTAAGAATGATTTATTTGTGAGCCAGTTCTCTGTTCTCCTTTCCCTCCTGTGGCCCTCAGGCTTTTGTTTTCCTGCAGATGTTTTCCTGCGGCACGCTTCACCAAGACAAACACCCACATAAATAATCCAGTCTTTCAGTGGTAATGTATTAAAATCAATGGCATTTTACATTCTGTGTTTCACCATGTGAAAACACTGCTGCTTTGAGGACTCTGAGCTGTGCGCACACATAGGGTATTCATCCGGACTACCGTAAAGAGCCACTTCTGGAACAACACTTGTTATGTCATTATATACCTCCATCACAGACATCCATTACATTACATGGAATATAGGCTGTGCATGTTTCTTTAATGAGCTGGTGTACAGGAAATGGGAGGAGGAGATCTCTGTGGAGAAGGCAGGGGGGACTGTGTCACATTTTTATTGTACTTTGACTCTGTGTGTGTGTGTGTGTGTGTGTATGTGTTTGCATCCTCTTCTGCGAAAAGTGCATTATAGATAAGTGTGTGTGTGTACTAGAGCAGACACTATATGCCTTTCACTTACTGTCCTGGCCTCTGAAAACTCTCCGAACTTTATCTTCCGTGAGATGCCGCTGTAATCTGGAGAAATGTCCTCGTAATCTCTGCACATTTTACGGCGTTAATGGAACTGACGCTGCAGAAAAACCCAAAGTACTTGATGACATTTTCTCTGTCCCTTACATCCCTATGTTGTCCGTATGGCACGTCCACAGCTCTGTCAATAGGTTGCACACAGGTGTCACGCTCAATCAAATATATTGTACATTTATTTTAATCTTAATGGGCGCATACGGTTTGATTCCAGATCAACAAAGTGAGTGGAAGGCTACCTTTTATCTTTCAGAGTGAGTTCTTTTACTGGTTCATAAAGCTTTATTCTACTGATTCATACGTATTGACTTACTGTAGTGATTATGCTATGCGAAGCGCTTTGGTCTAGCTGTTCGTATGAAAGGTGCTGAATACGCAGAGTTGAGTTTAGCTGTAAAAAGAAAAACTAGAGCAGCCTTTCAGTAAAACCTTAATTATGCATTGGGGAAAACAGCCGCAAACTTAAAACCATGTTTTGTCTGAAGATTAAAAGTACAACTTTGACTTTGATCAGAGATCATTTTCCCCTGCATGCCACTGTTTCATCCTTTTTGTTGGGAGAAGTTTGGTCGAGATGCTCAGGCTGCAGCCCTTGTTTTTCCATTAATTGGATTCCTCCTGAGTCAAACTCTGATGATACATATTTGCATAGGGCCATGAGTATGCATGAGCTCTCTAAATAGTGTATGATGTGAATCATTCAAAAGCAGGTATTTTTAGCAGTGCCACGTGTTTTTTTTTTTTTTGCTGAAGAAGAGTCGGGGGGGGGGGGCTGGGCTCTGATGTGACACTGTGGTTGTTTCGGTGTGAGATGCACAGCAGGGCTGCATCTGACAGAAGAGAGAAGAGATGACAGAGGAGGGTTACTGAATCCACCTGGAGGAGAGTAGTGCATCCAGCCACGTGTCTGTTCCAGCCTGTGATAACCTGGAGGTGCTCATTGGTTGATTTGTTACAGTTCTTTGTGTCACAACTTCAATGACGCAGTGGTAGTTTAGTACTTTAGTAGTCATTTTAGCAAAACTAGTCTAAACTGCAGCAGTAGATAAAAAGAGCATCCCATAATGGATATTTGAACTGCATGTATTTAAAAGGCCCTTCGTCCCAAGTGCCATCAATATTCTTAACTCGACAAAATGACTGATGAGATATAAGTCGCAGACTGTTTTTAATGTGCAGGACGACCTTGTCTTTGTATTTGTTTTACTAACTGCCTGTCTGCTTTTTATGCTGTTGCTTCTTGTGATTGTGAACCAAAGACAAACTTCCACCCAGGTGTGTAATGAGGATATTCTATTCTATGCTTGTTTGTGTCTTCACATATTATGCAATGTATCCATCACCAAAAAGAAATAACCTCCATGGTAAGAAGACAAATGAAACAGGATTTATTAAGGCTTTTTGCAGTTTGAGCCTGCAGCCACACTCCGTAGCTCAGGTAACCGTCTTCCGTATCTTATTTTTGTACTCAGATTGCTCTGGTAAGAAGACATTTGGTAATATTTTGGTAAGGCATGCACATGTGCTGGCGTGCCGGTGCCTGGCTCTGTCAGTTAAATGGGCTGGAATAGAGAAGAGTCTGGGAGCATATGACGCACTCAACCTGCAGGACTGTAATTTAGTTGCCCGCTCAGCGGCTGTGCCTCAATACCTCAAACTGATTGAGTGCTTTCTCCATGTGAGTTCAATGACCCACGCAGAAGGGTTTGTCGTCAGTGTCTTGAAGCAGCATGTATCTTTCCTTGAGCCCTGTTCAGTTAAGAGTAGTTTCTCCAGGGAGTGTTTATGTTGGAAATTGTTCTTGTTGATTGTAACGATCAGAGGTGTACATAATGATCAGAATCCTCTCCAGATCAACTCTGTTGTGTATGTTTTTCTCAGACTTCCTCAGTGAAAAATCAATGATTTGATGGCACCCTAAGGCACATTTTGTGTTATTTCTTCTTTGCTTGCTTGATTGCTTATGAGTCTTTCCCACCCAGTCTCAAAGAAGCTCATGAAATAGTCACAATATTTTATCTATTGATTTTTGTCCAATGACACGAATATTCAAATGTTTTTTGTGTCACTCACTGTCGATTCTTCTCTGCACAAAAACACAAAACTGTGTGCTTTCTGAGTCGACAATACGACCAGTTAATGCCGTGACCGTCCGTGTTCATTTATTCCTCCTTCAGTCCTGAAAAAGAATGTTTTCTTGTCAATCTTTAATAGTGGAAGCAGCTTGACCATTTCTTTGGAGACGGTCGGCTTTTCCTCACTGTCACTTCTTTCTCATTATCATTTCTCAACATAAAAGCATGAAATTGTTCTTGACAGCTCAACAATATGGTGGGCTACTGTTAAAACCATCACACGAAATTTCGTAACTATCTCACGAACCTCTGGGTTGGTTTTCCTGCCATGCGTGGGATTATATGACGGCCCTTGTATGAGAGGAGAGTTACATGCAACATGACTTTAGGAAATCAGAAACTGTTTCCTCACATCTTCTCCACAATGACACTGTCATAAGTCTACAGGTGTCATGGAGGTCAGTGTATCTGGTGTCAAAGTTCAAGACACCAGATACATAAAGAAGGCTTTGATTTTTGTAATGTTTCACTTGTACATTAGGTGTAAGAGAAGGGTTGGTACAAAGTCAGCTGTTCTCCCACAAACCTGAGCAGACACCATCCACCGTCTCTCGCATCAGTTTTTCAAAGGGGAGCCACATTAGCCGAGCAACATGCTAACAACACGTTCAGCAGACTAACCTGCCCAAAACATTTGCCTGCTTTGCTCGTCCCTGTGACTCCTTATGACCAGAGCTGGCGTTAGCAAGGTAACAACACTGGCGGACAGTGAGATTCAGGTTTTCAGCCTGCTGAAGGGCTGGACGAGGTCACACGATCAACAGATCCCTGATGGGCACTGCATTGACTCCACTTCTTTTAATGGAACTTAATGAATTCCACACCATCATTTCTTTAAAATGTTAAGAGAAGCAACGGTGATTCCATTTCCATCCAAATGAGAGCATGTAATAGCAGACTACTTATGTCGGTGGTACATTGTTAGATGTTTGGGGAAGTGATCCTCTGTGGAGCAGGACTTCCATCAGGTACAGAGGAAAACCTGTTCGGTGGAATTACTGGAATTCATCGGCGGATCTTCGTGTTAATTGTGACATTGAAAATGTCGCCCCTGTTGAAACAAATGTGCTAATTCTCAAGCAGCTAATCTATGTCAGACTAATCTATTGCTCCTTCCCGCTGCTGAGAGGAGCCTCATTCAAACAACATTAGCGCGACATCGATTTGGCCATTTGTAACGCTCTAGATAACCCGACTAAATTCAGGTGCGTCTTTGAAATAACATGATGACATTGTTCGTGGGAACTTAAGAGCAATAGTGGATTTAGGATCCAGGATTAACAGAAGACATCACATATTGGTTTTCACACTGGTGTTCAGGTGGAACAATTAGTTGTTTCTGCAAGTTTACTGTGTTTGTGCTCAGCGGCTAATTAAATCATTCTGGCTCTAATTCACACTCAGGCAGGAAGGCTTCTCAATCTGTCGGCGCTCTGATCGAATGGCGGGCTCCTCACACACACACACACACACACACACACACACATACACGATCAATGGCCAACTTTAAAGGGCAAGTGGCATGACAGTGCAAGGGAAAGTTCAGTGGACGAAGAATGACGGGAAGTAAAGAAAAGGAAAGGACGAAGCGATGGGGAGAGTGTGAGAGGCCTGCCGTAAAAGGAACCACAGACGGACCACAGAAGTGAAAGTTGAAAGAGCAGCAGATGAAGGATGAGAGGGGCGTTCGAGGCCACATAGTCTGCTCCCACACCTTCACCCTCGCCGTCTATCCCTCCTTTCATCTCTCCTTGTTCCACCACAGATCTTCTTATCTGTCACTTCCTGACATTATTTAGTTTTCTCTTGCAATATCTTGTGCAGCCTCTCTTTTCTTTTTGCTTTGTCCCTCTTGTCTTTTTCTCTCTCTTTTCTATCTTCTCTCCTTTTCTCTCATTTCCTTTTATCCCTGAGCCTGTAATTTCTCTTTCCTATCCCTCCTTCTCTGTCGTCCTACCCTGCTCTCTGTCTGTATGACCCATTTCCTTGGCCCTGGCCCCATTAATCACAGTGTTGTGGGCTCAGCCTTCCTGCCTCCCTGCCTGGCTGCCCTTCCTCATCATAGCAGGTAATTGAATCAGAGTGCGCTCAAGGTAAGGACAATAAGCAGCCACTGATTGGTCTGTCATTTACCCTGCTTACGTATGACCTGGTTACTTCTTAGAGTTGGTTATGGTGTGGATACATGTCTGATAATGAAGATCCATCTATATTTATCAGAGCAGATGACAAGGAGAGGTGCTTTGTGGTTTTGGTGAATGGATGGGTGCATTTTCTGTAGATTAGCTGGATAATGAAGGAAGACAGAATTTAGTTTTGTAACTAAAAATTCTTCTACTTTTTGTTTTCAGTATCCTCTGATCATAGCTGTCACAGTGTATTTTTTAATGCCACCACCAGGAGTCACTAACATGAGAAATGGTCGAATCCTTCATAGGATCAACCTTAACCTTTGTATGGCGTTCGGGTCTGTGGGACCCGTTTTCATTTTTATATCAAGAGAAAACTGATACGATTAATTATTTTTTCAAACTCTGACTCATTGGCTCATTGGCATATTGATGAGTCTGAGTTTGAAAAAATGATTAATCGTATCATTTTTCTTTTGATAAAGAACACAGATGAAATCAGGTCCCACAAACCTGAACACCATCCAAGGGTTAAGTTTAGTTGGAAGAATGTTGTTAGGTTGGATCAAATTTGATAAAATGTAGGTATATGTTGTCCCTGTAAGTGTATTTCTTAATGAAATATAGTTCTCCTGTCTTTCTGTTATTAAGTGTGCCAGTTATAGTTTCTGAAAATGAATTTCTTGGATCTCAAACCCAATTTTATATCTTACGCCACTGATTTTGCTCGTGACCCCACACGTGAGATGGTTGCCTCTGGATCAGGTTAGTGAGGCTTTGGACCAATCCATCAAAGGGCGTGGATGGGTAGGGCAGGGTGAGGGAATGGGCTGGTCTCGGGAGTCAGTGGAGTGAACCAGGAGAGTTATCGAGGTGCTCCGTCACTGACACACATCCCCACAGTGCCGCCGGAAGCTAGTTTCCATTGTGTTGGACAATGTATTCTTACTGAGTGTCTACTGCAAAAGCACGTGTACTCTGCTGAAGCAGTCTGGAGCGTGAACCGTCACTTGGAAATCCATAACTAACTTGATGTGGCACATCTCGTTGTCTCTGTCTCACACACACCCCGATGTGATTACCTGCAGTGGTATCAGTACAGCAAGTCCTCTTGAGACTACAGACACTCTCCAGAGATTAGCTTGGTGTTGGCTCCTCAGCAGCTGCCAGGGAATGGAGGCGGAGGCTGCCATTTACACCCAGTCATTATCCATGACCCTGGTCCAGACCTTGAGCCCTGCAGAAATATCATGGTAAATACCAGCAGAGCAGTGCTGCAACAAGAACATGCTTCAACACAGCAGCAGCCCAATATAGAACCTTTCTAATGCACCCAGGGAGATCAAGAAACACTGAATATCTGCATACACACTGTTGCCCATAAAGTTGGAATAATTATTCAATACCCCCAATCTTGTTAAAGCCTGAATACACACTTTAATTAATTGTTAATTGTTAATTAGAGGTAAAAGAGAAGAGGTAAAAAAACATTTTATTCCAACTTGATGGGCACAGTGTATATATATATATGTATATATGTATATACACGGCTAAACCGTGTCACAGTCACTGATGCACACAGAGCCAAGATTTGTGTGTGTGAAGAGAGGACAGAGATCACCCTCTGTTGAGGTGCCTTTGAGCAAGAAACTCTGTCTCTAATGGAGCTGCTCAGTGGCCAGCAGCAGGATTTTAGGCTTGGACGTGATACAGATGGACTTTAGAATATGAATGAAAAAAAAAAGAACTTCAACTTAAATTGATTCACTTATCTCTGCCTGCACAGACACAATAGTTAATGGACAGTTTTCATATTTACTTAGGTGTGTGTGTGTGTGTGTGTGTGTGTGTGTGTGTGTGTGTGTGTGTGTGTGTGTGTGTCTTTTGGCTTGCAGTTCGACCATCTGCACGTGCAGCTTGCACGGAGGTGCTCATTTTTCTCAAGGTTTCTCGTTCATTCATGTTATTCCAGGAATGCACGCACACACACACACACATATATATCATGTTAAAAAAATGTAAACATATATAAGACCTATAAACATATATACGGACACACACACACACACACACACACACACACACACACAAAACTAGGCCTCCCCAGTATGACACGCCACAGTGAGAAATCACCTGCTATTGTATCTTATTCAGGTTACCTTGTTAGAAAAGTGCTTAGCACACAACTTCGCTAACTGGGAAACGGACCAGTCCATGCAGGGATATCCGTGGGAGGGTTGTCTCAATTCAGATGCGTGTGTGTAAGATAGTAGCACCACCTGGCCAGCTCTGTGAGAGCAGATCTGTGTGTCCCTCTAAAGCCGGAGGTTGCTGAGCACCTTAACGCAACGTATCAGCATCACAACAGCTTGTCATGTCATGTCTGTCCAGTCACAAGCTGCTGCAGAGCATCATGGGAGCTGGGAATCTGTCCAGAGATTCTCGTCGTCCCACCTGCTGAGACTGACTCATTCTCCAAAAGTTAAACTCCACGGGAGACTCTCCTCTGCTCCTCACGCTCTCATTCACTGCCTCTTTCTCACTCCTTTGTTTCCTCTTCAGCTCTTTCTCTGTTCTTTTTTTTTTTTTTCTTTTTTCCTCAGTTCTTGTCTCCCAGTTTCGCTCTCCAAATTCGTACTCAGCACCTGTCCTGTTTTTATTTGCGCGTGTACAGGTGCTCTTTAAATCTTTTTGCTCCATACATCTTTAGTGCTGTTGACCTCCACAGCCGTTCGTTTAATCCAGAATATTTATAGCGAGGAGAAGAAAACAGTGTTTTGTATGGGATTTGTGCAAGGACAGAGAAGTCTCTGGAATTGCCTGAGGTCAAGCAGACAAGCAGGCGCAGGGCTGAGTTTTGGAACAGAACAAAGTCATGCAGACCGAAGGCTACAGTTCAACTTGAGGACATGTCTCCAGGGTAATCTCGGGACACTGACATTGTAGCTCAATGCTGCCCTGCTGTTTACCAAAAGGATTTTGTGATTATTTCGACAGCTAAGTCACTTCCGCTTTAAAAATTGATGCGTTGAGGCCAAATCTCCCTTAAAGAAAAGATTTTCAGCAGTGTGAACTATCTTATATGTTTGTGTGATGACATGTGTGTCACCTACAGTATGAGGTGCACCACATAAAGGTCCTTTTTAAGACAAGGCATCTAGAAAAATACACTACTTTTTTTTTTTACCCAATCCATATTGGTACATTAGCAGTGGCAATAGGCAAAGCTGGACTACAGAAGGATGTTACTTGATTATTCATGTGCCTCTTCTTAATAGTGCACTCCTCATCACAATGGAGGGATTGCATCTTATTTGGGTTCTAACCACTCTGCTAGCAACAAACGTGAAATAACAGCAAGGCAAATTACACACAGAAGCACCGACAAAGAGCAGCAATCCTCCAGGCTGGGGGCTCTTTGGTGTTTGGCCCGTGAATTCACAGTCAGGAATATGAGGAACGGTGTTTTTGCTCCTCTGCAGTTTCTCTTGCAGCTTGTCGTAATATAACGGTGAGCTCTGGGATGGTTGCCCACAATAAATACAAAATGTACGTGTGTGTGTGTCTTCTTCTCCGCTGATAATCTGTCACAATTTGGTATGGTGTGTATACGGTGTGTGTGAGACACAGTGACAGACAGACAGAGAGAGAGAGAGTGACAACAAAAGGTTGCGTCACAACCGGTCGTAGCTAAGGTATGTGTGATTCATCGTACAGCCTAAAGGTAATGTGTCCTCTGTCGTGTGCTTCTGTTAGCCCTCCGGACCCTCATTAGCTCCATCAACACCTCAGATGTCCTGTAATATAGCCTCTCAGCTTGTAATGTGTTTGTGCTTCTGTGTGTATACGTGCACACACACACAGTATGCTACGTGTGTGTGTGTGTGTGTGTGTGTGTGTGTGTGTGTGTGTGTGTGTGTGTGTGTGTGTGTGTGTGTGTGTGTGTGTGTGTGTGTGTGTGTGTGTGTGTGTGTGTGTGTGTGTGTGTGTGTGTGTGTGTGTAATCCATTGGGGGCTCTTGTCACAGCTGTCACAGCCCAGGCTTATTGGAGCTGTCAGCCACTTCCTGGTGTCTTTGTCTACCTTATTGCAACACCCCCATGTTCACGGGGAATAAACGAGCCAATTTGTACTGGAATAAATGTATAAATGTCCGGTATCCTCCGTGTTAATTATTTTAATGCGCCTTTGGCACGAGTTCACTTTTCATTAACAGTTAAGCGTGCTAGACATTACTGTGAATAATGTGACTGATTTAAAATATTCAGCATTTTGTGAGAATTCGTCCTTTTTCAAATATCACATTACATGAAAAACTTTCCGAGCGTTTGAAGAGAGACCAAGGAAAACACCCTTGTATTTAAGTTGACATTCTGCTTGACCTCACAGTCAAAGTCAATTCATAATGACAGCATGAAGCCAAAGCAGAAATCGCTGAGCGAATACTTCTGGAGCTCACTGTAATTTCCAGAAATAGCTTTTGCTGTGTTGTCTGCTAGTTTCCGCAGCATTAATGACAAACGTGGGGCGGTTTAAAGAAGATTTGACGTGTTTAATCCTCAGTAGTTTTACCTCTGAGAACTTACTCCATGTGCATGCTTGGCTGGAAGGACGTAAGAACATTTCTCAAATGGCTCCCATGTGAGTTTGCCCTCTAGAAGCGGTTTTGGAACTGCACTCGTATTCGCTTCACTTAATGATCCGCTGAAAGAGGAATGATGTGTGGACTACAAGTTCCAATGTAACGAGCTACGGATTCACTAAGGCTTTTGCTGTTTGTTTGGACCAAACAATATAAAAGAATTCAACTATATTCTTGATTATTCGAGTGCTTTTTAGAGGAAAATATAGTTGATTAATGACATTTTAATCAAAAATTTTACAATCAAAAAGACATTTCATTAACTCATCCCATCACATTATGGTATGGCATACTCCCCATCAATATTTAATGTACACATTTAAACGTTTTCGCTCTCTAAATACCTGAAAGGAATGATTGTTATTGCTGACAACGCCAGTCCACCGCAGAAATAGAATTACAGATCGGTCTTTGGCTGATTATCAGCATACCGTAATAGTGTCCCATGAGCCTGCTCACAAGCCCCTCGTTGACTGTGTCAAGACAGAGGGCCTTCCAGGGAAAGGACAAACAACGAGATGAGCAATGTCACAATCATCAGCACTTTTTACCCGCTTTGAAATGCTTTAACATCATTCTGAAGTACATCAAATGTGGCTCCACAGCAGCGGACTGTGTAGGATTTGACACAGGTTGGCACTTTTCAGTCTCTCATCATCCATTTGTGTTAGGGGAACATCTGACACACACACACATTCCATACAGGGTACAGGAGAGACGGACGGTCCTCTCAGATTAAATGCTTTCCACGAGAATGTAGTTAAAGTTTGAATTTGAACCTGAAAAATAACCCCGTTTCCTGGAAATTACACCTATATACTTTTTAGTGGCACTATTATTCTTAGGGAAATTTAATGTAGTGTTTAGATCTTTTATTAACTTAATGAAAAAAAACTTTTTAATAAACGTATCTGCCAAGTCAGAAAAATGTTCATCCATAGTGCATGCTAAAAATAAAGCCTGATCAACAATTTGTATAGTATGGTATTTGGTTAAGGCTGGGGAAGATCAAAACCACAACCTGTCTCCTAACCTTAACCAAAGAGTTTTTACTGCCTACACCTAACCACATGTGGGACCAGTCTCCAGTACCTAAGTCCTCTGCTTTGTACCCACCATCTACAAAAACATGTCCCTATACCACTTCTGTGCCGTGGAATAAACATTACCGCTGAAGAGGATCGAGGCAGCTGTTACTTTTCCCCTCAAAAAGAATTACTAATATCTAAACATAATTTCTGGAAGAAATACAAAAATGTTCTGCGTCTCATTATGTGTTCAATACTTTTCCATAAACCCTGCTTCACCGATGATAGTTTGAGAAAAGATATTTAACCCTTGTATGGTGTTCGGGTTTTGTGGGACCCGATTTCATCCGTTTTCATTGTCTTTATCAAAAGAAAAATGATACGATTAATCATTGTTTCAAACTCAGACTCATCAATATGAGCCAATGAGTCTGAGTTTGAAAAAATAATTAATCGTATCATTTTGCTCTTGATAAAAAAATAAATGAAGACGGGTCCCACAGACCTGAACACCATACAAGGGTTGAAACAGCAAAGATAATCTCCAAAATAAAACGGTCTTTCATATAACACTTTTATTTCGTTCCATAAAAGAGTCGAGCAGATGATTTGTGACATCCAACCTGCAGGGAACACAATGTAAACATGTCGCGTCCTTGTCCATGTTCATGTGAAGTGAAAGTACCAAGTTTACTGTGGTGATGATTTACTGATGAGGACTTGGATGCTGGATCCAGCTTTCCCAGTGAGCTGAGTGTCCTGAAGTAAAAACGAGCTGAATAGAGAGGCAGTGTAAACACATACAGAGCGATGACACTGAAAGTACTTTGTTCCACTAGATTGGCTGTGAGGAGCAACAGTTTGGCATCCTGTGGTATTTCTAAAAGACCACCAATTCACAGTTTAAAAGAGCAAATCCCTCACAGCCTCGGTGGCTCTCTGTGGGAGTCTCCCTCTGTTCTTTCTCTTTCTCCTTTCTTTCTGTCCCTCTTTCCTCCTCTCTTTCTCCCGCTCGCTCCCTCTGTGTGCCAGTCGTCTTAAAAGGTCATCCCCACCTGGTGCGGCACCCAAAGTGAATTGTCAAATCCCATCTGTCTTTGTGTGTGTGTGTGTGTGTGTGTGTGTGTGTGTATGTGAGAGAGAGAGGGAGGGGGAGAGAGAGAGGGAGACAGACACAGACTGTGTGTGTGTGTGTGTATAATAGACATTTAATGTATTTTGTGATGAATAAAATCTATTTTACTGGTTAAGGTGTGTCGTTGAAGGATGTGGTTTCATAGATCAGCTGCTGCTGAGTAAACATTTGGTTGTGCAGGTGCATCTTTCACATCCGTAGGTAATTAACTGGCAAAACTAATCTTCTGAAGTCAAAGTGAAATTAAAATCAAAGAAACCAGCGTAGGAATTCATGGTGACTCGGGCACTCTGTACATTACTGCTTGCATTAACTAGGGCTCGTTAGACATCCCACCTTTTTATAATGTGGTCGTGATACAACACTGAGTGTGTGTTTGTGTGTGTGTGGGGGGGCTGCCAATAACTCATCAACTATTCAGATGACATGAACTAAATTGTTTAGTGTGAACGTGGTCAAACTCGGCTAACTAGCTTCCACACTGAGTAAAGTACACAATGGGTCCCCCTGCAGTAGATACTGAATGTTACAGGGATGCATTAAATGAAACTGCAGTACTTAACTAACGATTCATGGACTTGTTGTACTCGGCACGTGTATTAGCTCGGTAAGTCTACCCGTTTCTTAACATGCACTGTCCGCTAACACCGTGTACAGTGTCCTGGAAGTGGTGGCTGTGGGTCAGGAGGTAGAGCGGGTCGAACGCTGGTCACTGGGTTGGTGGTTTGCTTCGGATAAAAAGTGTTTTCTAAGTGTAGACACATGCAGCCTACCCACACACACACGCACACACACACACACACACACACTCACACACTCACACATTCACTGTTATTACAGTTTTACTTTCACAAATCCAACTACAGAAACCAACTGGGTTACTTTGATGAATAGGAAAGTAGGTACTAAATAAGTGTCCTGTATCCACCTTTGTGTACGTGTGTGTGTGTGTGTGTGTGTGTGTGATTTATTCTCATGGCCCTGCAGCCAGCCAAACTGTGTATAGGCACATATACACCCTTACACACACAGACTCATTGTACTAATGAGCAAGTTGAGTCATCATGTTGTCACAGGCCAAGTGATTTAAATAGTTGGTAGTGAATAAGCCAGTAGCAATAATTTGTAGACACTGATGGGAAAATAATGAGTTGGATGAACTTGAGAGGTAGGGCTAAGGTTATGAGGTTCAACTACATTATCAGAGTTGCTGGTTGGATGGTTTGTACCTGTGTGTGCGCTTGTAACATCCCTGTCTTGATGACAAGTGTGCTTCCACACACTAATACACAATCCGTCCTTTATAGATCGCAAGTCGCTGTTCCCATCAGTACTCTGTTTCCAAATATCATCTGTGGTGGCATTCATTAGGAAGGGTCGAGCGTTGTTTAGCTCCTGATACACAATCAGCCCTGACCTTTATATGCCGGGCAACAGATGCATATCGCACAGTTGCTTTGTACCCTTATGTCAGGGTATCCAGGCAGCACAGGACTGGGGAGAGCCGAAGTAGCTACAGATGTGTGTTTGAGAGAGGCAGTGGTGTGTGTGTGTGTGTGTGTGTGTGTGTGTGTGTGTGTGTGTGTGTGTGTGTGTGTGTATTGTAGCCAATGTTTGGGGGGGGAGTGGCTTCCTGTGTCATGATTAGAGCCGCTTCATGTTTCATCAATGATCCCATGGTTACAGGAAACATTCAGGTTTTTATTCTGTTATGTGTGATATGAGCATCTTAAGCATCAATACTCAGTCTAGAGACCTCAGTCTAAAGGGGACATCAAGTCTAATCGATTAGGTCAAATGTATGTGGAAAGTTTTCTTTAGATGTAAAACACATCACCCAGCCCTTTGTGAAAGATTAACTTTTTTTTGTTTAGGTCTTAAAATAAAATTAAAAAACAATGCATTTGCAGATACACTGATGTATGCACACACGCCCACACACATGCTAATACATGCAAACACAGACACACAAAAATGCACGTGCACACACACTCATGGCTGCATAAACTGATGTTTTTTGTGCACAACTATTATGACAAACGTGTGAGACGATCCCAAGTGAGTGCCAGCGTCTCTCTGTTGAACTGGAGCTTGGGACAGTTACAACACAGGCACAGTTTTGTATCTTTTTTTTTTTTAAGGTTCGTAATCACAGCAGCCATTGCATCCATTTTTATGTGTAGTGGTTTTGAATTCTGAAAGTGAAATTTTGATTTTTAATTTTCTGAACACATTGGTGTCCATGTGTGTAAAATGAGCCCAGAAACATGGTGTTCCATAACCGTGTATGCTGCTCTGCTCTAACTCTCATCTGTACGTCTGAAAAAAAAAAAAACCTCATACAGCTCCATAATACGCACTAGCAGTCCTTGGTGCTTTGCAGCTCATAGCTATTTTAGCCTCCTAGCACCCTGATAATAGACTACACCCACCCACCAGTCCTTGATTCCCTAACTTCCAATAGTGCTAGCCGGTCCTTCAACCCTCTCCGCCCCATCCACTGATCCCAGCCTGTCCTTATCCATCAAGGGTGTCCCTTGTCCAATACGTGGGCCATGTTACAGTGTCTCACAACCTTCAAGAAGTGAAATGTGACTTCAGGACTTCCCCCTGTCGAACCTTACTAACCTCTTAAAGGCGCTGTGTTCATGACATTTACAGCATGTACAGTAGACATGACATTAGTCTTCATTGACTAACATTTCAACCTTAAACAGGACAGCGGTTTATTACACTAACCCTATCCCCAATACTGAGTAAAGCCTTAGTATTGTCAAATAACCAGAAAGAAACAGTTTCATATCAAAAATGTTTCTCATCTTAAGTATTCAAACAATTTTGTACTTCAAAACTATTCTGGTTTAACTTAATTAGCTTTAGTTTGTCAGGAAGGTTATGAACATAAAAATGTACTGTTCTTAATTACAGTGTGTGTCTGTGTGTGTGTGTGTGTGTGTGTGTGTTTTATCCTGGAAAAGTCTGCTAAAAACACATTTTATACAGTTTTATACAGGAGTTCTGTTATTGGACTAATTCCCCGGAGCCTTGCACAAGGGCACCTCAGCATTACTAACACAGGGGAGAGATTTGCTAATTTCCTAGCTCACGTCTCCCTAGCTTGAGTTCCAAACTGTGCCACCCTGCTCCGAGCGTTTTCCACGTGCATCATCCTCCCACACTCCACGTGCCCTGCCCATCGCCTTTAGCCAGACCCCTTGACCTCTACCTCCCCTTCCCTTGCCTCCCTGGAGCTTTCTCCTTCGTCAACCCATCCTCCTCTTCCTCGTCCTTCCCTGTCTCTCCCTGCTGTCCCATGAGATAGCAGATATTCTTCACCCGTTATCACTTCTTCCTTTTCCTTCCCCCCTTTCACCACAGACATCATTAATGGGGGTGGAGGGATCGTTGGGGTTGTCCTTTGCTTGTCCTTGGGCTACGGTCCTTGTGCGTCATACTTGTGCCTCTGTAATTCCCCTCCCGTCTGTTGCCACCTGACAACTTATACACACCATCAGAGGCAATAAAGGTTTATTTATCTATCAATCTATGTACTTACATTTGCAGCAATAAGGAAGCCAGTGAGCGAAAGGGGACAATTTATGGCCGTTGGACATTTCCCAAAGAAACAAGCCAACATTGAGCGAGTGAAAAGAGGGAGTGTGTGCCGGGGGTCAGCCTGTGCCGGGTCGTCACTTTCAGTGTACTGATATATGTCGGTGCCAACCTCAACTGTGTCACCTCTGCATCCAGTTTGCTCACAGTGGTGTTGTACATCGGCCGAACACACACTTATGTACACACACACACATGTACGCTCACGCTGCTCAACTACCTCAACTGTGTCATCTAAAAGTGACTCCATGTATGTCCTGCTCAGTGGTGCTGACAACACTGTGTCATCAGTTACAGGCGCGAACACACACACACACACCAGCAAAGAGCAAATGAGCTCAACCTGCTCAAGTACATACAACACACACACAAGCAGGTATACTCATCAAAAGGACATGTAACTTGGCCATTTATAGCACTGATGTCACCATGTTGTACGTCATATTGAGCATTAGGAGCACCTGGCCCGCAGTAGGGGGCCTCTGTGGACACATAGTCACACTCATGATCACACACGGATGCATATGCTGATTCTCTTTCAAACTCACACACACACACACTCACACACACACTCACAGCATAACTCACACACAGGAACTGGGGGTGTCACATTCCTTGGAAGATGCACGAGCTGGGGTCTGTTCTCCACCCACCTACCTGGAGGGTACGAGCCCCCACCCGGGCTGAGAAGGGGGGTGGGGTGGGGGGAGAATGGGGAGAAGCGAGGGGCAGGTGGCAATGCTGCCTACCTCAGCAGTACGCAAACATTAAGTGGGGCGCCGACACGGGCCTTAGAGAGGAGAAGTAATGGTGTCATTTGTTATCGGAGATCATTGAGAGAGGGAGGTGTATGAAAATGAGCACTGTTCCGTTCTCTCTCACCCGCCATGATGGCTGGCCTGCCGCTGTAGAATATCCGTATACCACCTTGCATGAAGCAGCCACAATATGTCAGCTTGTTTTTTTTGCCACTGTAAGTCACCTGTGTCAGACAATTTTTTTTTTTATCTGTTACCCATTCTATCTAACCACTGAACTGGACACATGAGGTGCATCATTCCAATGAATGGTTGCTATCTCATTTTCTATTTTGTGAGAATTGATAGTCCGGCGTTGGCCTGTTCAACACAACGTGATGAGAAATCTGTTCCTTTTCATACATTGGGCCAAGTCAAGTCTGGCTTAACTGCTTCTGAGGTTCACTTCTTTGGACTTTTTAGAGCATTCAGTCCCCCGTAGAAGCAGTATGCTAAAGGGCTCAGCTCAGTCTGCTCAGGATGGCCCCCTCTTTCTGCAACAATTAATACAGTGTACATACTGACATGAGTTTTCGCTCTTTGTGGGAGTTGCTATTGTTCCGCAAAACTGCAGTGGGAGCTGTGGACCAATCACCAAGCACATGGGAAGACCCCTGCTGAAGTTGACCAACGCAGGAAAAGCCAGCTTGTGTATTGTTTTCCAACTTGCATCCTCATTCTTAATCACCGTTGTCATAATGTTTTAGAAGTAGGTGACAGAAAAAGTAATCGAGGTGGAGGTACCATGGAAAAATCATTAACAAAGAGCTGCATGCAGTTTGCACAGCTGCAGGCCGCGTTGTTTCAGATTTCAAAAAAGATGTGCCAGTGTCCACATGCCAGCTGCAGTGGTCTGAGCTAGCATGCATGGCACAGGAACCCAACACAGTCTCACATAAGTTTGTGAAATAGTCACAAAGTTGAATCTGTTAATACATGAATTTCTTTTTTGTGTGTGTCTCCAGGCATGATTTTCAAAGTAATATATTTTGATGGCATTATCTTTTTGTGCCTACAGTACATCTTTTTTTCTGATCTAGGAGCTCAGAAGCTTTAATGTTATTTCTCATTTTATGTTGGTGTGCGATATGCATCTATAACTGCCACATTACTCAACATTACTCATCGATCATTGCTATGGAGACGAACGCGCTTTGCATTAGAAAAATTCAAATTTAATTCTAATCCTCTGCTTCTTTGTTTATTTCATTTTATAAAGTGGGCCTTCAAAGTCCTTTTTGAAACTAGGTCTGGGATGCCTTGTGTACACGGAATGACCAGATTAAAACTTTGTTACAGAGCTAAACCAAATGCATCATAAGATTGTTAAAGGTCTTGACCTGGCATTTATCAGTATGGAGATTCGACTGTAATACTAACCTTTGAACATTGACCTCGGAGCATGTTTGCAGGTTTATGATTCAGCATCATAAGGGGTCACATAAGGGCCCAACTGTTACAGAGAGCTCTAATTCTTCAGTTCCCTACAGCTGTATCAGCTGCAAGTTTATACACATCAGCACCACAGCTGTAGTTCTCAGTTTAAAAAAGGGTCATAAAAAGGTATATTTACTCAATACATCGTATATCTAGTACTCCCAAACTAGTAATTAGACCGTATCTAGATTATCTATGTTAAGAAAAATTAAACATGTTGGTTAATGTTCGATATCTAAGCTAGTGTCCTAGAAGATGAAGTTTTGGATTGGCAGTTCTTACAGTTTACAAAGTAGCATTGTAAAAAGATATGTTTTTGGAATATAGCAAATATCCAGGAAACAATATAATACTATTATAGAAATATTAAGAATTTTTGTAACCTAATGCAAAGCAGGCTGTGTTCGTCTCCATAGCAACTGTCAATGAGGCTTATGGGTAATAACGCTGCTTGTGCTCTGAAAAACAGATGACAATTCTTGATTGTCTTTAGAACCGATGAGGAAATAATTCAAACGGGAGAAGTTAACGGTAGTTCAACGTATTGTTGAACTATCAAGGACACTTTCATGTTTTTAAATGTTTAACAGCAAAGTGTTAACAGTGCAGAAAACCCATTCAATTCAATTCAATTTATTTTGTATAGCCCAATATCACAACCGAGTGTCTCACAGTGCTTTACAAAGTTCACTGAAATAAACAAGAAGTGTAAGCGGACAAACAATCTAATAAAGATGCAGTCGATGAGGCCAGTGGATCAGTCCGATGGATCAGTCCAAGGCATCACCTGCCCTTTATGACCCTCCTTCTTCGGGAATCAAAAACTCAAAAAACCCATAAAAACAGTCACGCTGCTTCTGCTATTAACAGAAAAATGGATGGTCATAGCATTAACCAGTCATATTGCTGACTTATCAAGCACACATTCTAGACTGGCAGCGGATCCTCCACACCACCGCGGACTGATAAATTAAAGAGAGGAAAACGAAAAAAGACATACTGTGGACACAGAAAGAT
This sequence comes from Pempheris klunzingeri, assembly GCF_042242105.1. NCBI lineage: Eukaryota > Metazoa > Chordata > Actinopteri > Acropomatiformes > Pempheridae > Pempheris > Pempheris klunzingeri. Next base: position 3,803,845 of record NC_092032.1, on the reverse strand, counting down.
AATCCCATAGAAATACATACGTTTGAAAAGTGTGCCGGGGGACATGAAAAGAAATGAGCATTTCATGTCCAGGGACACACTTTTTTTCTCTGCATTTTGGTCTTCCATCCATGCACACCCAGCACTTTTCAAACCAATAGGAAGATTCATAAACTTTTGTGGTTTTCATACTTAGTGTTGGACATTATCCCATAAATGTGCACATTTAAGCACAAAGGACAAATGTTATGGGCAGCCATGTGTATAGAGTAAGGGTTTATGCTCTATCTCATGACTAACAGGCAGGGAGAAGCTGTTTTTAGAGATTTTCCACCCTCTGATTACCAACACTCTTGACTGCTGCTCTTTGCAGTGTCGTTGATGCTGAGCACAGCTGGGCTTCTGTCACAACCAACTTCCCTAATGTCTGACATTGATGTATGAAAACCTAATAAAGAAAGCTATCCAAAAAAATCCATCTATTGCAATGTCTGTCCCCAAGCCTTCCTCGCTCATTGATCAAATCTAATTTAAGGAGGTCCGAAGTTATTTGAGGACAAGATTCTCATTTAATCGATACAAGTTGTGCCTCCTGACACCATAAAAAAAATTGTGCCATATAAATCTGACTCTGAGACTCTGTTTAACCTCACAAGGTCTTTCCAACATATTTGTTTGGAAATCCAATTACTGCAATGATTAGTAGAGTTTACAGGTCATGTAGGCATGCAGAGATACAGTGAGTTCTATTTCAGAGAGCCAAAGTTTATATCAAAATTGAACATCAGAATCAATGTAGACATTTTAAGCAGATTGCAGCTTTCTGGAAAGTTTGTGTCACTAGTAGAACCGATTTTCGTCATTAAATACACAATAATGTATTTATGCATATTAATATTGATGGTGTACAGACAAGGTCGGTCACTTCATGTTTTCTTGTGCAATATGTTATTGCGTCACATTAAAACACTGCTGCTCCATTGGTTTCAGTGGTGGCACTAACATGGCAAGGGTCACACAGCGTGACACGTGTGGAGCAGGTGTTTGTGCACCTGTCCAACCGAACACACACATACACACACCTGTCATTTTTCTCCCTTGAAACGTGTGCTCATAGAACACACAAACATATGGCGACAACACACACTTTCCACGGCTGACATGCACACATATACACTCTTCCTTCCCGACTGCTGCGTGTGCACACACACATACACACACACACACGCACACACCTGTCTGATGGCTGTCATTGCAGCAATATTCACACGTTATTTGTCATGATTCCCTTCTCAGCCCCCACCCAGGGGGCCACTGACAAGCCAGCAAGGCGGTAACTGATGTGTCCATTGTGTTTGTGTAAATCAACCCCCAGAGCTAATTAAATATGGCAGCCTGATCTATTGTGTAGGGGAATGGTAACATAGTAAACTGCCTGCTAACAACTGCCAGAGAGACACAAAGAGAGAGAGAGAGAGAGAGAGAGATTTGTTTCTTTATGCAAATCCCAGGTGCAAACTCACTCTGCTGAGGGCATTCCTACTCCTACTCCCTGAACAACACCGTAGAACCAGGCAAGCAGTGCATGTTTGGATCAAGGGCTCCTTGGAGGTAATCAAAAGTGTGTCTGAGGACATGTTCACACAAACTTGAGGGTTTAAGCTTGGGATTTGAAGACGTATATAAAAAATGCCATACTGAGAAACCTAGCACCTAGTGGATTTTAGTCCACTACAGCATTGTCTGTTAATGTGGAAAGGTATTTAGACCAAATACAGGAAGAGACCCAGAAACAATATTTTATGGGCACAAGCAAAAGGATGGTCAAAAACCCAGTGTAGCCAAATTGACTAAAGACTTTTGGATCATTTGTGTATGTCAGTGTAGAATTCCACTCTGCTTTGCACATACGTTTTTGCTATTTAATTATAGCCATTTATGTGCGCCCACATTAATAGTGTGTTCACACGAAAAGATATACAGTATGATCACTGAATCCTCTATTCAGTATCCCCGGACAGAACAAGCATGCTTGCACACACACAGCGTACATTTACTTTACATTCTTCAATTCACAAAACTCTGTCCAGCAAACAAGCTGCTCCATTCCATGAGAACTCTGTTTACAGTATAGAGAAAGTGAACCTGCATCTAACCATATATGAACCCAAACAAATATAATAAGATGTGACTGAATTAGATTAGTACCTAAGAGGACATTAAAGAACATCTGAGTGAGAGAGTGGATGACAGAATATGAGAGAGAGAAAGAGGGAAAGAAAACACAGTCAGTGTGATGGCGAGCCTAAATCGATCGCAGGTGTAGTTATACTTTTCAAAACTTGACGCAGACAATACTCGCTGCTGTATTTGTAATGTGAAACACAGAGCTGGACTGGGCAGCACCTCCAACCTGAGGAAACGCCTGGTGAAGCACTAAATCTATTTAAAAGCAGAGGAGTAAACCATGTATGACAGCCTGAAGTCCTCGCTGTAGCCAAAGCTAACATTTGCACACCTGCAGCTAAGGTGAGCATGCCTGCAGCCAGTGCCTATAAGTAGGATATAATATGAACTTCCTCCAAGACGCACACAACAGTGTTCTCACACTTTGGTGACAGACAGATAAATGTGGTATCAGTACCAAATTCCAGATACTGGCACCAGTATTGGTTTTATTGTGCATGGTATCCAACCCTAGTCCTGATACTACTAATAGAGGATTCGATAAAAAAAATACTTCTCATCAAAATACATTAAAGTACAACAATACATGGCAAATTGAAGCACTTTCCCCTATACAACGTCTCATAAAACGAAAAAAAGGTATCATGGGGGGACCCTATAAAAAGGCTCTAAAATTAGTAAAAAAATTAGGGAATCATTAACGAAAAATTCCTTTAAAAAAAAAAAAATAAAGACACACAATGAAAATCACGTGACCACAATCGTGTGGGTGAAAACCAGCCGACTTTAGTGTCCTAGGGTTAAGCTCCATTGATTGAAAAGATCCTTTCAGGTCCTTCACGCATGGACAAAGTGCCCAACCATAGCCTGAACAGGACAGCATGTAGTAAGAAATACCTATGCACATTTATACATGAGCTGCTGATTTGGTCACCTCAGCTCCTGCACTTTATTCTAATTCTGTCAAGGTAGCGTTTTTGATAGCTAATAAGTCTGCTCACTGTCTCCGCCCTGTGGAAGAGTGATGGCCGGGGAGCATCTGAGCATGGTAATGGAAATGGAGAGCAGGGAGCCACCGTAATCAGGGTGATTAAAGATGAATTTATTCAACTCAGCAACCTGTATGAGAACAAAAGAGCCTCGGTCGCCCCGGGTTTGTTGGCGAGGAAGGAAGAGAGAGGTGGAAGGAAGGAGGCAAAGAAGAGAAGTGCATAATTCAAATGATGAATTATGTCTGTGAGCCAATTATGACAGGGACAGGGTAGAAGGAAAGGTGGGGAGCCAGTTCGTTGTTGCATGCAGAGCTACAGTAGTTGTAATGTTGTTTGCTGGGATGCATAGGCAGAGAGGAACTATGAAGTATACACAGATATACTCTAAAGTCATTCTAACTCAATTTTGCTACCTTTCTTTTGTTTTTTTGCAACTTTTCGCATCCTTCTCATCAGTCCTACAAAGTGTGAGCTCCCACCCTACAAACAGTCAGCTCCCTTTATGGAATTAGATTCTCCCGTACAGAGTTTATTTAATGTGGCCTAACCTCAGCCAGTTAGCTGGTATTATCTTTTTAGCTCCTTGCCTTCACCACTGTTGAGTGATGTTGTTTGGAACAACATGGTTGATTATAGATTATGCAGAGTAGCACTGGCATCTGCCTGAAAATGATCAAGAGCTCCTGCAGTCATGTGTGATCTGAAATCATCTTTCATGGTGTCTATAGTTGGACATGTTGGTGTGAGAAGTGAGCTTCATGTTAGCATCCAAATATGGTTTTGTTTACACGATAAACAGGCAGGAGTGGGGAAAAATTGCGAGCTCAGATCCTTGTAGTGCGGTGTCTAACATGATACATAAACACTAAGTGTCGCCGGAGCTGCAGGGTCAAACTTCAGCTCAGACTTGTTTTTTTTTTTTTTTTTTATGCGTTGACAGATCCTGGGTCAAGGTCTTTTCTGTATTTCAGTGCTACAAAGGCGAGTCAATCTTAGCCTCATCCATCAAAGCAGTCACCCAGTTGTTGGCATATAGGTCTGCATTGCTGCTGTGTTTATTATTTATGAACCTTCCCAGATGAAAGAGACACAGAGATCCATTCAGATTGGAGAAAAGATGAGCTGTCAGCCTGGATGGACCAGCAGGGGTGTTTGGGTTAAGCACATAAACAGCCGAGCTCACTAGGTTTTCTATTACATTCTCCACTGAACACGTGCGGTACGTACTCGAACGCACTGTTATCCGCCCTCTCACCACTTTGAGGAAGAGCGAGTGGAACATGACAACCAAATAAACAACAATGCGAGTGACTTACAGTGTTTTCTCCCAGGGCAGAGGGACACACCGAGCAGTTTGAGGAAAAAAAGGTTCTGACATAGCTGACGTTCAGTTAGGTCGATTTTGCAGTTGTATTCTCTGTTGATGTTCATTAATAATAATAATAATAATAGTTAAAAACATATAATAAAATGACGTTCTGCTAACGTTAGGTCACATTAACAATAGCAAACTCTAATACCAGTAACATCACATCAAGAAATATCAGCGATGTTTATATAAGCCACATATTCATTTTTCCTGACTGCATTTTGATGATATCAGTAGCAAAGAAGATCTGTTAGTACAGCACCTTCCTCTTAATGTTAATGTTGGTTCACCAGTTAAGGTCAGAAAGTGAGTTACTGTGTGTGTGTGTGTGTGCGCGCTTGCGTTCATAGAATGTGTGCCTGTAGCAGTTCCAAACTACGAGCTCTGTGGTCCCCACACATGCAGTGCTAGCGGTGTGTTACCAGGAGTCTCCCTCTCTTACACACACACACACACACACACACACACACACACAGCTCTGCCTGAAACAATTTTGGTTCGGTATTGAGATTCAGACTCAGTGTGATTCATCAAGGAATATTTCCAGGCCATTGCAGTTTTTTTTTTAGCTGCGTTGTCCAAAAAAAAACTTAATGCTCTTCAGTGTTGCTGCCACTTCTCCATTCATTCTAGGGTTCTCAAAAACAGAGCATTTCACTGAATGACTAATACATATATACACACAAATATGTACACACTCCTCCACACACGCAAACTAGGTCAGCAGAAGCCAGCATCAGTTGGTATGAATCATACCAACCATCATATGAATTCAACTGAAATCAATATGAAGCATGGCTACTGCTAAAGACCGATAATTGACTGATTTGATGCAAGCCTGACACCATCTCACTGCTTTCGATTCCTGTCATATGCTTCTCCAACAGTGCTGCTTATTGTCTTGACGATCTGTGCGAGGGAAGTTACAATTGTGGTCAAAGCCTCTGTCGTATATTCGATATTATAATATTGTGCGGTCTTGTCGGCGCGAGTTGTTCCTCCCAGCGATAATTGAAGGACAGTCTAAACAGAGGCGGTATTCAATAACTGAACGAATCATGAGGGAGGTCTTCTTTTCACTTGTTCCCACAAACGAGGTCAGAGGTAACTTTCAGGAGCGCCACAGTCGGCACAGGAAGACACTTTGGGAGGATTGTTGATGCACAGCTCGAAATCACTGTTAATGTTTGGACGTTATTGATGACTCATGATTAATTACTTTCAGAGATGCTGCTTGAATTATGTTGAATCCAGATGAGAAATCAGCATTAAAAACCAAACAAAAAAGAGCAAAGGAGATGCTCCCAGATATAGAAACTGTGGTTTAATGGTATAGAAATGTGACTTTTTCTAAATTGCTTAGGTAATGTGTTTTCGTTTAAAAGCCTCTGCAGCGACGTTAATGAAGTGAAAAGGAAACGGAGAGAGTAAAAATGAAGCACAGAGAAAGGAGGTGAAGAAAGTGACATAGAGACCCAAAAAGCTGTGGAAGCACAATCCTGGTTGGGGGTGTAAAACATGCACTCTTACACACACACACACACACACACTAATCCAGCAGCATGGTCAGTAATGAGACATGAACAGAAGGGGATGAGAGGACGGAGAGAGAGAGAGAGAGAGAGAATGCAAGGGCCGACTAGATGGACAGAGGGAGGGATGGAGTTCTTTATGCAGGATAGCAATTAGTACTGACACAGGCTGAGATTTAAAGAGGGAGAGGGGATGGAGGGAAAAGAACAGACAGACAGCAGAGAGTGAATCTAAAGAAATGTTTTATTAAATAAAGTTATTTGAAGTGGAAAGAGGCGCATTCTTCCTCCTTCTTTTCTTTGGCGCCGACTTTCTGTAGGTGCCACTGTCGTCAGCTGTTGTGGCTCATGAGCTCCGTTAATATTCTTCGCTGATTCCTTTTATTGCAACCAAGTGACTATTATCTCTGCGGGAAACCAATCACTTCCTGTGCGATAGGTTTACCTGACACATCAGATCTCAGCATTTTATTAGAGATATTTTTTGCATCCAGCATCCTTCCCCCTGAAGGATTAGTGGATGTGCACGCAACTGTTAAACCAACAGTATATTAAATGCCATAGTTTAATGGACTTGCTATATGCTGCTGTTGCCTACAAGGAGAAGAAAAAGGACCTGGTCTATCTCCTGGAGAATAGAAACGGAAAAGAGAAAAACATGAGGAAGAGACAGAGAATAGGAAGGAGTGGAAGAAAGAATAGATACAGAATGTATGGTGGATATCAGAGCACATAAAAAGTGTAAAATTGGAGAAGAGGCAAAAAAGTGATTGAGGTCTGAGAGATGAAACACAGACTGGACATTAGAGAGAGAGAGAGAGAGAGAGAGAGAGAGAGAGATACAGAGGCACAAAGAGAGACCACTACGCAGAGCAACAGAGAGAGAGAGAGAGAGAGAGAGAGATCAGGTGCACTGGAAGAGAGAACTAAAGGAAATCCTGGATAAAGAGCGAGTTCAGTTTTAGGAGAGAAAGATTCTGTGTGGATGAAGAGTGAGCAAGCTTCACCACAGAGGCAGAGAGAGAAGGGAGGGGGGAGAGAGGGAGCAGAGCAGAGGGAAGTCTCAACAGCAGCAGCAGTTGGGCTGAGCACTCAGTCAGACCGGCTACAGCTGTGGATCTGATAGGAGCTCTGTTCCTCCGCCTGAGACACAGACAGGAACACAGACAGACTGAGAGACAGACAGACAGACTGAGAGACAGGTAAAAAAAAAAATAAAAAAAAAAGAAAGACGGACCAACAGAGAGACTGAGAGAAACAGAGGAAGGAAGAGCCAGACTGACACCAGAGTAGCAGGAGAGAAGTGACTGAGGGGAGGCACAGGGACGAAGCCCAGGAGCCAAAACTCTTTGTCGCTGCCAGAGCATTGGGGGGCTGAGCAGGCACAGCGGGGAGGAGGAAGAGGACGACGACGAGGAAGAGGACGGTGAGGAGGTAGAGGAGGAGAAGAAGAGGCCTCGGAGGCACGGTGACGGTGCCAACAGTGCCAATTGTGGTGCCACCTTCGCCCTTTCCGTCTCTTGGGGAGAGCGGAGGGGGGAGGACGGCCGACGGAGTGGCAGCACGGGGGAGTGCAGATGGCGGGCGGGCACGGGGGGGCAGCTGGGGAGGGATGGGGGACGCCCGGTGGGACGTGCCTGTGCCCGTGGGCCGGGGCTCCTGGGTGGACCAGATGAGCGAGATGTCGCTGAGTGGGCGAGACAGCCTCCCCCAGGAGGGGGGCAGGAATGCCAGGGTCCGAAGGGCTGTCCGCATCTCTTCCCTCGTGGCTCAGGAGGTGAGTGGAAGAGCGGTGCCTTTGTGTGTGTGTGTTGTGATGGGAATGTGTGTGTATCTGGTTCAGGGCCAGATTACACAGTCAGAAGATGAAAGCGTGATGGAGGTGTGACAGCGGTAGACGAGTGTGTGTGTGTGTGTGTGTGTGTGTGTGTGTGTGACAGAGAAAGCAATCAGTGAAATACATGTGCTGTGTATTACAGACGTGTATGAATTAATTTTCATCAGTGGTCTGAGCTCTGGTACATTTGACCCTTGACCTCATCACCATTGGTTGCTTGAAATGTAGATGTCCCGGAACTGTGGTTGTTTCGTCTTTATTGTCAGGAACGCTGTGTAAGACCATCAGCTGCCATTCTGCCATCCTGTGTGCAACATACACACCTGTAAAACACTTTTATTTCTGTCAATTCAAATAATATTACTTATCAGTGAGTCTGCTGATTATTTGATTAATTGGTTGTCGAACAGTTTCCTTGTTTTGTCTGACAAGGACTTCAAAACTCACAGATGTTCAGTTTACTGTCACTTACAACAAAAGAAAAGCAGCAAATCCGCAGGAGATTGAACAAAGTGACTGTAATATTTATCACTTATCCAAATGTTTGCTTATTGGTTTTCTGATTGATTAGAGAGCTGCTCCCTCCAGCTCTGATGAACGCTAAGGGGAATCTTCACTTGTGCGCTACAGACTAATGATGGAGGAAGCGACTGTCTGACTAATACCATTGATAATTGAATTGTTTCTACACATTCACAAAGAAAATCGTGTACGGTTGAAGTTCACGTCGTTTCCACCTCGGAGACAAAGAGCAGCGTGGCTGCCTGCGTCTTGATAGATTACAGAGAAGTTTATCTGCAGCTCACCTGGACAATATAAACCGAGGCTTTCTAATCTTTCTAAATTATCTGATAACCAGTTGTATTGTGATATAATTTTAATATCATAGACTTTATCTTAGTTTATTGTAACTGTTCTGTCCTTTCTATAATCTTTTATTGTCATTTAATTGGATTCTGTTATTTAGCTGCTGTACGGCACTTTAAGTATGAAGTTATTACTACTTTATAAGCAATAATGATTATAATAATAATAACTGCGTGTGCTACTAGCATCTCAAAAGTGAGAAAGTGACAACTTAGCGCAGCTGAATGTAAATGTTTCTCATAAATCAAGTCTTAAATAAAGTCTACGAGTGTGTAGAGGAAAACGTGCACCTGATTATTAAAATATAAAGAGTTAAAGTGATACCATGACACTTTGACATCATCTAAACCTATTTACTAATTTCAACAATATGCACATTCGGAGGAATTTGTGTAATCAGTGATGATGCGATCCATCTCCTCTGTATATGTACATGTGTGTGTGTGTGTGTGTGTGTGTGCGTGCGTGTGTGTGTGTTAGTGTGTGTTTTTCCTTGTGTTTGGCCCCGTGTCCAAAGTTGTCTGTGGAGAGAGACAACACATCTGCACCAAAGCATCTGGGAACATTAGGTCTAAGAGTGCACTGAACCCAACTCCTCTCCTCTCCTCTCCTCTCCTCTCCTCTCCTCTCCTCTCCTCTCCTCTCCTCTCCTCTCCTCTCCTCTCCTCTCCTCTCCTCTCCTCTCCTCTCCTATGCTATCCTCCATCACCCCAGCAGCTGACATAGATCCAGTCCGGGGCAGTACAAATACGAAGGTGTGAAACGGGACGCTCCAATTTTAGCAAGGCAATGCAATCCAGTAAGCACAGTGTCTCACAGCTTCACACATGTTCCCTTTTAGTCCCCCTCCATTTGTCGTGGGTATTTATGTTTGTATTAGAAAGAGCGAGGTCGGGGTTGGGCACACATTCTGCAAATGTGGCCATTGAAGCTCTCTCCGATCAGCAGCTCTGTAAACATTATTGAGAGAGAGAGAGACGCAGAGAAGGCAGAGAGCGAGAAAGAGAGGGACACAAAACGAGTGGAAATGGTCCTAGTTTATCAATATGTAAAATACTGGCAACCCTGGACCACTCGTATTCATTACATCAAAAGCACATGTGCCAAATACCACTTGATTGAAGACATTTCATTAAGCTTTAACATTTTGGTGGTAGTCTGTTTAAACGGAGCAGCTGAGAGAGGAAAAAAAAAACCCCCAACCTTTAAGTGTTAGATAACATCATAGTAATGATATGTGTTACATCTGCTCCTGTGCTTATGTATTTGTATGTTTGTGCGCTGACGCTCATGTGCGCATGTGTGCATCGACAGCGATTGTGCGTGTCGGAGCGGATAGTGTGCGATGGGACCGTGGCGAGCTGTGGTTCATCAATACAAACGACTGTTTGCATAAGGCACAAGCTAAGAATTGGTAGCACGCACACACACACACACACACACACACACACACACACACACACACACACACACACACACACACACACACACACACACACATTAGCTTACATGTATGCATGTTTCTGGTCAATATATGTGGGGTCCATTGACTGCGTTTGTTTTGACACGGAGCACATTAACTTGACTTCACGGTGAAATCAATGGCTGGTTTTGTCGTCAGATGGTTGTCATATTGATGCTTTATTTCTACACACTGATATTTTCACGCTGACTTTTAAATGATTACTAAAGAGACACTGATTCCACACGTAGACTGTGTAAATAACCCGGATTAATCTGAGTTTGAACTTGGTGCTTAAAATGTGTAACAGAAAGCCTGCGCTGCTAACTGGAGGTGTGGAGCTTGAAAGAAGTGGGCATTTAGGAGGCAGGGAGGGTGCAATGAAAGGCAGTATTGAGTTACATTACAGGAAATCTGTGCATATGTGTGTGTTTATCACATTACTTGCCCGAACCTGACCTCGTGTGGCTGACGGGGTGTTAACAGTCAGCACAGTGTGTCACATTAGAGTTTGGGTGTATGTTAACATGAATCTACTCACACACTCCAGTTAGCTGAGCAACAGCATTACTGTATCTGCAAGTATGCATATTTTAGAGAACTCTTGAGAGCACTATTTTTCTTTGCAGAGAAAATATGTAATATTTTTCATTAAGGGGATAATATTTTTTTTGTTTCCACAGCAGATACATGTAGTTTTTTCTCCTGTGTGTCTCAGCTGAGACAGAGCACTAACAGCCCCCATACTCGACTCAAGTTTGGCAAAAATAAATCAGTAGTCACTTCCAAGACAAATAGCTTTTTTTATTGTCCAATCCCCCCTTTTTTTTTTTCCTTGCCTACGGGAAAAGTTAGTCATTTCCAGGAGTGTCTGATCACGAAGCTGGAGCGAGAGAGAGAGAGAGAGAGAGATAAAGCAAGAAAGAAGGAGAGAGAAGTGCAAACAATTGCCCATCCATCAGCGTTACCAGCAATGCCCTTGAACACAGCAATCAGTAGATTTGGACAAATAAAACAGGACTCTTCTTTTTGTCTGGAATTGTATGTATGTGTATATATATATATATATATATATATATATATATATATATATATATATTTGTTATTGGACTTCTGTCTAACCAGGAAAGTGTCTCCTTCTTGGCTCTTCAATCCACTATTGGTGAATGTATAACAACACCAAGGTCCACTGTTGGTTAAATACATGAGGACACACAAACACATATACACACACTTACACTCACTCACTCACACACACACACACACACCCCACCCAGTAGTGGAACTCCTTGGTTGGTGGATAATGAAGTATTGCCGTTGCCCATGAGTGAGACCCAGCATAGGCTACCCAAAAGATGCTAAATATAGCTACCAGCCAGCTGCTTTCTGTTACTGTTCCCCAGTAGGTTGGTGTATTCACAGTGTAGGTCCAGCCACGATGACAAAGGCCGATACATACGATTCCTTTCCTGCATACCTGACTGATGCATCAATTCTGGTACTTAACATAAACAGAAAACTGAAGCTGATATGTTGTGGAAAACGGCACATGGCCAGTCTTGGTGATCTACCTCATGCATTCTGGGGGCTGACTCGAAGGCTAGAGGGTGGAGAACTCATCTTGGCGTCACAATCATTTCATCCGCCTAGTGTAGCAGTAAGTTAAAAACCTTTATTGGGGATTTCAGTAATGCAGTATAATCACAACGTAAACTGGAATGTGGCCCTGCTCATCGGAAAAGCACCACTGATTGCATGACATTTTGAAATAGTTGCAATCAGTGTGTTGGAGGATGGTGAATGAAAGTATGTGGGGAAAAAAAAAAGGTATGACTGGAGGTCTCTGACTGCACAGCTTTTCTGTTATACATATATATATATATATTTCTTTTTCCTATTTAGACTTCAGTTTTACCACTCAGTTTGTTTTTCTTTACATTTTCAAATTCTTTGCGTTCTCATTCTCGCCCTTGTTTCTTTCCTTTCATCTCTCACAGACATGCACATCGCAGCCCTCTCTCATATTTGCAGCCTCTTTCTCATATTGATTGACACTTATCAATACCTCATCCTCCTCTCTGTTGTTGTCATTTGTGTCCAACCATGTCTTTGCCCCTTTGCTTGTGCTGGCGCCTTTGCGTGTTGTCGAATGTGCATATGTGTGAAAGCATGTGAATGACCTCCCTTGAGGAAGGTTGTTTTTGTAGCCCACCCCAGGGGGTGCTGCATTCTTGCCCCCATCCCCTCTTCTTCTCTCTCTGACCACATTCTCTCCAGTTTGTTGTTGATCTCTTGTAGGTGATTGGAGGGTGGTTATATTTCTAGTTGGTTAATCTGTTGGGCTCTGGGGAGTGTGATCGGGTGATGAGGGAGCAGGAGGACGGACACTTTGAAGACAAGGGGCAGCGAAGGACATTTCCTTTCTGGCATATGAAAGACACTAGCTCTGGTAGTTGTCCTCGTGCAATATGTTTGTCTGTTGTTTCTTTAATTGTTGTTACTTTTTAGTATGTGTGCAGGTCATTTGAGCAAACGCCAGTTAGTCAGACAGGGCGAATGATGAGGGCTTCAAGGATGATTGCATGGTGTGAATGCATCTACTGGTCGGTTGCGTTCGAATTGATTAATTTATTGATGAATCCATCCATCGAGTCATTAATTCATTTGTTCGTTCGCATGTTTTTTTTGTGAGATCATGCACAAATAAGTGCACTGCAATCAGCCCGTTTACAATACAGGCCATTGTGTGTGATCGCTGTAAACATCAGGCTGAATAACATGCTAATGACAAACCTGATGAGAACCGTTGGCAGGCCACGCTCCCATCACTACTGTTTCACCGTGTGTTTCCTTCTCTTTGATTATGAAAGTGAAATCAAAGCTTACTTCATAACTCTTGAATTTGAATAAACTTTTAAAGAAAAAGAACTGAGGGCTTTGTCGTTGGAATTGTGGCAGTGAGTATTTATAGTCCTCTTTTAAAGAAGATGAGCCATTGTGCTGTGAGTGAAGAATCACTGATGAAAGAGGCGATATGAGTATAATAGTTCTCCAACTCTGCTGCGCAAAGGTTAAAAAGAGTGAGATTTAGCACATTGCAACCAACTAACATCGCAGCAAACACATATTTTTCTAGAATACTTTTGCCTTAAGATTGAATAATGTATTTTGGTGTCATTTCTCATGCCATTTGATGCTGGGCAAGTAGAATTTCTTGCCTTGCCTGTGACATGGCCTGAGGGAAGGCACTGTCAATGTCCATTGGTCCACCACTTTGGTCCACACTGAAATATTGCATTTACCACTTGATTGATTGCCATGTCATTTGGTGCAGATGTCCGTGGTGCTTAGAGGATCGGTCTAATGACTTTACGGATCCTCTGACTTTCCTGTAGCGTGAATGTTGGTGCACATTCGTCTGGATGAACTGTAATGATTTTAGTGAAAGTCTGACCTTTCATTGAGCACCATCATCAGGTCAAAATGTCAATACCAAGTAACAGCCTGAGCTGTAATGTGTGTTTCGTGCCAAATAGCCAATGTTAGCCTGCTAACATGCTAAACTGAAGCACATCACCATTGTCATTTAGACATGAGAGCATGTTGACATGGGCGTTTGAGCTCAGTTCAGCCCCACATAGCTGCTACTGTTCTTGTCTTTTTGTTCTGGCTGTGATACTGTGAACTGAAAACAGCTGTTTGCAGTTGGAAACTGGGTCCATGAGAGCGTTGGCAGTGAATCTTACACAGAAACAATCAAAACGACGAGATCAAAGTAGCTGGGTGGTAATTCTGCGTAGGTCTGTCTCTGTGGGCTCCCCCTTTCTCATTACACATAATCGTTTTTATTTATTGGTGATGTAAATAAAAATGAAATCAAGCTTTATAACCCCCCTTATACTTTATATGTTTGTACCGAAATCATCATTTTACATGATTGAATTTCTTAGCATCAAAATGTGCGTGCATTTGTCTTCGTGTGCGTCTGTGGGTTTGAGGTGGGGGATGATGTGCAGGTTTTGCATGTAGTGTTTTTAAATGATGGTGTCAGCTGAGCCTATATATATATACCTGCTATTTCATTAAGCAGCTCAGCTTGCGCATACACACACACACACGTGCGCACTAACACACACACACACACACACACACACACACACACACAGGCATACAAAGAGCAGCCGGACTGGAGCTGCCACCAACACTTCTCAAACCTGTATCTCCAACCTCATTCAGCCTGCTCTGTGTGTACATGCAGGTGACGGACACAATGCGTAGAACATACACTCAGACACACAGGTTAGTCTGTACAACCCCCCCCCCCTTCTATTGCTTCCTCACCTACTCACTCACACTTCCACACAAAAAAACCCACACAGAGAAAGACTTTCACACATGCAAGAAATGCAGCCGAAACCCTCCCGTAGGATCCAATCAATAATCAGTCTAAATGCCTCCCACATTGTACTAACGATGACAACTTGTTCTTGGCAGCTCTCTCTCTCTCTCTCTCTCTCTCTCTCTCTCTCTCTCTCTCTCTCTCTCTCTCTCTCTCTCTCTCTCTCTATCTCTCTGTGTTAAGCAATCAGAAATGATTGATAATGATCAGAGATGATTAATAATTATATTGATTAATGGGGCTTGCTGTAAAGTCCACCTCGACTGGGGCGCTACCTTGTTAAATGAGGAAAAAGATTTAACTGATTCAGTCTCATTTAGTAAAGTAAATGATCAGTTTGGCATTGTGACTGATACTTAACTAAATAACTACAACCACATGACCATATTGATAACTACTTGAAGGATTTCAGAATTCTTGACAGAGTGGAGGTTGGTACTATTATACAACATTAAAGAAGACAGCGTGTGTATAAAAACATTTATGAAAGCATACCAAAGTCAAACATACAAACAGTCTAACTACATGTGCCTAGCTAAAGAACAAGAGAGAGAGTGAAATCTTGGTTTTAAACTGTCGTTATGAGGACATTTCTGCACTGTGAGGACATTTTTCCAATTGAGGGTTCATACTTGGTTTTAAGGTTAAGCTTAGAATTAGGTTAAGGTTAGGGTAAGGGTTGGGGTTAGGCCTTCTATTGTGACGGTTGAGGTTAGGGTAAGTGTCCTCACAAAGATAGAAAGACAAGGTGTGGGTCAGAGGTAGACAAAGGGCAAAGCCGTGTTCTTTGGGAACATGTGTAGCTGTGTAGCAGCTTTATCTCAAATTGTACAGATTTATATGTGAGTATGTAGGATAAAGGTACAAGGTTAAGAAAGGATGGTTAGCTAGTAATAACTAGTAGTAATAATTAAAAGTCATGAACAACATCAAAACAAATCAAAACCAATAAATTAGTTTTGATTAGATGGGCGATTACAAGGTTCAATCATTGCTTAGCCATGTACACAGTTAGGTTACCCTATATATATGCCCATCTAGAGTTTATTACCAGTCCTTATAAGGAAAGAGGAAGGTACTTCGGTGTGTTGCTTTCTTAACTGTCAAATCTGTTGATGAGCCTGGCTGGAAAAAAGGTTCTGGTTCTGCAGTCAAACCTGGTGGTTGTCCTTGCTGTGTCCTGGTTGCAGGCTGGAGGCATCCAGTTGCTTCCTTGTTCCTTGCAAGTTGGCCGTTTGGTGCCGACTATCAAGGAACAAAAGGAACAAACGCTCAGGCAAAACTTTTTGTGTTTCCATGAAAAGGTGGTCTGCTTAGTACAGGCTACACTAAGGCTGGAGCTGCAGGAGAGAGTTGCACCCCTGCAGGGGTCGGGAGAGAAGAGGAGCCAAGGAAGAGCAATGGGGGAACTCTGCTTACAGTATATTGACCTGAAGTTGTGGGGGGTCATGTATGTGCTACACACTGACCAATGGTAGCTGGAGGCTGCGTCCAGGAGGGCGTTTAGACTCTGGGAAACTGAGTTCAGACAGGAAGGTCCTTTGTTCAAAAGACAAGTAATACGTAGACCCAACATAGAATATCCCTTATCTATATCTTCTCATTACATTATATCACAGTGTGTGTGTGTATGTGTGTGAGACAGACACACACACACACACACACACACACACACACACATACACGCCAAGTTACTTGTTCCAACTGACTGACTTTGACTTTGACTCTTCTGCCTCTTTGTCCCGACGAATCTGTCTTCAAACTGGGAATGTGAATGTGGAACGTTTTGATAATAATAACATACCACTCATGTGTCCTCCTCTGTCATTATACCAGAGACAGAGAGAGAGAGAGAGAGAGAGAGAGAGAGAGAGAGAGAGAGAGCGAGAGAGAAGGAGTTGGCACTATCTCCCTATTCTTTTCACACCTCATCTTTCATCCTTTTTCGTCCTCTCTCATTGCCACTCTCCCCTATCACATTTACATCTGGCATTAAAAATGCAGCCTGAACTTAGAGCTGCTATTTAGCTAATGATATGGCTCTTGCATTTACTATACACCTGCTATTACTTATGTCTTCTTGTTATCTGAAATTTACACTTCCCATCCCGACTTTCCCATCACAGTGCAAACCTGATCGCAATGTGATAGAAGTGTGTGCTATGTATGTAATGTACTAAGACTTTTTCTTTTTATGTATTAGCTATACAGAATGCATCAGTTGTGGGTTAGGGTTAGTGTTCCCTTTCTTCTCTTTCCTCTAAGACTTGGTAAGGGTGTTTACAACCCGCCTGCTCTTGTCTTGCCAGGCTTTCTTGTACTCATTTCCCAGATGTTCCCAGATCTCAGCTATTACTTTGGTGTGTACAGTTTTATCATAGACAATAGAAATGATGCCAAAACTACAAATACAAAAAAAACACCATGGGCTTCAGCAATCATCCATCCATCCGTCCATTGATTTTCGTTCTCTCATCCGGGTTCAGGTCATGGTGGCAGCAGGCTAAGCAGGGCACTCATGACGTCTTTCTCCCCAGCAAAGCTTTCCAGCCCTTCCTGGGGGATCCCCATGCATCCCGTAGCCATAAAATCTCCTAGGGGAACCAGCGAGAGGCATCCTGACCAGATGCCCAAACCACCTCAACTGGCTCCTTTCAATGCTAAGGAGCAGCGGCTCTATTCTGAGCTTTTCCCTGCTATGACATCTCTGGATATCCACTGTGAAAAGACTATGTTTCAAGCACAGTTCATCGACTGAATGAACTAAATTAAGGAGAAATGGAAGGAACAATCAATATAGTAATAAAAATCGGGTAAAAGATGGGAAATCAACAGTAAAAGTATATGGTATTGTACGTTAAGCATTTCATAGGGTTGGTTGGCTCTTTCGCTCCCTCTCCCTTTCTATTCTACTTCTGCGTCCCTGTCAGCCTGACAGACTCTGTTCTCCCTGTGCCTCTTTCCATCTATTTTTACTTGGCAGCACGAGTGACACAAAGATGATCAAGGGAGAGAAATGATCTTCTTCTTCAGGTGCTACAGCCCAATTCATCCCAAAGTGGTCGATAGTGCGAGTGTGGCAATGCATTGTGGGAATCAACATTCCGACTTTGCTCCTCCTCTCTCACCCTTATCTTCATTCTTCCCGATAGCGTTCCCCTAACCCACAAACACACACACACACACACACACACACACACGAACAAACAGAGTAACACAGACCAATTAGTGTTTCCCTGCACCTGTAAACTCAAACCATTTGCTTGGCAGCCTGTTGTCATTCCTCTTGTCTTACCTGCTACATGAAAGTTGCAAACCAGACAGTTTACTGAGTTTTAATGAGCTCTCTGTGTTAGAGACTTGTATTGGTGTTTGGGCTCTCTGAAAGATTCAACTTCTTCTACTTCTGAGTGCTGCTGTTGCATCATCTATTAGTCAGCTGGTCACTGTAGCATGAGGCTACATCTGTAGCTGTTCCTAGTTATTTGAATGATACTAACTTTATGCTTCAGGCGCTTAAGGGTAGATACTGTGTACAGTACTGAGTACATGGATAGATGGGACACAAGCCACGTTTTTTTTTTTTTTTTTTAATTTCATCTTCCTTGACGGAAGGTGTCTCCCCTGATAGATGGACACTGCTCTTGGATGAACACCGGGATTCTGCCTAACAGACATCAGTTTCTGCTCCTCTCGGGGAGGTTGTTGGCCGAGGTCTCACGTCACAAAGGAGTGTTGCCACTGCAGCCGTTTATCACCCACAGCAGCAGGACTCAGATTTGCCGTTGTGGCTGCCAGTTGTGCCATACTCATTCATCAAACCGGCAAATGGCTCAAAGGGGGGCGGGGCTATCCATCACTGTGAGGTTCCCCATAGGATGATATTGGGGCCCGTCAAGCTCCGCTAGATATTAGCCATGAATCAGGGTTGTTACTGTAGACAAAATTGTTGTACTATGTGAATGGACTGATCCTTTTTAAAAAAGGAAGCCAATGAAATGGCTTTTATTCACTTGGCACTACATCCAGATAAAGTTACAAGTGAATACCTTGTTTTGCATTACTGGTCACAGAACATATGTGACTACTGCTTTCTATCAAGGGAAACCCTTAAACCTTGACATCTATCTGAACAGGGAGCGAAGAGAGCTAATAATGTCTTATCTATGTGTTCACGCATGAATGTTTGTGTGTATGAATTTCTGTCTAAGCAGTAACTTCATTTCAGTGCATGCGTCCTGTATATTTTTGTAGCCAGTCAGGGGCCATACAGTACGAGCTACACAGAGGAGGCAGCTTGTCCATCAAATTTAGCGTTTTATCAACCCATGGTTACATCACATGACAGGACACAAGCCATTGCCAGGGACAAATACTCCACAAAAAAAGCTCATTTGCTGACATGCTTAAAACGCCTAACAGAAGATATGTGTCATAACGCAGCAGAATATGCATCTCAGGCTGACACTTCAACAGCACTACCCTCTCAACGATACCCTCATCTCACTCCAGTTTTCTTTTCGTCTTTTAGGGAAAATGTATGAGTGAACACACACAAAACGCACAAATGGACATACACTCTCTCTCTCTCTCACTGTTCTCTTTCTCCTCATTTGGGCAATTCATCAGAAAAGACCTGACATGAATTACATGTGCTGAGTGTTCCTCCTGAGCGTCTGTGATGAAGGATGCCCACTTTATAAGTATTTGATTTGTTTAAATTCCAGTCATCATATGCATTAAATGTGTAACAAATTCGGTCCATACAATACTACACTAAGATAATGTAAGGTTCCTTTTTAACTGCAGAGGCCACTCATTTTCCTCCTGGGCTTTAGTTTATCCTCCCACTTGACAGTTAATAGTCCTATGCAGCAGTACTGTAGTTTAAAAGGCCCTAAAGCCAACCAGACACTGTAAAATGTTGACATTTTGAGACTTCGGTGTTCAATTATTCCATACTGTCTCCCATTTCCATTACAGACAGAATGTTCTCAGTAGTTATTACAAGGTGTTTATATTTGCCACTTTACCAAAATTCAGCTGAGCATTAATTTTAATCAAAAGTTTAATACAAGATCAGACAAGAGAACGAAAAATGTATAAATGTACAATCTTGCCACACCAGTTGCACCTACCTACTGTCAGCAATAGCTAACTAGCTAACTGTTTATTTTCCTTTATATCCTTAGAGAGTAACTTATTGTATTAAGTCTTCCTCAACTCATATACATAGTTTGGATTATGAAGTGTGTTTTTAACCATCTTCACCATAAAAGTAAAAGTGTACATCTCTCTGGAGCAGACATGTGCCCTTCACATACCTCCTTCAGCACATGGGAACATTTTGGTGGGCGGGGTTCATCGTTTGCTCATCTACCCGCAGACCATGATGGACGATTTCACCCAGGTGCAGCACAGTTCGTCCATCAACTTAATGTGAAGAACTGACACTGACATGACCCTAGGAGGTTGCTTACAAGGTGGAGGTCATGGAGACACCATATTAATAATGACTGTTTTAAGGTCGCCCTTGTAACCGAGTGAGCCATGGTGTGTGGTCTGGAGCCGCTGAGTTTGAAATGTCGTCCTCTCCGTAAAATGGGCTTGATACAACAATGAAGATTTTATCCCACACATCCCGCACTTTCAAAAAACATACAGTACTGTCAAGCCAGGAGAGAAAATATTAGCTCCCTGTGATACAGCCTCACCCTACCGTGGTATTTGCAGCTTGGAAGCAGGGCGCCGCCACGTTCAATCGGCATTGTCTGGTTCTCACAATATTATTTTTGAAAGAGCAAAGGGCAACTGGGGAAACATCAACATTTGACCGACCAGTGGTGTAATTTAATCACTCAGTCAGTCTTTATGACTCATTCTCTCAATCACTCACTCAGATATCTTTTACAGGACTGGCCCTACTTCGGTCCAGCCAAAAGTTTTTCATTGATATTGTTATCCTGGCGTAATAGTGGACTGAAGCCAAACACATCTTTAAAATAAGCCAGCCTTCTGTCCATTTTTACCACTGTAAAGCTACTCTACAGTGCCAGAGTTGCTAAAAGTCTTTATCTGGCCCATTATCTGTCAAAGCAGCTCTTATTTTTTCTTAATTGATACCCATCAGACTGCTGTGGAGACTGTAAACCATGACCAAAGTATAGTATAACTCTAGGCTGTCTCTGTCTTGGTGACCTTGTTCATGCTGTAAAGAGAGGATGGAGGGGATGAGAGGAATCTGAGGACTTGCAGACGTGTCCAGAGTACATCCTCTGGGAAGGATTTGATGAAGGCTTTTGATGCCTCAGTTGAGGATTGAGAGAGAGAGAGAGAGGTGTTTTTCTAGTATTTGATGTCCGACGACAGCCACAATCAAAGATTACTTTTAGCATGACTGAGAGAAAACTGAAAACATAAGAGATCAAGTTATTCCCGTCCATGGACTCATCTGATCCTATATTCGCCAAAGCACTCGTGGATATCTCACCTGAAACCCTCCGAACACCGTGTCCTAACAACACGCGAGCGTCCGACAGTCTCATAGCATCATGTAATATCGGACGCTCTCTGTCCACATTGAGTCCGTCAAATGTACTTCTGTCCTCACATAAACAAACCACATATCTATCAGCTGCGCACTGGAGATCAGACTGGAGACATTACCACTCCAGTAAAGGATGGTGAGTACTGTCTCTTTTCCCACGTTTGTACTGTTTTAAACTGAAGACACACTTTTAGACACTTCTTTACTGGCGGTGAAAGAATCCAGCCAACAGCAGCAGGTTGTTATTATGGGTAACAGCTCTCTGTGATCTCCCTCCAGCCAGCTGCCTCCTTATTTAGGTTTTTGTTGTGAAATGAGGCGGTATCATACAGATAACATCTCATTTCAGCTTCAGTAATCAGCCATTCCTCATCCAGTACGGCGCTTTCAGTGCAACAGAAATAAAAACTCTGTAAAAGTTCTGCTCAGAACAGCATGCAGCGTCGCACTGCGCCGCTTGCAGCCAGTTAGGACAGTGCTATAGAAAACAAGGCAATAAAACAGATTTTGTCGCTCGTGTGGCTTGCTGTTAGGACTCAGTGTTGTCCTTTCTGGATACCACACCCAACAGACTGCATAGAAATGTCATAAAGACTTTTCCACATATTATTTATTATCATCAGCCTCCTGACTCAGATCTTGACTACAGGGCCTCTTTAAGCCCACGCTCCTATCAAAAGTACTGGAGAAAGTTTTCTATCTGTGATGGATTGGCAGTTTGTTCAGGGTGTCTCACCAAGTGCATGCTGGGAGAGGCTCCAACCATTTTTAACGATGTCTCTGTTTCATTAGTCATTTTAACAAGCCTTAATCAACCTCCACTTGCTGTTTCTATAGCAGAATCTATCTTAGGTAATGTTCCGTTCCTGGGATCGATTAAGGGAGCGGTTTCACAATGACCCCATGTAGATGTCAGGAGGACATTTGCCAAGAATGCATTTAATGCATTTGTTACTTACTGAACATGACCCATCATGGCAGAGCAAGCAATTTAGAGAGTTTATGCTCCAACCCTGAGCCAGCCCCCTGCTCTGCAAGTGGCCGTTAGCTCAGTTTATCCCCGTGTATCGCGGGAGAGCATGTAAAACGACAAACGAATGGCCTCGTGAATACAAATAGACATGTAAAGAAAATGAATGAGCAACAAGACAAAGACAGAGGGGAAAAGAGAAGCACCTACTGAAATTCATCAGTTTCCCCAGTTCTCACTGTGATGCAGCCACATGCTGTGTTGTAATTTCCCAGCCAGGGAGGGGAGCTGCTGGCTCCCAGATAGAAACAATCTCAGCACAGCTCGGTGTCACATTGAACAGCAACCTGCAATGCTTCATTTGGAAACCCAAGCTAATGATAAATTGATTTGTTGTTCTGCAATAACAAACATTTTGCCTATGGCAGAGTTTTCATGTGTAAGTGTGTGTTATGATAATCTTTTGTAAAAAGACCAGTTTGTGTGTTCAAAAGCATTTTAAATTGTTGTGTGTCTGAAAAAACTGACAGATGAACGGGCGCACAAGCATAAGTGGAAGCTCCGAATGTATCTATTGTTCTGTGAATTCCTGCATGACTGCCAGTGGTAGTAAACAAAGTGGATATGTCTCCTCGTGCTCCGTGCAGGTTGAGTGTGCATGTTAACAAAGTCAGGTGTGACTCACAGGCTATGTGCACACCCCCAATATAAATATCACGTGGTAGCCTGCATCCAGCCTCTCAGATCCTTCTTCAAAAAAGGTTCTGAGTGACCAGCATGACTGGCAGTCATCCAGGACCACAGTTATGTTCGTAACTTCCGTTCTGTTTCATTCCTTCCTGACTGCCAGTGGTAGGAAACAAAGTACCAGCAGTGTCACGAGGAACAGATACCCACCTACTAGTCAACCACAGAAGCCTGTGGTAGGATAGCTGATGCTAAGGTGGAACAAGAGGCCACATTAAGGCGATAGAACCTGGAGAATGTACAAGGCGCTGTCCAGGATGTCTCTGCACAGATCTCCGATAGTGCCACCCCCCTCATAGCCCCCATAGATTGTCCAATAACATCTGAGGTTGCAGATTGACCAGCTCCTTCATATGTGTGTTTGATTGTATGAACAATCAAATGGGAGAGCATCTGTTTAGAGGGTGCGCATCCCTTGTTTTTTTCCACTGTAGCAGACAAACAGTTGCTCTGATCACCTAAAGTTCTGTGTTGCCTCAATGTACAACCTCAACGCCCAGACTGGACACAGCAAAACTCCCCTCTCCTCCTGCTCCAATCTAAACGTGGGAGGATGGTGTGCTTCCAGTTCAATGGTTTTATTGGCTGGGGGACAAAACATTTGGCAGAAAGGAGATATTTGGGCAAAGTGTTACTCCTGAGCCGTCCGCCCTTCATCAAAAGCACATAGGGCTGATAGGAAGTGCCTGCAGTTCACCCATGCCCTTGGCAGTTGTAACTGGAATAAGAAAAGCAGTTTTCATTGACGTGTTCCTCAAGGTCGTCCCTGCCGTAGGCTCAAATGGTGATCTGCTCAAGGCATGCAAGACCAGTGGCAGGTCTCATGCTGCGGCATGCTTCTCCCTGGTGGGGGGGGCCTGGTCTCCCAGCACCACGCAGAAATTGTCCCACCCAGTGCCTCTGCTGGCCTGTCGTCAATATGACCATGGTTTGAAGATAAAGCAATACACGTGTGCCTTCAAGGGTGAAGCAGTACGGCCCGTGTCAAAAAGATATTGCAAATACCACAGTATATCCTCCAAGAGGCAGGACACTGGGTCTAACCCCCTGTCTTTGCACCATGAGGAAAACACAGCCCTGCAGCATACACTGTTCTCATGGAAGGAGCTCTTGCACTCTGCAAGGTTTCACAAATTGAGGGCTCAAAGTCAGTCATGAGCAGAGCTGAGGGAGGCTCAGACACGGGATGCCAAACCTTCCCCTCCAGCTGGGACAGGAGGTCCACCCTCACTGGGAGCTGCCATGGATCTCCTTGGCCCTCGGCCAAGTGCTGGTGAGTGCATCTCTCCCCAGTGGGGCACTGGTCTCCCCCAAGGAAAACCATAGTGGAAGACGAGTTGTGCACTCAGGCAAATAGATCTAAGTGGGACTCCCTGTAACGATCCCAGATAATTTCTACTACCTAAGGGTGCAATATTCTCCAAGGGGCTGCCTGGCTTCGTCTGGCAAGAGGATTAGTGGGGCAATGCACAGATCCACCTCTGTATTGGGCATAGATCCCAGGTTCCTAGCATCTCCGCCATGGTGGGCTAACACTCTGGGATCCACCCAGCAGCATTGTAGTTCCTCCATAAAGGCAGGTGAGGTTGGAACCTGAAAAGGTGGGGCTGCAGGCGCCCGTCAAAAGAACAAGTTGCCCACAAGGTGAGTAATCACACCAACCTTAGCCAGGACTGCCCACAATGTTGCCTGCAATGGGCAGGGCCCCTCTCCTAACTCAGTGCTCCCAGAGCTCCTGTGGGATCCTTGAGCCATCCTTAGCTTCCACACTTACAGGATCAGCCTCCCCTCCTCTCTGGGGATAAACACCCCTTCATGAGTTGCGAGTTTGACGCCCTTGTTGT
The DNA here is from genome assembly GCF_042242105.1 of Pempheris klunzingeri. Classification (NCBI taxonomy): domain Eukaryota; kingdom Metazoa; phylum Chordata; class Actinopteri; order Acropomatiformes; family Pempheridae; genus Pempheris; species Pempheris klunzingeri. The sequence goes on along the minus strand of NC_092032.1, from coordinate 3,779,113 downwards.
CATTCCATCATCCCCCTCCTTGCCCGAATTCTAGGCAACTGTTTGTGGGATAGGTGGGGGAGGCAGAGCCTGCATCAATGCTCTGTAACCTTACTAACCCTTCGCATACACACTCACACACTTGCACATTCTGACATTTATACAATACAAGACAAGCATTTCCCCTGATGTCTGCTGGCTGTGATGGCAAAACGTGTTTGATGACGGGCTTCGCTGTAAGAGCTTCACTTCCTAACCATCAGTCTCTTTCTTTATTTCCTTCTTTCTTAGTCAACTTTTGATCTGCATATCTACTTCATGTATCTATATAAGCATTTTTAGTAGCCGTCATATGTACCGTCCTGTCATGTTCACCTTCCTCTTCTGCCCCTTTTTCATCACCCTCCACCTCTCATCTCTCTTGTCTCTCCATTTCCTTAACCTTTCCATTGTTCTCTCTCAGTCTCTCATCTCACTCTACACCAGGTTCTCTCTTTCCTCTTCTCTGGGTTTAAATTTAGATTGGAGTTTTCTCTCCTCTGTAACCAGGCAACCTATTCCCGACATGTAAAGAACAAGCAGTGCTCAAGTCCTCCTTTTATCTTCCTTTGCCTGTCTCCTCTCCTCTCCTCTCCTCATTCGTACTCACTTTTCCTTTTCTATTCTTTCTAGTTCTCTTTTTTCCAGTGCAGATGTGTGTGTGTGTGTGTGTGTGTGTGTGGATTGGGGCTCTTCTGGCCCAGAAAACAGAAAACCCAGAGCATTATTTACCCCGAGAGGTACAAGCTGTGCTGACAGAGAGGGCAGTAGGAGTTGACCACTAGAGGGCAATAGGAGATGACCATAATACTAGTTACTACACCTTTCACACAGCCAACCAGTTTTCCAGTCATCCAGTAAACCATTAAAAAGTCAGTCAACCAGCTGTTTAATAATCAATCTGAAAGACAATGAGAAAGACAAGTGAGACAAGTTGGTTTCTTTGTAGACTATTACGTATTGTAGAGTTCAAAATGAACACATAGCTATTCACTCAGCCAGTCTTCAGCTAGTCATTAATTAGGAGCTGAGAGTTTGAGTGCAGTGTGTGTGTGTGTGTGTGTGTGTGTGTACACGTGTGTGCATGTTTGTCACTGTGTGCAGCAGCTAGGACAGGTGCAGGTACCATAAGTAGTAGCAGCCCATCAAATCCACAATCAGTTTAATTTATCACAAAGCCAGCTGGGTCCTAATTATGAAGCTGTTGTCACACACTCTCCCCCTCTCATACACACACACACACAAACACACGGTTTATATTTGCACAGAACACATATGGCGGATACACATACATATGTTGAGATACTGCACACACAGGTAATTAGCACATAGTCTCCAATGTGCATGAATGTACAATATGTGCTGGAAGCCACTGGTTGGTCTAATTTTTTGTCCATCTGCCAAAGTTAAATAAAACACACTGCAGGCTCAAAAACTTAAATAACTTCTTTAGATTATGTCACAAATATTGTTTAACACACGTGATGCCACCAGTATCAACAACCAGATGAACAGAAATTAGTGAATGTGTCTCAGCCCAGATTAAGCCCACCTAACCCACCTAACCATAACTCCCGGACATTGCTTTCTGCAACACTCAAATGTTGTAAGGCATTAATCATAGGATAAGCAATAGTTCGATTTAGGGCCTGTCTATCCGGAGGAGAGGGGATTTGTTCATAGGGTTAGATGGTCTGCCTGGGTGCCACAACATGGGGCAAAAATTCTCCCTAAGCCTATTTTAGGATACTAGCAGAGCATAATGTTTGTAGCCCATAGGTGCCTGTGCCGAGCAGCAGCCAACTGCTCTGTGACCTTTATCAGCATTGTGTGTGTGTGTGTGTGTGTGTGTGTGTGTGTGTGTGTGTGTGTGTGTGTGTGTGTGTGTGTGTGTGTGTGTGTGTGTGTGTGTCAGCTAAAGTACACAGCACATGTTCCTTCTCAGATGTCACCATGGTTGCAGTACACGCACGCACTAACACACATGCAAACAGCGTACGTACATTACACAGATGAGTTCTTGCACTCCAGCATCACTCTTTCATACTGTCTGTTATTTTATCAGATGGTGTCCGTGCTTCCCCCTCTCTATCTGAGCCTCTATCAGCCAGGTTGTTGAGGCAGTGCTACTGAGCTGGGGAACGATGCATTAACACTGGCTACTTTTTTCTGCCTGAATAAACAGACCAGTCTGGCAGTGGCCAAGTCCCTCTCATCTTCCCCCTGACTCTGGATCTGTCACTGTCTGACCATATGACTGAAGTATTACTGGGTTGATATTGGGGACATGAGCCAGTTGATGTTGTGTCTCATCAAGCCTGTGAGGCTTCTTTAGTGACCATAGTCAATTTATGTTATAAGGGTTTTACTTCTACTACTTCTACTTGCAAGTCTAGTTTAATGTTGTTTGTGCTTTGTCAAGGTATTTGATGTGGCTCGTTGTACTTATCATCGTTGTTTGCACTGTATGTGGCTCTGAGACATGGTCTCTGTCACATATAGCACACGAGGGATGAGCATAGTTCCATGAACACCTGCACAGCATAATACCAACAGTCCTTCATTTTATGTTGACGCCCTCAAAAGATTTGATTCACCACCACAATTATATTCCATCCCACTGATTGTAGTGTTGTTGCACTGGGTTACATAACACTGTAAGGTGTGCCCACTATTTTTCCCAGCCTCTGTATGTGGGGTGGACAAAATAAAGTGACCACAAAATTCCAGCACCTATATTACACCCTCACACTTCTTCTACATGCATGCATTACACATGCATGCAGTTATTGGCATGCATCTGCATCTGCATCTGCATGCCGTTAAACACTCTCCTTCTGTCTCTCTTTCTGTCTCTCTCTCTCACTCTCTCTCTCTCCCTCCCTCCCTCCCTCTTCCGTCATTCCCCTCTGTCTGTATCTCTCTCTCTCTCTCTCTCTTCCTTCCTCTCTGATTATCCTCAACAGAACATCTCATTTCTCTTAGGTAGAGGTTTTTTTTTTTTTTTTTCAAAAGACATCCCAGAACATGCTTCTTTTCTTTCTCTCTCTCTCCTTATGTAATTCTCCCTCACTTTCTCTCTACCACTCTCTTTTCGGAGTAGTAGAAGTAGTAATAATACCAGCAGCAGCTGAATGGCATCGTGGCTTCATCTACAACAAATGGAAACCGACTCTCCTGTTGCCGTCCTCCGTCTCTCTTTTCTCCTCCTCCTCCTCCTTCTCCTCTTCGCCTCTGTTGCATGCTGATTTGTCCAACGATTCCGAGGGCTTTACAGCCAGGCAGCCATCACCCAGAGCACTGTGTGTGTCTCTTTGAGAGGGGGGGGGGGGACAAGCGAAAAAACTCATTGAAATTTTGTCTGAAAAAAAAAGAAAGTGTTGTCGGCGATGGTTTAATAAGGACCCGAGGGCCAGCTGAGGACTGATCAGAGCCATGCAGGGAGAAGGCAGAGCAGAGACAGAAGGCAGTGGAAGCTGTTAAATAGTTGCATATTTTAACAGCTTTGCGAACCGCTGTGGCTCCCTCAACTTATAAGCCTGAGGAAGAAGAAGAACGAAGAAGATGGTCTGTGCCCAGGAAGCAGGGGAACAGAGTGATCACCCCTCTTTCATGTGACGTCTGAAAGCGTCTTCAGGCATGAGACTTAGTCCACGCCATGCTATGCCTTTTGGGCTGCCTGTGCACTGTGACCGCCTCATTGTCGCAACACCACATAGTGAAGTCTCGGCGTGGGTTTGCACGGCGGATGGCCACAGACGCCCGGGGGGCCACCCTGACCCTGACCCCGCCACAGTGAGCTCCCGCTGAGGAACATGGTCCTGCCATCGCTGCTCAAACTCCTCAACGTCTTCCTACGCCAGTCGACGTTCACCGAAGCCACCGCCGCTGATCACTGCTGCCGCCCTTCCTGCTACCCGGCTGCTCTAATGCCGCGCCCGCCCGGCCCTCCACTTTCTTGCCGCCGCGGGTGGGAGGCAAGAGAGCACCCACGACATCTGCCCACCGAGGGGAAAGAGGTGAGACAAAAAGGGACAACTGAGGTGAGGAAAGGTCTGGAGAAGCGTATGAATAAGGACAAAGTGTCTGTAAGGTGGGCGAGAGTGTGTCTTAGACTAAAATGACCGACGGAGGAAGGTAAAGACTGTAACATGCACAGAGAAGTAGCAGAAGATACTTTGATGTTTTACTTTTACTGATGCAAAAGTTTGTAGTGAAGAACAGCTGAAATATTTATTTGTTGAAAAAATAATGCTCTTTTCATCCTTGTGAGAACATGTAAGAAGGTATCTCTTCTCCTAGCCTTTCCTGAAGGACGTATGGCTTATGGAGCTGTTTTCTATTGGTCTGAATGTTTTATGTCCTATTTAGAAGCACATTATCTAATATCTGTCACCTGAAAACAAGGCTGGATTCTGTTGCAGTGACCTTTTCAATTTTGCACTTAGTTCTCTACGGGGGAATAAAAATGAGCTCACAGACGAAGAGTGGAGGCAGCCCATCTGTCCAGTTTATGGCAAATTGAACAATAAGTAAATCTTCACCAAAACTCAATCAGTAAGGCTGCAGCATATTTGAAAGTTGCATATTTGAAGAAATACAGTTCCGTAGTAGGAACGTTACAGTTGGATCTTCTTCTGCCCAGGCGTTGATATCAGTCCCTTCGTGCTGTTGTTGGTGTGTTGGCCTGCAGTATCTAGAGGCTAAACAGAGTCACTTTCTATCACGTTAGCTGAACCAGTGGGACGTTGAGGGCCAAATAAAAAGTCACTGCTCTAATCTAACATTTCAAGATTCAAGATTCATTCAATTCAAGATTCAAAGACTTTATTGTCTCAGCAGTTACATGACTGGCAGTGAAATTCTTATGTCTCTGGTCCCAGTAACACTGCTGTACGTAAGAAATATAAAAATAAGGTATATACAACTAAGAAAAGAAAATAAAGTAAAAATAAGGTATAACCAAAAAAAAGAGCAGAGTTGAGTGGGAGCTCGAGACTAGATCTTCACCATCACCATCTTCATTTTAAATAAAAAGAGCGTGACAATTCCTAAGTGAACATGATATCAGCTACAATCTGACTTGAACTGATATATCTGTATTTAAATTGCAAATGTCAAATTGATATATGGGGGCTGTTCATATGCACCTCAGACACGATGGAAAACGTGTCCCCAAATTAGGTCTTGCCTCCTGCAAACAGTCGAGAGTGTATCAGAAGTGGTACTGTGAGGCTCCTTTTGAATAACATCTATTTTACACCTGCAGTGTGACCACCTTAACCCTTAATGAAATAAAAGTCCCTCCAAATACTTGAGTTTCTGTATTGAAGAAGAATTCAGTTGATTTTTAGGTCTTGAAAAATAATAAATGTAACGGAACATAATTGTTATGAAGTTATGGGTTTTGGGACAGTGGGGGGAAATGTCTGATCCATGGGTCTAACTGACTATCATGCTGACTTTGACCTCTGACCTACCAATGGAAGGCTGAAGAGAGATGTTTACTCGAACATGACCACCACATATACTAAGTAGATCCCTGGATACAGTGGGAGATTGGTGTTAGAAAAAAAAAAAAAAAAGCACAGTCCAGAGCATAATTGCATCATGTAGCTGAATATCTTGCCTTTTCTATGTATAACAGTCAACTGCTGGTACTGCTAATTTGAAATGAATTGGATTTGAAAGTGATGCTTTAAAACCCAATAATTTTATCTTCCAAATACATCCAATAGTTATGGACCATTGGTCAAACATGTTCACCTATTCTGCAGTATGTAGTAGTGATACAGACTGTCAGTCAAATATTGAATTTTTGCTCAGTATCTCTCTTTCTCTCTCTCTCTCTCTCTCTCTCTCTCTCTCTCTCTCTCTCTCTCTCTCTCTCTCTCTCATTCTCTCTTCCTCCTACACAGCTGTCAGACAGGCCCTATTTGACACCTGAAAGCACCCTTAGTTTCAAATGTACCTGCTGCCAGTATTAAAAGTTATGCAAGAGTTTGGCAAACCCAGAAATAGGACACAGTCAGAGACCCACATTACACAAGATTTTGTTTTTAGCAATTAAAAAGAAAATCCACCCTCACAGATCTACAGTGTCTTTGACCATACATGGGTATCCTCAGTGTAGTGCCAGCAGTTCTTAACTGGAAATTGTTTCAATATTATCAGCCTCTGATACTGCCGCTGTTTGTAAGTCTGTGTCCATTTCATAGAACAGCTCTGGGGTTTACCTCCAGCTTGTTGGCTTTACCTTTGCAATAAACTTATGTATATGTCATCGTTCTGTTTGTTTCTAGCTAAGTAGTAGAGAAAAATATATAGTGGTAATGAGTTCTTATCCCAATGAGGCTTAGATTGATTCCCATTAAAAGGTAGAAACAAGGTTAATTTTTTTTGTCGTTCTCCAACAACAGTTGTAGCCTCATATATTCTATATAAGAAAAAAACAAAGTTTTATGGTGGTGTGTGGAGGACGAGGTAAGACGTCTTAACAGTCTACAACCTGATGAAAGAAGCTGCTCTGTAGACTGGTGGTATGACAGCTTCTGTTTTGCTTGCCAGACAGCAGCAGGGTGAACAGACTGTTGTAGGTATGGGTTGTATGCAGTGAAGGGGTGGGGGTGCACAGGAACGCCGTTCTTGGAGAAGGGAATAGCATTTCTGCTCAGATTTAGAAAATGATTCAATATTTTGGTGGGGGAGACTGCACATGGCATTTCTAAAGCGTGTTCGTGAGAGCATTATTTATGATAGTCAGCATTGAGACTACAGGTGTGCTGGAAGCTGTTGAGAGACTGAAAGCTACTCAGCGTAGCTTGCAAATTAAGGACAGAAAGTTTTGTTGGCAGTTCTATTGAAGAGCTGTCGAGACAATCTGAGGTACCGCTTGTGTTTTATCTACAGTGTGCAGGTTAATTGTCTTACATCTAGCAAGCAGAGTGAGTTGAACAGCAGTGAGGAAGCGGTGTTGTGGCTGCCGTCAGGGTGGACAAGAGGTGCGCTGATTGGCACAGAGTTGGGTGAGCCGTATAAACTAAAACTTATATAATTTATTTTGATTTTGTGGAAATATTCCAAGGCTGTAAGAAACAGTAGCCAGTCATGACATTTTCAAGCTTTTTCAGAGTGCAAAAACTTTGATAGTATTTATTTTAGTTAAGTTTCATTAGTGTGAATGCTCCAGAGCATTCACACTATATGTTCTTCTACTGAAATATTTTGCCGCGCTTCTCCTCCCACACCGTTCAAGGTATGAACGTCATTCAAACTGCTAAATGTGCAGCTCAATCGGTAATCGAGTGCTATGACTTTTCTCATTCATAGTTTCCATAATATTCAGTATGAAATTTTTGCGTTATGAGTCCATGGAGGTGAATGGGGAGAATCGTCGGAATTTCCATTCGCGCTCAAGCGGTGACGTCATCGCTAGAGCGTGGAGGAGTGGAAAAATCACATGAAGCTTTTGACTTTAACTCCCTGCTGTGTCCGAACCGTTTCGCCCACAGTCACAGTTTATCATCACTCAAAATGTAGCTTAAGTCTTTGGACACGCAGTCATGTGGCTCAGAACACGCAGCGCATCCCACGAGCCTCGGAGCGACGGGAGCACCGACCGAACGGCTCATTGACTGCCATGTTAAAATGACAGAGGAGGGAGGGAGAGAGAAAAACTTCTTTTACCTGCTAGCAAGCGCTCATTTCGCAAGATAGATAAAATGTAGATAAACATGACTAGTTTAAGACCATGTAAGCATTTCAGCTGCTGGACCGTTTTTGGTGCCACGGCCCCAAAGCACCAGGACACAACTTCAACTCAACCCTCAACCCTCATTGACTCTAATGTTATTTCAGCTCTGAAATCTGTGACCAAACCCAAAGTTTGGAATTTTAAAACTGTGAAATCAAGGTCATTTTTCAACTTTATCCAAACAAATAACACATTTTCGTGTTCAGCAGTCTTCTGCTGCTCATGGTGGTGTTGGTTCAGCTCTAAATCACAGCTTTAATTTTATTCCCTCCTTTTTCTCATTTTACATGAGTGTGTATGTGGTGGCGTCATCGGCGCTTTCTTCAGTACCGTTACAAACGGGTCAAACAGAAGCTTAATAAAAACCTGTGAGCCACCAGGTGGCAGCAGAGCTGCCATTCAGCATGTAAAGCAGCAGCAGCGGCGTGGTGGCAGTACAGCAGCAGCAAGACAGCAGGGGGCAGCATTCACACTGCAATTTCTTCAGGAATTGCAATTTTTCTATTTCAAATAATAAAATTCAGTGATGCTGTTGACTGGATCAAAGTCCGATGGCCAAACGAGTGATTTCACAGTTTGCGACTGATTTACAGACATCTCTGGCTACTTGAGCACTTCCTGGGGGCGTGGTTTGATGTTGGGGCGGCCATTTTGTTGAAACTTGTAAATAAATATGATGACACGTCAACATTCTAGATGGTTCTGACGCATCAACATTCTAAAATGCTCTGATGACACATCAAAGACATTTAGAATGTTGACCCTCAGTTTGGGTATATATAAGGTACAAGTTTGAAAACTCACCGGTTTCATACTCACAGATACACACAGCGATCAGAGAACAGATACACACAGCGATTTTGGGAAAGCGATTTTAGATAGCGATTTTGGTTAGCGATTTTGGATAGTGATTTCAGCCAGTTCTTCAAGACAGTTAGTCTACAGAGAACATCAATGGAAGGAATCAACCATCCCATTCGCAGCCGGACGTGGCGGCCGACTCAAAACATGCCGAGGAGGCAGCCATGTCAAAACGAGCCGAGGGGGCAGCCGCCTCAAAACGAGCCGAGGAGGCAGCCGCCTCAAAACGAGCCGAGGGGGCAGCCACCTCAAAACGTCAACAGGGGGCAGCCGCCTCAAAACGAGCCGAGGGGGCAGCCACCTCAAAACGTCAACAGCGGGCAGCCGCCTCAAAACGAGCCGAGGGGGCAGCCATCTCTACACCAGCAGCTGCATCAAGAAAGACAGAAGAGGTTCAAGGCAGAAGGTGATGTGGACATCTTCAAGTCTAGGCTCCAGGAGGCAGAGAAGAAATTACAAGAGGAGCGCAACTGGAGATGCAGGCGAGAAAATGAGGTGGAGATGCTGAAAAAAGAAATCGAGAGTCTCTCCTCCACAGCCGAGCCCCAGGACCAGTCAAACAACAGTGCCAACCAGGATCTTATTAGGGATCTAGAAGCCCGGGTCCTGGGTGAAAGAAAGAAGGCTGACTCCTTCAAACAAACACTTGTAGAAGTCCTGCAACTTTTTAGGGAGAGAATCAACAAGGACATCAGCCTGATTTTAGAGCTGACAGCCAAAAACATCTCCCTTGGCAAAGTGATGCAGGGGCTGAAAAATGACCAGAAAGACGTCTGCAGACTGACGGCTCAGCTTGAGGATGTAAAGAAGCAGCTGGATGAGAAGACCAGCTCCGAACTCAAGCCTGCTTCTAGTCTGCAGACTCAGACTGTTGAGCAGTTTGAGGAGGTCAAGAAGCAGCTGGAGGAGAAGACCAGTGCCGAACTCGAACTGGTCTCCCAGCTGAAGACTCAGCAGGAGGTCTGCAGACTGACTGCTGAGGAGCTGAAGGAGGTCAAGAAGCAGCTGGAGGAGAAGACCAGTGCCGAACTCAAACTGGCCTCCCAGCTGAAGACTCAGCACGAGGTCTGCAGAAAAACTATCGAGCAGTTCGAGGAGGTCAAGAAGCAGCTGGAGGAGAAGACCAGCTCCAACCTTGAACTAGCCACCAGTCTGCAGACTCAGCAGGTGGTCTGCAGACTGACTGCTGAGGAGCTGAAGGAGGTCAAGAGACAGCTGGAAGTGAAGACCAGCGCCGAACTTGAGCTGGCCTCAAGTCTGCAGACTCAGCAGGAGGTCTCCAGACTGAGTGCCGAACAGTTTGAGGAGGTGAACAAGCAGCTGGAAGAGAAGACCAGCGCCGAACTCAAGCTGGCCTCCCAGCTGAACACTGAGCAGGAGGTCTGCAGACTGACTGCTGAGGAGCTGAAGGAGGTGAAGAAGCAGCTGGAAGAAAAGACCAGCGCAGAACTGGAGCTGGCCTCCCAGCTGAAGACTCAGCAGGATGCCTATCAGGCACTGGAGAGGGAAATGGAGATGATGTGCGAGCTGACTGCAACGACCTCCCCACCGGAGAACGCAGACACTCCTGAGAACATCCAGGAAACAGAGGAGCACATCTCAGCTTGGAGGCTCTTCAAGAAAGCTCTGACGCCAAAACACCGGCGCAAGTACAAGAGCAAGAAGAAGGTCCAGGACCTGGACTAACACTCACACACACACACTCTCTCTCACACACACACACACACACACACACACGGGAACGGGTTTTCTCCGGGTGCTCCGGTTTCTCCCACCTAGACAATAATTGGAATAAAATACAAATAGATAAATTGTACCTGTATTGTTGTATTTCTGTAGAACATTGTTCATCATCCTTCATGCTCTTGTCTCACTGTTCATATCATAGTGTGATCAAATACTGGTTTTCTATCAAGGGTTGAATTATTGGCTGAAGCAGAATTAATAAGGGATCATATCAGGGACATGCGGTCATCATGAAAAGTAAAAAAACAAATAATGATACAATAAAATAAATATTAATATTTGTTAAGTGACCTTTGCAATAAATGTCACTTCTGTACGATTCCAATAATTTCAATCATTTTTAAAAATCAAAATAGCTAAATGTGCATATCTCCTGAGGCAGAGGCGAGTTCAGCCTCCCCTCAGATTGTGTAATCCCTCCCAAACTGGGATAAACTCATGCCTTTTGCTTTCTCACTGTTTGACACCAATGTTAAGTTTGAACACTGTAAAACATCACAGCCCCTTTTAGTTATGTCAATTTACATTTTCTCTTTAACTCAAAGTGCTCGGATATGTTTTAGATTTTTAATTCTAGTTTATTGTAGGTTAAATTTACATTCATCATCTTGACTACTTGTAAATGTTGTCAGATTGACTGAACTTGCTTTATCAAGTTATCAGTTAAAAAGAAAGAAAAGAAAAATGGTGAAAGTGACGTCTTCAAGCTACAGAGAAAAAATACTTGCTTCTGCATTTGATTCTGAAAAAAAACACCTTTAAAGTAACGGCAAGGTTGAAACAACTTGTTATATCCTGGAGATATGCCATGTTTTAACTTGGACTAAAGCATATAGACATAGACATAGATATACCTGCACCCCACCCGATGTGTTCAAATGTCCTTACTGACCCTGTTTTGTTTCGTTTGTTTTTGTGTTGTGTTGTTTTTTTGTATTATATATTATTTAGTATTTTGGGTGGACTTCAGGTCTGAAGTGTTGCTGCTGAAAAGCGTTCACACTGTTCTTATCCTCTTTATTAGTCACACATTTTCTTCTTACGTACGTTTTTTGGCACTTAACAACTGCTTCATACTTTGTGCTACAGAAACCATTCGAACATCAAAATGTTCAGCTCGTTGAGGACATTCAACTGTGACTTTTAAACATTTCAACCTTTTTAAACTTTTGAAAATATTCAGCTTTTTTCAACTCGCATTTAACATTGAAGTCTATGGGCTGAATGTTCAAATCATCCTCAACTTCCTCCACTTTGAAAGGTTATAGCTTCCTCATACTCTCAGCTAGAGACTTCATTCAACTTTTAAACAGGTCACCTGTTATGTTACCACATAATTCAGCTTATTGATATATTTTACGGATTTTACAATATTGACAATATCAGTTTTAGTTTTTATGTCGTTTTCCCTTCTCATATTTTATGGGTGTGTGTTGCGCTGCCTAGAGTGGGTGACGTCATCGCCAGAGTGCAGAGGAGCATTAAAATCGTCGGAAAGTTTTGTCTTTATCTCGCTCTCACGCCCAACGTGTGTCACTCACACTCACCATTTATACATCGAAACATAGGAAAAATCGTGCTCGTCGCAGTGATGTGGCCACGGAAAGAAAAGAACATACATTCATATCAGGGAAGCTTAAACCATGAATTACAGTTACAAAAGGCAGCGATGCAGTGTGACGTCAGCTATTCAGCAGGCAGCATTCACACTGCAATTTCTTCAGGAATTGCAAATTTTCTAGTTTCCTTTGTTGTTGTTAATAATGCAGCAATCCAAGACTGTGCATTGTCAGATTCGTAGGTCTCTGCTATAGATGTTATTTTTTAAGATGTGTTTTGAATAAGTGACTTGCAGTTGCACTCAGAATTATTCAACCCCCATTCCAAATTAGGTGTACTGTCAAAAATGACAAACTTTCAGCTGTGAACAAGTCAAAGAAGAACAATTTAAATAGGTCAACACAACTAATATTACAGGTGGTTTCTCCAAATGCCACTTTTAATGACAGCTGAAGTCTCAAAATTATTCAACCCCCCGATTAGAATCCCTCATAAGAGCACACTCATTTGCAAATCATGTGTCGTCTCAAGCTCAACTGCTGCAACTAAACCAGGGCCTCATTAGTTAGCATCAGGCGTGCTTGAGATAGAACACATCAAATACCCGGACTGGCCAGGGGTTTGTTCACAGTGACGTTTGGTTGCATGTTAGAAATATGGTTAAGTCAATAGAATTGTCCAAAAAGTTAAGAGAGGAGATCATTGCCTTGCACAAACAAGGAAAAGGATACAAAAAGACAGCAAAGGTACTGACTCTTCTTAGAGATACTGTTGGAAGTTCAAAGCTAAAGCTGTTACGCTATTACGAACACCAAAACCCCCCCTACTAAGTCCTGTGTTGTTAAACAATTTGTTATGCAAGCCTTCCGTCATGATTAGTTTTATTTTAAATGGGACTATATTTTATGAATTGGCAGTATTGATCTTGCTTGGAAATGTTTTCATGAAAATTTTAGTTGTGCTCTTATTTGCCGGTTTACGGAAAAGGTGATGGTTGACTTCTGAGACGCCTTTTTAACAAGAGGAATCAGCTTTGGGATGATTCCTGTCGTAATTGCTGCACTGCTGCCTTTAAAAAAAGCCAAAAGCACAAATCAGTCAGTTTAAATGACCCTAAGAGGTTTTGGGAGACCATAAAATGTCTCTGTGCCAACTCTTGCTCTTCAGAGCTGCCTCCTAACGCTGTTGTTGACTCCATCCCTGTATCAAATAAATCGAAGATACCTAAAATGCTGTTTGAACAAACATTTACAGCCTCCAGCTATTTGTTAGGCACATTATCTAGTGGCAAATCACCCACTTCCTCCTCCCTGCCAGTCATGCCACGAATAACCACACTTTGTCCTTCACACCCATCTGTGTTAGGAAGGTTTGTAGGACCTTTAAGGACCTAGACCCTAGAGAATCAGCAGGAGCTCTTAATCTCTTTCCTTACCTCCCATACCATGGCTGCAGATATTAGAACTAAACCTATGTCACATGTTTTTAGTCTGTCTATATAAATAGACATATAAATAGATAAATCCCTTTTCCAAGCTTTCTATTTTAGCTAAGGTCCTTGAAAGGCTGGTGAATGACCAGGTAAAGGAATACATGTGCTTGAACAACATTCTGTTTCCTCACCAGTCTGGTTTCAGTAAAGTAACTGCTGATATGAAATTAACCCACCCTTTATAACATTTATCTAAATATTTGTCTAAAAATGACACTCCTGTCATGGCATTTGAGTATCTTCAGTTTGCATTTAACACTATTCAGTAGCACCAGTTTCACAGCGTCTTAAGTCCAGACAAAGCCAAGGCCATGTTGTCAGCCATGTCTGCACAAGGTGCCCCTATTGAGACTGTGAACATGTTCAAATGAGAACGGGCTGAATATTAACGCACATTTCATTACAAGTGATCTTCATCTGTTGGACGCTGTCTACCATAATAATAAGAACTTAATAACTCTGCCTTCTCCACCTGGAACATGCTACAGGAGGAGCTGAAGCTGTGCAGCATGGTTTCCATTAGGAATTCTGAGCTACTTGTACGGAATCTAGAGAGAGTGTCTGTGAGGGTTTGCTCTTGTTCAATCTCTTTAAAATGTCACTACCACTTTGACTATAGAATGTCCTGTCTCTCTGTAACTTTGTGTTGTTGCCTTGCCAGGTATCTCTTGAGAAAGAGTCCCTGTGTCTCAATGAGATTATCTGTCTAAAGGTTAGATAGAAACACAACAACACTCATTTATATGTAATTTTGCAGGATTTCTAGTAAATTCTTATGAATTAAACTTTTTTCACTTTACAAGACGCATTTTCAGAACAAAGTAGATTCAATTGGACTGGTATCAAATAGGTAAAAACCTTTTTAGAGCTTTGAAGAGGGAGAGTTTCCTGCACACGACCCTCCCAGCACACGCAGTCCTCGTTCGCATTATCATGCCTAAGTGAGACAAGACAAAGCTTGGTACCTAAGGCAGGGAAGGTGACGGGAAATGGAAAATAGAGGGAGAGACGCTGGGAGGGTGAGATAGTGTAACTGGCATTCCCCGACTCCCACACGATGTATTGTACGAAACGCCTGAAGCGATTTGCTAAGACACTCTAACTGTGGCAGCTCTGAGGTGTGTGTCTATGAGTGTGTGCAGTCAGCAGCCATTGCAGATGTCCATCTTTTGCCAAATAACTGAGCTGCTTCGAAGAGTCGAGTGCTGCCCTTTAGGTTGTTGCTGGATCAAGGCAGGATAAATGCAACTACTAATGCACTGTATGTTGTTCATTTGCATATGGTGTTGGAGTGTGTGTTGGGCGCATATGTGTTTGCTTTCCTGCAAGTCTTAGTTTGTTAGAGATATGTGCTCTTCACTAGCTGCTTTCTGTGTATTCTTGAAGTGTGTGTGTGTGTGTGTGTGTGTGCTCACCAATGTGGAGGTGTTGGTAATGGCGAGCAAAGCTTCAGTAAAAAAAAAAATCACACCGATATCTCCTCTGCATGGTTTCTTAGCTCGCCTGAGATTTAAAAAAACATGTGAAGAGACTTAATATGCACCCTGCCCCTGTCACCCAACTGTGGGGAGCCGGGTTTCTTAGACAGAAAGGGGATGATTGAGGAGAGGAGCAGTGGGAGTGAGGGAAGGAGGGTCGCAGAGATGAGAGAAGGTGATGGTGAATTCTTTGGGCTGCTCGGATCATCAAATATACGACTCTTCGATCACGAAGTATCACTTGGATGTTGCCTAATTGGGCCCCGAAGGCAGGAAATGTGGTATTCAACTTGTTATTGAACTGGCCTGGCTTCGGTTCTGCTCCCTCAGCCAGCTGTGTGTTGTTCTACTGTACAAAGATAAAAGGAAGCAAGGGAAGGACAACGGGAAAAGGAAAGGTAGGAAAGGTACACTTCTGCAGACTCTGTGGTTCAGTCTGATGGCTGCACGTATGTGAAACCGTTCATGTCCCGTAGTTGATTGTACATGATAACAGCAGGATGAGGTAGCTCTCACTGAGGCAGTGAGACCAAATCTTTTAATGCATTCCTTCAGCCCCACTTTCCCACCTGACCTCTCTGTGGGGCAGCAGTGGAAGGGGCTGCTGGAAGGTCTCAAAGTCATTAGGGATGTGCATTTCAAACAAAAGTGCTCTTCGATACTCACTGTTAACTATTTAAAGATTCTTCTATGCCCACATCTTTTTTTAATATCTCCTCCTGTCTGCTGCAGCGTTGTAAATGTTCCCTTCATGGGACTATTAAAGGAATACCTTATCTTATCTCATCTTACAGAGACCTGGCTTCATCTCAGCACACCAGCTTCTGCTCCCAAAACAAGGGGAACTATATTCTCATTCTTATAAACTATTAAAAAATGAAATGATTTTTCGAACTTTCCATAATCATCACCCATCACTGAAAGTCGTGTCGTCACAGCAGTTATAATTGTCACAGAATATATCTCGTGGTTTTCAAAACATTGGCTCTTGTGCACAATATTTATACAATGTACACAGGGCTTAGAAAAGAGAATTAACAGGACATCTGAAGAATGCAGTTGAAAGCTCTGTAAGCCAGTAAGTTGACCTTTGTGGTTAGTATTTCTTTACCAATAACATGAAAGACGCCTGCATATTTCCCATTGTTGCAAATTCTTTTATCTTACATATCTCACATAGGTTAGGCTTTAAAGTACGTATGAAGAATCACAGCTCTGATATGATCTTGCACGTCCACGCTTCGCAAATCTTTGCTGACTTTGGATTCTTTTGGTAAACTTACCTGACTTCTCATTTACACAGCAAGCTTGCTGCTGATGCAGTGGAAACTGATTTTGTCTCAGGAAAACCGCTGTAACCACTAACGGAACAGAGCCATTATATAATATGCAAGGAAAAATAAACACACTACATGTTTCCAAAGCTCAGAGCACAACCATAGAACATGTCATGCGCCTTCCTCTGTGACTTCACACACACCAGCATCTTTTATTCAAGTGGCCTGATTCCGTAGTTTGAACTAATGCATGATGGCATCCTCTGATCCCTTTAACGCAGCTTCAACAGCAGCTATAGCTCTGCGCCAGATCTCATCAATACTGTACAATGTGTGCTCAGCAATTAGTGTAGGATACTTTTATGTGAACAGGCAGTGAAATGTGAAGTTCTGAAAGATTTTTTTTAAAGCTTTGTACTACAACAACAACAACGCCTCCCCACAAATGAGTGATGTTTTTCTTTCATTAGCGCAGAATAAATCCCCTGTTGCGTTGTTGTCGAACTGCAGTTGCTGGACTTTAGGCCATCATATCTCTAGTATGAATACCAGCAGATGAAAGCAGTTTCTCAGACAGAAAGCAGAGAGCGGAGATTAAAATGTCTTTAAAGACTCAGAAGTGCCCTTGTGCCGTAGATTAACCCTTTAATGCATTCACATCTGCGTGTGCAGAGTGTATTTCAGCAGCAATTGTGTTTTATTTCTGCATATATATTGTAGGTTCCCTTTGTGTTGAGGGGAAGGAAAGATAGAGTAATGGAGAAATGGAGGCAGAGAAAGGGTAAAAAAAAAAGAGAGAGACAAAGATGGAGTGAGATTAGATCATGGAAGTGATATGTGGACAAAGACAAAGAGAGACGGGGAGAAACAGATATCCAGAGAGAGAGAGAGAGCAACCTCCCTGAGCACTGATGGTGCTGATGAATATTGGAGGAGAAGGCTGCAGTGAGGAGGAGGAGGAGGAGGAGGAGGCAAAGGAAGAGAGAGAGATTGGAGGCAGAGAGATCAGGGATGAGGAAATATGCTCCTTTGTTACGTCTTAATGGGAACTGTCAGAGCTGGAGAGAAAAAGGTCAGCCAGGAAGCCAGTGGTGGTGTAGTCACACACAGGGATGCAGGCATGCCCATACATACTGTATGCATAATCATGAGCGTGGATACAAACAAAGTCCAGCATGCTTGTCTCATACAGTACAGAAAGACTCAGGTCGTTCCTCAGGAGATAATTGTCAAGAAAAGTGGCATTGTGGAAATCAGGCTTTGCAAAGATTGTGGAGGGTGGGGTATTTTTTTTTTTTAGCCTTTATATGTCCAAATGTGTGGAGAATGGATTAAAATCTGTGGTCTGTGTACCTGTGTGAAGTAAGCTGCAAACATACTACCTTCAATAGAACCAAACCTAGTGTTGTTTCTAGAGTGGCGTAGCATGATTATTTTATAGGGTTACAGGTTATGTTACAAAATGACCTGTTTAGGACTGGAACACCCAGAGAGAGCCAGAACACTGTACCAGAGTGTAGAGTGATAACAGCCTTAGCCTCCAGGGGATTTGGTTTAAGCACTGTTAATGACTTTGTGGCTAGATTTGGCAAATTGTAAGACCTCTTTTTTAAGAAAGCGCCTTACAACAAATCTATAGCCTTTTTAAGGACTGTGCGCTCACGTGGTCTGCCTGGTCAGTCAATGAGTGCAGGAGAGCAGAAGCTCTGTCAATGTCAATCAATCAGCAAATTGAGAGAAACAATGATATGCACAGCTAATGACCAATCACTGATCCCCCCTGCTTGTCGAGCCAACTTCCTCTCCTTCAATTCAATAATGTATTATTAACACTTCAGCTCCAAAGTCTGAAGCGTTAGAAGACTACTGTACTATTACTGCAGACACATTTTGACCATTTGTTCATGTGTGTTTTACTTGAATCATCCACTGTTCCTTCCCTGCTGCATTGTCCAGACAGCAGTGGCTGCTCTGTCCACTGACGTGGACGTGGATGGTGTCGGGTGAACTTATCACCCGACACCATCTATTAATATCACGCTAGTCTTTTGGTAAAGATAAAGCTGCAGGCTAGTGTCAATTCCCTATGCCCTCGTGTGTGTGCTCATGAGTGTGCCTGCACAGCAGTGTGTGTATTAGTGTTGTAAAATGAAAAAATCAGTCATCCAGAACTTTTTTAAAATAATAATAGTTGGAATAAGGGCTGAGAAAAGGTTAGGGTGGGATTCATCTATTAAGCTGACAAGCTCCAGCTCAGGGTGACGGGAGGAGGAATGAAATGCATGTGTGAGCGCCCATATGTACACAGTATGTGTATATGTGCGTATGTTTTCTCCCTTACGGCTTATATAGCCATGCGTCTGATGTACGTGGCTTTTAAAGTGTGTTCATGCCAACCACGGTGGAAGCAAAGCTTGCAGTCCACGTCATGCTGGGATACAGACCAACATGTACATCACTTGCTGCTGGAACGTTTCCATTCTACGTTCTAAGTTGGCAGCGAAAACCTCAGTGAACATCCTCTGTCCTTCAGCATCCTCAGGCCTCTCCGTCAGGCACGTTACAGTCTGCCACCGCTTGATTGACATGTTCTTTCTGGTTGGATTTCTGCACAAACACATATATTAGTGCCTATATATATATATATGCAGTGGAAATCCAAACAGAATCTCAAGTAATTCCTCTTAGAAATGTGGTGTGTTGGCTGTGTTAGAGTGCAGTCATTCAGTAGATTCAGTCAGGAGCTATGTACACATACACACCTTTACCGAACGGGGATATTGCATTATTAAATGGGTATCAAACATATAAGCTATCGTTCCTCGCAATAACAACCGTGTGCTGTTCGCTGCTGGGAGCTCACAGGCCGCTCTGTGTACAGTAGAAAATGAAGCCTTTGAAATTTTCATGCGGACCGCCTCCTGCTAATACTGACGTTGGGCCTGATCGAGCGGCGCCGTTTCACTGTGTATAAAATATTAACCAGCTGTCCGTCGTGACGTATTGACGGCCACATTACTGACGGGGGACAGCGTGTTGTCCACCGATCTGCCTTGTTCTCGGCTCTTCAAGTGTCAGTGGGCGAGACTTTGAACCCCCAAACTGTAAAAGTACCACGCAAATGTAGTTTATTCAGCATGACCGTTTTTGTTGAGGCTTTCCAAGCATCACAACAGGAAGCCGAGGTTTGAGAGGAAAAGGGGTTCAAGTGTGATGAGGTGCCATGAGAGAGCTTCCTGAGACAAGAAACACATTTGAAATAATGACATGAGATGAAGAAAGACACGGCGATGAGCAGAGGAAACGATGAGCAAACCCAAACAATGAAGCAGAATAAAGCCAGAAGTGAGTGAGAACAGCTGAATGATCTCCTTTTCCATTTCATAAGCGCATGTTAACATTTTCTATTTTAGAAGTGACGTGTGTGTGTGTGTGTGTGTGTGTGTGTGTGTGTGTGACTCCACCCTTCTTTCAGTTTCATAACTTGCTTTTTTCAATCAGTCTCTGTTTTTAGCCCCTCCGTCATCTTTCTGTATACGTTCGCCCCCCCTCAGCCTTCTCAGCTTCCCCATCTGTCTTTGTCTTGCCCACTAGCTCTCATACATCTTCTTTCTACTTTTTTTTTTTTTAAGCTCCATGTGTCCTCCTACTGGTTTTTCACTCTCACTCTCTCATTCCCCCTCCTCTCTCTCTTCATCACCCATTCCCTCCATGTCTTTGTCTCCTTTTCTAAAACAGATCTACATTATTTCAGTACTTCTAGTTCATGCATATAGAACTTTGATAACAGTAACTTTGATAACACATCCGCACCTTATATAGAGACACACACACACACACACACACACACACACATCACAGCACTCTTAGTATAGAAGTTCATTAATGGCGAACCTGTGTGTAACACAGTCCTACGTTCTGACTTTCAGGTTGAGAACTTAAAGATTGATTTTCATCAGCTTTCCTCTTGCAGTGAAAGTTGGAGAGGTTCAGGATCTCCTTGTAGACAAGCCAACCTTTACTACACAGATGATGTATGGAGATTCTGTCCATTCTCCTGGCATTTACTTGGGCCCCGAGGTGGGGTTATTGGACGGCCTTCAAGAACATAATGCCCTGGTTCGCTGCTTTTTGTTCACACCCAATATACAATATAAGTTGGGATGCTGTATTCGAAGCTGACAGAGCCACCGTACTATAAGTTGGTGCAAAGGAGATAGAGCTCTGGCAATCCAATGTAAGAGCATGAAAAAGGTATAAAGGGAAGGTTTGTAGGCAAACTGTATAACCCAAAAGCAACTGTGTAGTTCCCTATGCCCTCTTTCAGAAACTGAAAGCCAATGATGATACTTTGGCACCAAATAGGGATGAGGGCCCGCTATCAAATGGAAACGGCAGTTGCCTGAAATGTGATGTGAAACACATGGAGCAGTTGTACACAAAAACTGTATTACATTTTATTATTTCACTTTCGATTTGACCAAACTATAGACTACAGAAATGCTTCTTATTTATTGATTACATAAAATGTTTCCAGTCTTATTTTGTCCTTTTTTTTGTCAAAAATGCCCATAAAGAAATAGCTTAATGTATTTTTTTTACCAGAATGGTTACAAACATATTGCACATTGAGTCATATTGAAAGTACCATTCACAAGGCGCACTCTGTGATGGCAGGTTAATAGCTTGACTTGTCCATTGATGACAGAGGTATTCACAAGGGGCAGGTATGTGCGTGGGTGTGTTGAACAGGAAATGGCAGTTGGTTAATTGTCAGACTTGCTTGGTATCCATGATCATGAGGGAGAAAGAATGTGTCTGCGTATGTGTTCGAGGTTTCACGCTTCCAGACATGGAAAAATAACAATGGACATTATGTCTCAAATTTTAAAATATCTAACATTTTGTAACTAGACCACCTCTCCTGTGGCTGATACAACACCACGGGAAGTGGGGAAAAAAGGGTTTTTTACATGACACACACTCCCATGATGCTTGGAGACGTTGGAATACAATTGATTGAAAAACGTCTGTCCGACTCTAAATTGGAGCAAAGAGCCAATTGAAAAGATGGTAGTTAATGTATGTCTGAAAATATGACTATAACTGAGCTCAGAAGTTCATTTGTCTTCACCTTCTGTATTCATTTGTCTGCATGCTTGGACTGTAATTGTTTTTTCCAAGTTTACACCCATGTCCACAAGTGCCCCTGCCAAATGAATCTTATGGATGGAAGCCTTCCAAAACCATCAACACCCCTACCAAGCAGATGGATGGCGTGTGCTGCCTGACTGCCTTTGGCTGTCCTCAAAGCATGTCATGTTTTTTGGTCCCTATCCCCTCTGCACAAAGTGTTCAGAAGGCAGGACATCAAGTTTGATAACAGCTACAGAGAGCGGAACGGAACAGTGCAGTAGACGGAAGCATTTTAATAATGGGATGCTTTTTTTCTGATACCTTTTTGATCAGACACAACTAAAGATAAGTAGAGTTATACTCAATCACGGGTTACCTGTAAAGCACGTGAGATATCGGTCAACTGTGATGTATCTCTGTACTGTAACTTCTTGGCACATTTCACAAAGTGATACCCCGACTTCTGTTGAAAACTTTCTCTCAAGAGAAAAGGAAGTGCAAAAGTTAAATACAGTGAGCTGTTCAGGTGCACTTTGAATTATTTTTTTTTTTACTTCCTCAGTCTTTATGTGCCCAGGCCTGTGGCTCAGTGTCCTGCACCAATAGAAGATTTGATTGAGGATTAATGTTGGAGGTTGTTTTGGCTATTTGGCTGTCAGTCCAGTCCCTGGAGTGTGTGTGCGTGTGTGTGCATGAGCTATTAAACCTAGTTGCTTGTAAAAAGGTGAGTCATCACCTTCAGACAGACAGCTAACCTTGTCCTTCTATGTGCTGCTTTTTTGTGTTACAGTTTCCCTTAAAGAAGTTCTTTGCCTCATCTTTGATCAGTTCTGCTGTGAAAAGTTTTTTAGGAGGAAATCTGTTCATATGATCTTTACCCCTTTATAGGGCACTCATTGAAATACTTAGAAATTCAAAATTTCAACCCTAGACCATTACTGGTGGTCATTACAAGACTTTTTTGCTTTTGTGAGTTTTTCAAAAAAATGTTTAATGTTATGGTGAAAATCAAGGTCAATGAAGTCACCATATATGGTTTCTTGCTGGTCTGTCATGTAGCCTGATTGTTGCTGATTGGCTTGGAGAAATCTCGTAGTTCTGCTGCCTCATGGTGAGGCAAGGGGGGGCATTTTGAACTCCCACTTAAGTTACCAAATATGGTCCCTTGCCCGATAAAGGGTTAAGGTATGAAACACTTGACCATCATCAAGAAGAACTGACACTGCAGCAGTCTAATGGACAGCCTGTAAAAAACAAATCCTGTGATCTGTATTGCACCAGCCAAGACGTCAAATGGCCACTAAATGTCTAATTCAAGACAGTTAGGATTCAGTACACTCAAAACCCACGTGTCACAATGCAATCCAGGCAAATCCCATTTGTTTCAGGGATAATTGTCAAAGATGGTGTAGAATTTGCTGATGACGCTGCTGTCTGCTGGGCCGGGGATTCCACTCTGTAGACTGACGCCAGGAAGAAACAGCTTGTTGTGGGTGAAGTGAGAAAAACACATTGTCTTCTTAGCACAGACAGTCGGCTCTGTAAGTTGCCCCCTTCCTCCAAGTCTTCATCCGTCAGTGCTGTCATGAAACCCAACTCTGCCCAGTCTGCACATGAATGTGTCTTGACATCTGTACTTTTAACAGCCCTCACAGCAGTGTTTTTCAGTTTGACACAGATGGCTAAAAATAACCCGAAGGATACTCCAGGAGGGGATACACAGCTGAGAGGGGCATTTGACTGAACTGTAGAGGTTTGTCAGTGTGTGCATACACGTGCGTTTGCAAGTTTATGTTTGATCACACTTGAAGATTTATGTTAGTGTGTGCATGTCTGGATACAGATCTGTTGGGGATACTTGTGATAATACTAGATGTTTAGGGCAGAAAAAGCACAAGATGGTCCTTTTCTAGATTTACTCCTTTCATTTTGTTTTAATCCTGACACATACAATATTTATGTGTGACTGCAGCAGCCATTTCCAGTGGCCACTGTATGTGGTCCTTCAGAAAACAACAAAGCACAGAGCCTGAGGCACTAGAAGGGTTTGGCACCATGAAGCCAGAGTGAAAGCAAAGGCCACAATTATAAACCATAAAAATCCTGAAATTTCTCAATTAGAGTCAAAGACATCCAGGACAGAAATTAAAATTGAGACGCTTTCTAGCAGTGTGAAATCAAATGTTTTAGCTGATGCGTACCATATAAGATGTATCCATTCATATTTTTCCTTTGGGGAAAAAACAGCTGGAGGGGGAGGGTCCTATCTGCAGTGCAGAGGCAGCTTAAAGACCGCTGTTGAAAACTGACAAGCCCCACAGATGCGATAAGACCACTGATGCGTGCAGAGCCGGAGAAATTTGATGAGCTTTATACCAACTAACAAAAGTTTTTGTTTGATAAGCTGACGTTCATAGTCATGTTTGGTAAATTACAGCAAATGTACGTAAGAGTTACTGTTGGTCAGTTGTGTGTCTAGAAAAGGAAATTAAATATTAATAAGAGTAGGAGGTGGGATTAGGTGGTCGTGTCTTGGTCAGCCTGGGTTTTCATTTCTCAGCAGCACACGTATGCACACACCTTTATCCTGCCCTCAGAGAGCTGGGGATGTCATACTGCAGTGTAGTCAGGTCAAGCAATATACTTTCACATTCATAGAATTCCCATACTACAAAACCTCAGCCCCTTTGGAAAGTTCAGCCTTGTTTTAAAGGCAAAACATGCTGAAAAAATAATAGATCAGTTTTAGCCAGAAGGGACAAATTCAGATCAGCCAGTCAGTTAGGATGAAACACTGACATGAAGTGATCGAGAAGAATTTCACGGATGAAGCCAGGCAGCTTGCCATGGAGAGATCTTTAGTGTTTACAGCCAACAAGAATGAATCAATATACATCAATATCATTCTGTATTGTCGGTGACATACCTGTGAATGTGCTCGCGGATGCCAGGTGCTCCGTGAGCGTTGCATCAAACTCAACAAAAGCCTGCACCAGCTCCACGAAGTTCCCTTTGTTGAATCCCGTGCTACTGGCCAATTCGTTGTGACCCCTAAATGCCTGCTCCTGGCCTCCGATGTACAGAACAGCAACAATCATTCTGCCATTTTTGTTCATTTGCTGGTTATGTCTTGATACACTTCAGGACATTGAGTGCCCCTCCATATGGCCCGTGGTAGGTGTGAAAGATGAACGAATCCCGCTGTGCCCCGTGGGTTGTTCAAGGTGGTGGTGGATTGGCAAAAGAGGCGGTTTAGCTTAACGCTTTCTGTTAGCCAGTCAGTCCAAGTGTAGTATGCCTTTCAAAGAGAACAAGCTTTCCCTTAAGCTCTCCCATAAGTAGGGTCAAGCTTCGGAGTTGACCCACCATCCTTTTAATCTTTAGCTGAACCTCAAAAGGTAGCTTGGTAAGATAGTTCCTTTCGCTCCTTACGCTCAGCTGAAGCACAAGTATAGGATGGTGGAGTGTTTTGACCAAAACTCAGTTAAAGACACATTTGTGGGAAAGAATATTTTTTTGCTTTCATGAAATATCTTATTGGGAGGGCCAGGCTTTCTCTGGCCGCCAAGAAAATCCACCACTGGGTCCAGACTGAAATATCTCAACAACTAGTGGATGAATTGCAATCAAATTTAGTACAGAGATTCATGCCCCCAAGAGGATGAATTCTAGGATGAGTTCCCCTGACTTTGCATCTTATGCCTGCAAAACTGATACATCAGCTTAAGTTGTACTTTTGTGCTCAGTAGCTAATGTTAGCATGCTAACATGTTACTTTAAGAGTCAACATGGTACGCATTAGATCTGTTTGATCTCAGCATGTTATAAGATATACAAATCAAGCTAGTATTACTGTAGTCTCCAAGGGCTGAAGACCGATCATATCAAGAGAACTCTGGGGCACCAATAAATGTTTGGGTATCGGAAATAATTATCAAAGATAACTGATAATTGTATAGATTAATGGAACTTAGTGTAAAGTAAACGAGGAAAAAGATTCAACTGATTCAGTCTCATAAAATACTAAACTATCAATTTGGTATTATGATTAATAATTAACTGAACTACTACCAAAATCAGCTAGTTGAAGGATTTCAGAGTTCTTGACAGAGTAGAGGTTGGCAGTATTCACTCTTGTACAATATTATAGAATACAGCATATGTATGAGCAACTAACATCAACTTAACTTTATGGCTGCACAGTAAACTAGAGCACATAACAAATCAAACTCAATGAACATTAAAGCACCAGAGCAAACCACCGCTGCACCAGGAAAGGTTTCCAGGAAAACTCAAGGTGAAACAAAGCTGGATCCTCAGCGGTCCAGAGGAGAAGTCAGAGAGAGCCAAGCTGAACCCTCGAGGGGTCCAGAGGAGAGGTGAGAGAGAGCAGAGTCCAGCTTGACCCTCAGGGATGTGAGAGAGAGAGAGAGAGAGAGCAGTGGGGGAGCTCTGGTTTTGTTAACCTGAGGTTGTAGGGTCATTTGTCACACATTGACCAATGGTGGCTGTAAATCTGGGTCCAAGGGTGTGTTTAGCACATATGTGTGAAAGTAAAGGACTCTGGGAAACTGAGTTCAGAGAGGGAGCCCCTTTGTTCAAAAGACAAAGAAGCATATAGTCCTCATGAATTTGGTGGAGCTCAACAACTCAAATCAACTAATAATTCAAGTTTTGCAATTATCCATTTAGATAATTCATACAATTTCTGTTCAGTATTCTAGTAACTCTATTAACAAAATGCCAGTGCAGGTAGGATTTTATGCAAGTAGGGACTTTAGTACAGAAATACATAGATACTTAAGCTTAGATGTGAAACAGCTGAAACAGGCTCAATTACAAAAATAGATCAAGCAAATATTATCTTGCAAATGTTGGCATCTATAAGAAGGACTCCTAAGGAAATACAGAGAGAGCAAGGTGAATCAGATCCTCTTATACCAGATGTTTGAGGGAGGGTTTAACCACAAATAAAGTCTGCCACAGTATGTGAAGGATGAATACATGAAAATAATGGCGAAAAGGAAGGGGACTGTAAAAATGAGGCAGGAAGGCTGACTGAGAGTCAAAGAGGAGGAGAGAGAGAGTCTAAAGGGATGAAAAACTGTCCATGCAAGCTGGAGAAGAAAGGAAGGTGAGACATGAGGCAGGATGAATGGTAATATGTGACCGGGTGACTGAAAAGTGATTGATCTGCTGGCTGTGTGGTTAGAGGAGAAAAAGGTAGAAAGGTGGAGTGAGGATTCCTGGAAGAAAACATTAAATTATAAAAGAAGAGAGATTTAGTAGGTCAAGGGAGGGGGTAGGAAGAAAGCAGAACAAATGGAGTAAAGAGTAATGAAATAAATGAATCAGAGTTGACAGGGGAAAGAAGCTTACCAACTGGGAATACTCAGTATACTCAGCATAATATCTGAATCACACTAAAACAAGTCTTTGGTTGTTTTACCTCGTCTGTCAGAGCTTTGGATGTGTTTTGTTTCACTTATTGTTACACACTGCACACACTTGGGTTGGAACTCTGTCACTCTGCTGTATTTGTCACCTCCTCCAGGCCAAACAAGGGTAAAATCTACCTGCTACAAATGTGTCTGTTGGTTACAGTTCGGTTACAATTGTTTGGAAAATCCTTCATAGCCACAGAGAGTCGATGCAACCTTGAATCATCTTGAAGAAATATAAAATATACTGTGGCTCTGTCCCCAATTACTTGATTTGAAGAGCCAAGTCAGTCGCCTAAAGCTTTCAGTGCTCCTTTCACTTCTGAAGACCAGATCGAAGGCAACAAAAAAATAAACCGCAAGAACAGAATCCCCAGCATGCACAAAGTGCTTCTGATGTCAGTGGGTCAAAAAAAAAACTTCAATCGAAACTTCACAAACGTCAGACCGTCGTCGACAAAAGGTTTGCAGCAACAGCAACATTGTCTACCTTTGTGACAATACATTCTCCTTTCAGTTATTTCGCTGGTTACTGATGCACGTGCTCACACACACTCTGTTTGTGTGGGTACCGTACAACAGTGAAAGTCAGTCAAAACTCACGTCTGAATTTGTCATAACTTGCATTCTAATGCTCAGCATTTTTTTCAGCACGGCAGCCGAGCAGCTTCTGGGGTTCACTTTGTGATTCTATTAAGCACAGACGCAAGGCAGGCTGTGCTAATGGCTCTCTGTTCTGATTTAGTGCTGTTCTCATCCGAGGCGAGTGCAGTGCAGATGGTGGAATACATTATTGTAAATAAAGCTATTCAGAACTGCTCCATAATGCCTAAGATTTCATTCCTGTTGCGTGTTCAGATGTATTAGTGTGTAGGACAGAGGAAAAGGATCTGTGTGGGTGGGAGGGTGTTATAGGTTTGGGGTGGGGGGGGTGTTTGCAATATGGTTATATGTATATGGGGTTCCTTGGCTCTCATGTCACAGCTACTGGTACAGAAAAATGGAGGATGTGACTGGAATCATTACTGCTAAGTGTGTGTGTGTGTGTGTACATCGATGCGTTATTGTGCAATTGCACATCTGTGTGCCCTCAGAGGATGACCTCAAGAGGGTCAGTGCCTTCAGAACAGTTCTCGTCATCCTCAGTGGACACTGGCTCCATCGCTGTAATTGCAAAATGCTGTTGTTGTAGCCTCTGTGAAAGCACAGCACACGTCATGGAGGCTGATGTATATTGCATGGAGCCACTAAATGCAAACTGTGTGTGTGTGTGTGTGTGTGTGCATAGTTTACATGTAAGTCAACTTGTTTTTCCATTACACTGCTTCATTAGGTACAGTCTTATGGTGATTTAGTCTATTTTTCCTTCTCTCCTCCCCATTTCTGTCATTCTTCTTCTTCCCCACATTTGCTCTCCACCTTCCTGCTTTCACAACCATCCATTCTCCTCTGTCTTTGTCTTAATGCATCCTCACTTCCTTTGCCTCATCACTTTCCTTCCCTTCTTCTCTGTCTTCCATTATTGGATGTCTGATTGCCCCTCTGTTTCCCTCTCCCTACTCAGGTGCTATCTTTGGGTGCAGATGTGTTGCCAGAGTACAAGCTCCAGGCTCCTCGCATCCACAAGTGGACGGTCTTGCACTACAGCCCCTTCAAGGCGGTGTGGGACTGGTTAATTCTGCTGCTGGTCATCTACACTGCTATCCTGACACCCTACTCAGCCGCATTCCTCCTCAACGACCAGGTGGGTTCTCACCTGGGGAGAGAATCATTAATCAGCCTGCTGTTAAGTACATCTTATTTGGGACAGCTGTGGCTCAGAGGTAGAGTGGGTCGTCCCTCAGTCGGAAGGTCGGTGGTTTGATCCCCGGCTCCTATGAGTCAGTATGTCGAAGTGTCCTTGGGCAAGACACTGAACCCCAACTGAATGGGTGAAGGTGGTAATGTAAAATGTCATGTAAAAGGGCTTTGAGTAGTCGACATGACTAGAAAGGCGCCGTGCAAATACAGGCCATTTACTTATGTATGCTGCCTAAACATGAATCACAACATTGATTGACATCTTCACTTCAATCAGGAGAGGCTTAATTGAAGAGATCCTCAAAGAATAATACAATACATGTAGTGATGAAGTGCACAATGACACAATGACAGTCATAACATATGATCCTGAAACAAGACTGAAGGGTCTAAGGATCGAGGCAAATATATAGTCTGTGACTGATTGCCCAATGCCAATAGCAAAAGCTTGTGTGGACATACAGTTGCACTCAAAATTATTCAACCCTCATTGCAAATTTGGTGTACTGGCAAAATTGACAAACTTTCAGCTGTGTTCAATGAACAACTCACACAAGAACAGTTTAAAAAGCTCAACACAACTAATGTTACAGGCGGAATCTCCAAATTCAACAAAATGTGCCACTAATGACAACTGCAGTCTCAAAATATTCAACCCCCTGAATAGAATCCCTCATAAGAGCACTTATTTGCAAATCATGTGTCGTGTCAAGTTCACCTGATGCACCGAATGAGGCTGTTGGTTAGTTGCATCACAGAACACATCAAAAACCCAGACTGGCCAGGGGTTTGTTCTCAGTGACGTTTGGTTGCAGTCAAGAGAACTGTCCAAAAAGTTAAGAGAGGAGATCATTGCCTTGCACAAACAAGGAAAAGGATACAAAAAGAGGTACTGACTGTTCCCAGAGATACTGTTGGAAGCATAGTTCCCAAGTTCAAAGCTAAAGGAACACTGGCTGCACTACCTGGACGTGGCAGAAAGAGGAAGCTATAACGGCTGCCACTAGATTTCTGAGGAGGCAGGAGGCCACAAACCCTTGGGTGACTGCAAAAAGACTGCAGCAAGACTTTCACTTTCAAGGTTTCAGTTTCCACAGTAAAGTACATACTAGATGTAAGACATACACATCCACTGACCCAAAAGCACAAGACAAGTCAGCTCCAACATGCTGGAAACCATATAAACAAGCCACAGATGTTTTGGGATTCTGTTCTGCGGAGCGATGAAACAAAACTGGGACTTTTCTAGTCTATGGATCAGCGGTATGTCTGGAGGAGGAGGAACAAGGCACATGCTGAAAAGAACCCCCTGCCTACAGTGAAGCATGGCGGAGGCTCAGTGGTGCTCTGAGGCTGCTTTGCTTCTTCTGGTACTGGAAACCTGCAGCGTTTGAAGGGCAAAACAGATTCAATCAAGTATCAGGAAGTCCTAGGAGAAAACGTCATGCTGTCTGTGAGGACGCTGAAGCTTTGCTGTCACTGGACCTTCCAACAGGACAACGATACCAAGCATACCTCACAGTCCACCAAGGCTTGGCTGCAGAAAAAGTCCTGGAAGAAAGAAGGAAGTCAAGAGAGCTGGAGGCTATTGGCCATGAGGAATGGGCTCAGATTCCTCAGGAATGCTGTCATGATACATCTGGCTATGTATCATGTTTGCACCACATCATAACAGCAAAAGGGTGCTCTTGCACTAAACATGCTTGTCAAGAAGGGGTTGAATCATTTTGACACTGCAGTCATCATTAAAAGTGTTGAACTTGCAGAAACCACCTGTAATATTAGTTGTGTTGAGCGAATGTTCTTATTTAAGTTGTTCATTGAACACAGCTGAAAGTTTGTAAATGTTGCCAATACACCTAATTTGCAGTGAGGGTTGAATAATTTTGAGAGTCTTTGAGATAAGCTTCAAGTTAAGTTAGTTAACTGTTAGTAGCAGCTTGCAGCTTGCTACCCCAGTCAACGCTTCCTGCAGTAACTTAGTTTCACAATAAAGGCCTACCACTGAAGACAAAAAACACTGTAAAGCACATTAAGTTGTTGAATTAGTATAAATGCTAGTTCAAACATTAACATTTTCTGTTCACGGCAGTTGAACAGAGCAGAACAGACAGAGAAGGGCTCCCACTGTGAGAGTGTCCTTTGAGTGACACATAGTGTCTGTTGGCAAATAGTGATGAATAAAGTATATTCTGTTGTGCAAGAATGCAGAATAGTGTGCAAAGAGGATTTCCACCTAAATGCACACGGTGTTGTTAGGAAAATGTATTTCTTGTAGAACAAAAAGCACGCCTGTTGTACTGGTGCTTCTCTAAGCGCTGTTTTTGTTTCCCTTTTTCATGCTTTCATGCTTCACTTACATATGTATGCAAATGATCTTGACATACTTAATGCTAATCCATTTTGAAGGAGGTAATCTCACAGAGCTATTTTTAGAGCATTATACTATGATTCTCTTTTTTTCTACCCCTCTCCTCTCCTCTCCTCTCCTCTCCTCTCCTCTCAGGTAGAGGTAGCCCTGCAGAGTTGTGGTTACTCCTGCTCTCCTCTCAGCGTGGTGGACCTCATAGTGGACATCATGTTCATTATCGACATCCTCATCAACTTCAGGTCTGGCTTTAGACACACAAGCACACATTATAACAGCAGTATTAGCAGTAAAAATAGTAGCAGTGTTGTTTTTTTTTTTTTGTTCCAGTAGAAGCAGCTGCAGCAGTAGCAGTAGTGGAATTAGTCATAGTAAACACAATAATGCTGCAAGTCTAATCCAGTGCTCTTTCCTCATTAATCTGTTATTAAAGTTACTCTGGTTGTAGCATTAGTAAAAATAGTTGTTAGTAATGGTGGTTATCACAGTAGTAGTGGTTGTGTCAAACATATTAGATTAACAGCTATTAATGTCATGTCATTTTGATATAATCTGCACTCCTCCTCTCAGGACAACATACGTGAACACTAATGACGAGGTGGTGAGCCACCCAGTGCGCATCGCTGTCCACTACTTCAAAGGCTGGTTCCTTATCGACATGGTAGCTGCTATTCCCTTTGACCTGCTGATCTACCGCAATGGAGAAGAGGTATGGCAATGATGAAGAGTGGGAGGGAGGCAGGGAGGGAGGGAGGGACAACTGGCTGTTTATATACCACGGAGAAGCTGCGAGGGAGGACATTAACGGTGTTGTGGAAAAAAAG
This sequence comes from Pempheris klunzingeri, assembly GCF_042242105.1. NCBI lineage: Eukaryota > Metazoa > Chordata > Actinopteri > Acropomatiformes > Pempheridae > Pempheris > Pempheris klunzingeri. The sequence goes on along the minus strand of NC_092032.1, from coordinate 3,747,359 downwards.
GGAATAATGAGGACAGAGAGAAGCAGGGGTGGTCTAGTTTTTGTTTAACGGTCGTCTCCATGAGGGGTTGATTTGCGGTCAAGCTGTGGTGGAGCGTCAACATAAAGTGTGTCCTCCTCACATCACACAGTGCAGCGAACAAAATGCATCTGACAGAAGAGTGGGTGGAAACCAAGTGCATGGCTGAGCTATGTATGGTCAGTGCGGTCAATGTTCTGAGGATGGAAGGGAGGACTGTCCGCGCCTCGCTGTAAAAGCCTCCCGTGGATGTAAATCTTTGTTAATTCTTTACACCGTGGCCCCAGTGTTGCGGTCTGCACACCAAAAGTGACGTCAGTGTGTCTTACGTAGAGGGTGAAGGCTCCACAAGTTGTGGTGGTGCGCCTCCCAGTTTTTGAGAAGAGGCACCCGTATAAGAGTTTAAGTCTCAAGCCAATGTGAGATAACGCTGATGACATCTATTTTTTTCAAACTGAAGAAACCTCCAGAAGGGTCGCTTTAACCCTAGAACACTAACCTGACAGTTACTCACACCATCACTAACGTCGGGTATATTTTACCCGATAAAAACGTGACCACAATCGTGTGGGTGAAAGTCACCCGACGTTAGTGTCCTAGGGTTAATCGGTAATAATAATAATCACTGTGCTAAATCCCAGAGACAAAGATCCAGTAACACAGTGCAGCGTAGCTTGGTCTAGTCCAATAGTTGAAAAGACTGTCAGTGAAGCGATGGAGGGGGATATCTGGAGGGAAGATGGAGGAGAAAGAGGAAATTAGTTACACTGTAGGTTGCTGAATACTGCTGCATCCTTCCCAAATAATGAAATAAGGATGAAAACCATCAAGGCCAAGGTTGATAGACGCATCCCATGCAGCAGCCCAGCCCTGGGAAATTCCATTGACAGAGTAAGCGCTAATTGAAATGCATCTATAAGTAACTGGATGCATGTAAGAAATAAAAAAGTCTTATTTATTGTGATCAAGTCTCTCACCAAGCCAAAAAATGATGGATGTGGAAACTTGCCACGTCGATGTTGTCCGAAAGGGGCCACAGAGCCGAGAAAGTGGATTTTCCTCTGCAGACAGCTATTATTTACTGTGAGGACATGTGTGCACACACACACACACACACACACACACACACACACACACAGGGCAGGCCTAGGCTGTCTGCCAACACAGTGATCGGCCTGTTATTTATTTGTTGTATGGACACGGAGGGGGTCAGCTGAATTCAAGTAGGGAAGAGATGGAGTAGACAGCTGACAGTAATGAAAGGGTGCCTGGATTTCTCACCTCTACCGCAGCGAATCTGGACAAGGCCACGGTCGCACCGCCTGCGTGTGTGTGTGTGTGTGTTTGCGACATGACAGGATGACAGCAGGTGGGATTGCTGTGACACTGGAGCCAAGGGACTTTGTTTCCTGTCTACAATACTTATCTCTGCCTTTCTCTGTCTCTCCCATTCCCGTCAGACCACCACTCTGATCGGTCTGCTGAAAACTGCTCGTCTCCTAAGACTGGTGCGCGTAGCCAGGAAGCTGGACCGCTACTCGGAGTACGGCGCAGCTGTCCTCTTCCTCCTCATGTGCACCTTCGCCCTCATCGCTCACTGGCTGGCCTGCATCTGGTACGATGCCACGAGGCTGTGTGATGAACCAGGAAAGATTTAGAGGGGAGCACTGTGGGAATAATCACGTCTTTGTCTCGTATGCATGTGTCAGAACTGGACACTAGAGTCGTCACAATTAAGAGATTCTCAAGTGCACCACAACACTTATGATAAGTTTCTCGTGCTTTGCACAGAGTTGTACATCCAAAGTGCAATTAGTTTATCTGTTTCAAAATGTCTGAATCATACCTTCATAAATCTTATGAGCTATATATTTTGACAGCACCCTCAGGAGTGTGCAAACCCATGTAGTGTGCTTATTTTGTAATTGCTGTAGCAGCACCATCCTAATTATTGCTCACATCACAAAGTACAATCTTATTGTAACTGTTATTAACTAGTATTTTCCCCAGGTATGCCATCGGCAGCGTAGAGAGGAACGGTTCAATTGGCTGGCTTCACACGCTGGGGGATCAGCTGGGAAAACACTACAATGACTCCGTCCAAGGTACTGAGAGGAAAAAAGGATCTAGTAGTAATGCTGTTACTGCCTGTACTGGTTAGCTCAGTCGAATAGAAAACACATCCAACAAGTGCTTTTTGATTTAAATGTGACGGTGGGAGGATCATCAGCGATCATCCGTCCCTCTGTGAAACAAAGAACTGTTTTACAATATTCACGTGACCTCTAACTTGCCACACCAGGTTCGGGACCTTCCATCAAAGACAAGTACGTTACAGCTCTGTACTTCACCTTTAGCAGTCTGACCAGTGTGGGATTCGGAAACGTGTCCCCAAACACCAACTCCGAGAAGATCTTCTCCATCTGTGTCATGCTCATCGGATGTAAGTATCGATGTTATGGTCAGAGCAACTTCAGATTTGGTTAGAAGAAAGTGGTTTAACAAAAATGTCACATTATGTGAGAAATACATCCACCAGTGGAAACACTCACATCCAGCACTCCAAGCAGTGACAGCCAGTGTCACATCAGATCTTCAGGCTCCATCACAGCTGCTGGAGGTGATCTCTTGGTACTCTAGTCAGTGTAGGAGGGTCCACCACCTAACATGACTGAAGCGCCTCCCTCGTACGTCTTTTCCTGCTCTGTCTTTACTCGCCTGGTCTATGTATGCCAGAGCAAGCAGCAGGAGAAACTTTAAACAAGAAGGAAATGCTGTACAGTATGTGTGTCAACAATGTTTGACTTGAAAAACTAGTAAAAAAGGGATTTGAAACTGGATGTTGTTCAGGAGATGGCTGAATTAGTCAGTCCATCACAAAATCACGTGGTTTATAGGAACAATATTTGTGGTAAATCCTCCTTTTTCAGCTCTTCTTCTGCTACTCTGCAGACTCCAGTCAGCAGACCAGGGATTACATTAGACCGGACCGTATCAGTTAGAGAACTGGGCAGTTTTCTACACAGTTAAAGCTACAGTGGCTGCACAGAGCCGCTGATCATTCTTTTTTTTTTTTATTGTCTAACAGTACACCACGTCATGATTTATTACTATAACCAACTCCACTTAGAAGAAATATGACATTTAAAAGTAGTTCACAATCTAAAAAGTGACTTGAAACTAGTTACACAGCATGAAAGTAATCATTATTTTGTGCTTTTGCAATATGTATTTTACTGTTGTTATAGTTAAATAAGGCCTTTTTGGATGTTTTATTCTAGTTATGCTGTGTTTCTCCTCTACACAGTTTTGGCTTATGTTTGGCTGGAAAAATGACCTGAGGCTTGTAAAAATTTCCATTATGGAAGTACAATATTCTGTTGCTCTAAAATGGAATGTCCCATGTTATAAAACATACTCAAACAGAGCCAGAGATCAATTGTACAGAAATGCACATAGTCACTCACACTCATAGTAGTTTTACTGGGTGATGCAGACAATGATGGGAGCTGACAGAAGGTGAGAGGTCAGTCGATTCCGACATGTCAACAGGACAAAACAGGGAGGCTCACAAAGGATGCAACACAAAACGCTCTGTCCTCTACAGACAAACCCTTTCAGATCAGTCAAGCGTCTTCTCTGTCGGCTCTCTAGAGGACTGAACTCACGTGCAAAACCGTTGTATGAGCTGAGTTACTCTTTAACTGGTCTTATATCACCGCTTTCAAACCCTCTATTCACTATCCGAGGCAAATATTCAGCAGTCTGAGTCCAACAAATCAAGTGGATATCTACCACAGTTGTTTTTGGAACGATCCCTCAACCGACGAGCTGATTTTCAGCGCACGTGTTTAAACAGGAAGAGGCTTATAAACGTGTATGCTGTACTTGTATGATGTCGTAGCACATCAGGACCTCCTGCTCAGAGAGGATACTATCATGTATTAGAGTCCGAATGGATCGTATTCACACGGCACTTGTGCGTGTGCTGTAATGCAAAAAGGAAAATGTGCCTGTATGATGGAACGAAAGAGTGCAAATATGACACGATCAACCTCATTTGTATAGCGTTCTCATTTTCAAGCACTTCGTCTAAGAATAGAATCAAGCAATCATTGAAATTGCTGACCTTCGATAAAATAAGAAATAGAAAATGATGCCATTAGTCCAGATGAACTGCCGTCTTTGGTTCCATAATTATATAGACTTAAGAAGTCTGAGTAGAGCTTAAACTTTACTCATTTGTAAAGACACCTCTAATGTTCTGCACATGAAATTAATCTGCACTTACATACATTGCAAAATGTTGTATTTTCTTCTACGCAGCTCTTATACACACTATAACTCTTCATTATTCCTTAATGTTATACCATCAGCTGTCTGAGCTTCCTCTCCCTCCCCTCCTCACGGTCTTGTTCTTGTCATTCTCCACATACCGTCTTTTTTTTTTTTTTTGATCAAGCGTCTCACTCAAGGCTGTCAAGCTTCATGATATATTTCTTTTCAGATGGAGAAGGCAGTCAGCCAGAAATGTGTCAGGTCATATCAGTATAGCAGGTGCCCCCCCCCCCGTGTCTCCATCCGCTCTGTCAATGTATGTGTGACTCTTCCTCTCTTCTCTCCTACTTCCCTCGTTTCCGCCGTCCCCTCCCCCTCCCCCTCATCCCCATCTCCCACCGTCAGCCCTAATGTACGCCAGCATCTTTGGGAATGTGTCGGCCATCATCCAGCGGCTCTACTCGGGGACGGCCCGCTACCACACCCAGATGCTGAGAGTCAGGGAGTTCATCCGCTTCCACCAGATTCCCAACCCGCTCAGGCAGAGGCTGGAGGAGTACTTCCAGCACGCCTGGTCCTACACCAACGGCATCGACATGAACGCTGTGAGTGGTGATCCTCGCGTGTGTGTGTGTGTATGTGTGTGTGTATACACCTAGTCTGATAATGTAATGGATGACAGTTGCCTATGAATACACATGTACACACAGAAGGATAGAGGAGGGTTTTAAGGCTGTGACAGGATGATCTGAAGACTTTGTCTCAGCGTGACACCATCAGAGAAAGTAGGAAAGATGTGAGTTTTGTAAATATTATGCTCACACACACACACACACACATGCACACACACACACACACATGCATGACGGTTACTATACTTTTCACATGCAGACACCCACAGACACAGTGAATCACGCCTGTCAAAGGCTCACACACATGCAGAATGAAGGAGCGCTTTCAACTCGCTTGTCGTACACAGTCAACCTCAGCCTGAACTCTATGAGTCACAATGTATAGGATGGTGCTGTTTACACACACACACACACACACACACACACATGCATAGTCACATCTTCTATTTCTGAAGGCTTTGACTCAGATGTAATGTTGGACTCACACACATGCACGAATGCAACTGCAGATGCAGATCCAGCATCCAAACTCCCTTACAGAAGGGCGCTTGGGAGAAAAGTCCCAGTGCAAACACGCGATCCCGTCACTGAAATCCTGATTCATCTCGGTGTAATAAGTGAGCCACTTAACTAGAGAGGAGACAGATTTGACAAGCATCTACGGCAACGTGTTTTCCAGTGTCAACCCTCATCTTCCCTCGTTACGTTTAAGGCCCAGTGAAGTGTAGAATAATGAGCAGACCGGATTACAGAGTGTTTACTCTGTTGATTAGTACGATCGTGTGGAGCAGACCCGTCTGTCTCCGCAACTGATTTAGTTAGCTGTGACCTCTTTCAGTCATGAGGATGGAGAGGATAATGATGCAGCTCTGATGAGGGACTGACGACTGCTGAGCGCTGTGATGAGAGAGCAGGAGGAAGTAGAAAGAAAACTGTTGCATCTTTCTCGTGTGGATGAGCGGGACACTGAATCTGGTCTGAGGTCGCACTTTCGCAGTTGGCCTCTAACTTCTGTGTGAATATATGGGACTCGTGCAGACGCTGAGATCGATCACTAACATATATAAAATCAACATGCGTTGGCATAGCCACAGCCCCATGTGGCTCTCAGATGTGCTTCTCAGTGTAGTGGAAGCAGAAAGAAAACGATACTGTCAGAAGGACCAGTTAGTTTTCTGCTATCCTTGAAGTTTGTGTTTGTTTTTTTAGTAGATATACAGTGAAAGCAAAAAAAAAACCCATAAAAAACATCTCCCTTCCACACTGAGCAGAGGTAGAGAAGCTACAGCGAAAAGCACAGTAATATATCATGACAGAAAAACATTTAGACAAACAATAACAGTGCAGCTTTGAAAGTCAGCGGTTCAACATCTGCTAAATGCACCATTACAGTGGAGCCAAAAGAACACCTGATGCAGAATCTGACTTCAGCACATTGTGATGTCGGACCAGGCAACCCACAAATGGAGTAATAGTAGGCTGTTACACAAAGCATAATCAGCAGTTATCATCATTTCTGTGTTTCTGTGTCTTTAGTCCAGGACGTGACACATTTCAGAAAGTTTAGTGTGGTTTCAAGCTTGAGCAGAGATGGGAAGAGCTAATAGTATAATTAGTATTAAGAAAGGAAAATGCATGATGACTGCAGTAGAAAATAAAGGGGTGGGAATGAACAAGCAAAGAGACCTACAGAATGACCAAGTCAGGAGCTCAAGACAGAGGCGGGAGGTGAGAAGGGGCTGGTGACAAATGTGGAGAGAGAGAGAGAGAGAGAGAGAGAGAGAAATGGACATTATCCAGCAGAGATGAAGGCTGACATGAAGAGAGAAGCTGAAAACAGGCAAAGAGAGAAGAGGACAGACAGAAGCACAGTGTAGGTGTCTAGGCGCAGTTCTGTTCTGTGCAGTCAGCCGGAGAGTTACAAAAGAAGTCCATAGCCTGGGAGCCGGGGCTTCCCATGCTTACAGTGAACTCATTAAAACTGCACTGATTCTTCATATTAATTGCACTCCATGGGACCAGTTGGCCCTCTGAAGTGAATTTGCAGTGAAGCTCTAAAAAGCCATGCAGAGGCCCTTATAAACAGTGAGAATCTCCAACTTCAGATGCTTGTCTTCTCCTGCTAAGATGATATTAAAACCATGATTTCTCTGATGGTTAGAACCGATATCTTCTCATAAACGTGTAACAATTTAATTTTGTCGCACTGATTTGTGGAATGATGTCATAACAGTAAAAACGAACGATCCCCTGACTGTTCATGAGTGGGGGATGAAACCCATAAAGACAGTGAAGGATCCACTTTTATTATTGCTTTTAAAGCATCTCTGATGTGTGACATTTATTTGACATTAGCTTTGTGTTCTGGAGGTATCCTGTCAGCCACTGGCTGCTTGTAACATGTAACAATACAGATGTAACCTTCCTCTTGCTTTATCCCACCTCCTCCATCCTCCCTTCCCGTTCCCCTCTCCTTGTCTTCTCTCATTCATTCCTTCTTTGCTTCCTCGCTCCGTCCCTTCCCCTCCCCAGGTGCTGAAAGGTTTCCCAGAGTGTCTCCAGGCGGATATCTGCCTGCATCTGAACCGCACGTTGCTGCAGAACTGTAAGGCTTTTAAAGGCTCCACCAAGGGCTGCCTCAGGGCGCTGGCCATGAAGTTCAAGACTACCCATGCACCCCCGGGTGACACGCTGGTCCACGCTGGGGATGTCCTCACTGCCCTCTACTTCATATCCAGGGGATCCATTGAGATACTGAGAGGAGACGTGGTGGTGGCCATCTTGGGTACAAAAAATATAAATTCATATGTACATGTAAAGATTTCAGTGTTTGTCCTACTAATTATATTTATCACCTACTGTAGCCCCGATCCCTCATCAACCTTTAGGTTATTACAAACTAAATCTCTAGAGGATGACTTAGAAGTGCAAATAGTTTAGACTGATATCGTATTATTGTAGATTAAGAGCTAGACCCAGTCCATCGCAGACCAACTCAGCTGCTGGGGGGCTTACCTCAGTACGAGTAGTTCAGACCAACCTGCACGGACTAATCAGCAGGACAGGGGTAACAAAGTTGGTCCATTACCTCCTGTGTCCATCTGAACTTTGGAAAAGTGTGAAGCAAGCCGGTCACTTTTTTTTGGTTAAATATGGATGAGCTGGTAGCTCTATCTGCTGGTGAGTTCCTAGTAATGCAGCCTGGATGTAGGCTTGTTGAGGGTGTGCCTCTTCACTCGCCAACAATGAGATGGGATTGGATAGGTGTGTGTATGTACATATATATATATATATATGTGTGTGTGTGTTTCCACATGCCTTTGTATAGTCATGAGAACAAATAAAATTTCTACATCATTGTTGTGAGGACATTCGCCGAGTCCTCACAACATGAAAGGGCTATTTGAGGGTTAAGATTTGGTTTCAAGGGTAAGGTCAGAATTAGGTTAAGGTGTAGGTTTAGGGTAAGGGTTGGGGACAGGCATTCGGCTGTGATGGTTAAGGTTAGGGTAAGGGCCAAGGGTCAATGAGTGTCCTTACAAAAATAGAAAGATAAGAATGTGTGTATGTGTGTGTGTGTGTGTGTGTGTGAGTGTACTATTATCATGTGGAAAGCACTTAACTATTTGCTTTCCTTCAATAATTCAAGAGCTGTTTTCAAGATTTATGAACAGCAGCACAGGAGTGCAGAAGACAAAGCCTGGACATAGCTTACATGGGTTACCATAAAATCTCACATACACATGGTTGCCCTGTTATTATGTAGGATATTTGTTGATAAAAAAGTTTGCACTAGTTTTATCATTCTTCAGGATGAAGTCACCACTGAAGATACAGTACCGTCTTTCATGCATCTGTCCCATCCATAATGTTTTCCTTCTTGTCACCTCTCCCAGGGAAGAATGACATCTTCGGTGAGCCCATCAACCTGTACTCTCGACCAGGGAAATCCAATGCCGATGTGAGGGCTCTAACCTACTGCGACCTCCATAAAATCCTCAGAGAAGACGTCCTGGAGGTGCTGGACATGTATCCTGAGTTTGCAGACCACTTCTGGAGCAACCTGGAAATCACCTTCAACCTCCGAGATGTGAGTGCCAGTTGTTTGAGTCTCTGCTTTATCGAAGCGTCTGATTCTTACTGTCGCTTGTTTTGACGAGCAGCATCTTTTTAGTAAAGATTATTTCATGCTGTTCCTCATTTTAGACCAACATGATCCCAGGCTCTCCAAGCAGTGATGACTCCAACTGTGGGGGATTCAACAAGTTACGCAGACGCAAGTTATCATTCAGAAGACGTACAGAAAAAGGTATCCCGTTAAAGCTCATCGGTTGTTTTCCTGTCCCGTACAAAGAAACGACCTGACTGTCTGAATGCTTATAGAAATAAAAGTTCAGCGAATTTCATTTGATAATGAAGGTTGTCCATTTTTCTGGCTGTCCTCCCCTTCTGCTGGTTCTGATCCAGCGTGACTCACCATCTCCCTCTTTTTTTTTAATATTCCCTGGCACACCACTGTCCAGATGATGCAGATGCTGGAGAAATTAAAAAATCCCATAAGTCTGTGAGACGAAGACAGAGGGAAGCAGCCAACAACCAAAAGCAGAATGAGGCACAGAAGTGTCAGTGGGAGGCACATCGAAGCTCAGTGTCTTCACACTCTAGCGGTGATGAGGTATAACTACACTTTTCATCATGACTCCCTAAAATGGTCGGTGTAGGGTCTCCTTGGTTGTGCACCGTGGCACAATAAAAACTGGTGTAACTAGTCTTGGATCTCCACATCTTACAGGGGGAGGAGTCCATTGTGACCAGACTCGCCCCACCACCGGCAATGCTGGAGAATCCGCAGGCTCAGGCCACGCCCATGAACTTCAGAGGGAACACCGACGGTGATGGAGACCCCAAGACTGGGAACACCTGCAATGCCCTGTCAGGTACAGTCCAGCAGAGTGGTCTCCCCAGTGCCTGCCTGCACAGCGCTCACACTAAGACAGTCACTCTCTCCTTCTCCACCACAGGTGCGTTCTCAGGCGTGTCCAACATCTTTAGTTTCTGGGGGGATAGTCGGGGTGGTGGACAGTACCAGGAGGTTCCCAGCTGCAGCCTGGCCCCCCCTCCACCTCTCAACACACCGCTGCACAGCCTGAGCCGACACCAACGCAACCAGCTGGACACGCGCCTGGACCTGCTGCAGAAACAGCTCAACAGGTACAACTGACTGCGTGTCGGTGTGTCTTCTGCTTGGTGTGTTTCGCGTGTTGCTGAAGAAAGACGCCCTCAAACTGTTAAAAGACATCTTTTAAGAGTTCCTTTTACCTGGCTGCCTCTGAAGGAAGCCTCTTCTCTCCCGCACAGTGGAAAAAAGGAGTTTTTCCAACCCTGTAGGTTGTAGTTGGATGAGGCTCCTTTGTCAGGTCTTTTTGAGATCACAGGCCGTCTTTGTGCTGGCGCACGGCCATCAGGCTGGCCGCGCCTCCAGCTGAATGCTCGGGGTTTTAACGCATGATTGACTGGACGCCTGTGCTGGATAAGATGAGTCTGCAGGCTGAAGGAGTGTGTGAGGAGGCTTAGTTGGGGAGCATTGGTGTGTGAGGACAAACTGCTCTCCCAAGTACTACAAATATCTGCACACATGATAAAGTCTCCGTTGGCCCTCGGGAAGTTGAGCAGAGCCGAAGAAATAGGCACAGCGAAATCCTAATTAGCAGTGTGGGAGCTTCAGAGAGGACCCAGCAGGTTTGATGATAAAACGTACACCTCCTGTTTGTGGCACATACTTACCTGGTTCCACAGTGTGACTATGAACTAAGATGATAGTTTACTTGTAAGATGAGATAAAACTTTGTTGACTCCTGTGGGGAAAGCGGATTGTCACAGAGTAACATCAAGATGGGGAGAAAAATGCAGTATAAGCAAAAAAAAAGAGTTACAAAGAGTTAGAGTTTAGAAGAGTTTAGAAAAGTCTAACAGTTCTAGTTTTGGACACCCTACCTTTTCCACACCAGCCTCACCATCGAGATGTTGTGACATGTGGACTTTGAAGTACAAGCAGCGTGTCTAATAAGTTACATTTTACAGACTGACTTCCCGATTCAGCTTTGAGGATACAAATGTAGAAATTCCCTTTAAATGTGGAGTACTAAATGTCCTAGATAACATCAAGAGAAAGTGCAGGTTGTACGGATTTAATCGAAAGTATCAAATGGTCAAATAAAATACGGAGCGTAACAGTTGATCGTCTTCTGCAGGTTGGAAAGTCGCATGTCAACAGACATCGGAGCAATCATGCAGCTGCTGCAGAGACAGATGGCCCTGGTTCCTCCTGCCTACAGTGCCATCTCATCACCACCTCAGGTAATAACACACTTTTATGGGCGGCTGCGGCTCACAGGTAGAGCCAATCACAATCGGAAGACTGGAGGTTTGATCCAAGTGGGCGAGAGTGTGTGTGTGTGTGTGTGTGTGTGTGTGTGTGTGTGTGTGTGTGTGCAATCCATTTACCATTTATACACACATATAAATAGTAAATGGATGGTGACGCTTGTTGTCGCTGGGAAGCGTTTGAAGTCAGCCCGTCAACATCAGGCAGGAAAAAAGTTGTAGTTGTTTTCTATGATCATCGGAGACTGACCCAGAATGCAACACTTTCCTGCAGACCGATGAGACGTTGTCTCTTGCAGGTCTCCCCCTACCCTGGTCCCGGCCCAGGACCAGGTCCAGGAGAGAGACTGGTCCAGCCTGTTCCACCTCTGGAGACAGACACGCTGGCCTCTCTATCACAGGTGAAGCACATGCAGTAATAAACCGACTGCTTTGCATACTTGACTTTGCCCTCCTGATCAGCATTATTACATCTGACTGAATCCAAAGCTTTCGATTTGAAGCTTTGGATTCGTGCCTAAACTTCACAGTGTTACTTATTCCACATAGCAGCTACACTATGTGTGTGCTGAAAGAATTTAAGTGAGTGTTAACATAAGCCAGTGGAACACCTGCACTGTGTCATATGTAGTACATAAGAACTGCTAATGTCATGCTTAATATATTCCAACATTTTACATTATTTATTTTCTGAGAACAATTTTTAAATTCAAGACACGTTCTTACTGCATTTACATTCATGAAATCAGCATCACTGGTGTATACAAACTATCAAGTCAAAGCTAAGATCTTCCACCTCATGGCACAACTCCCAGGCACACTTGAGGGAAGGTTTACTCATTAATAAGAGTAGTAGCAGTAGAAGTAGTAGTAGAAGTAGTAGTAGTAGTAGTAGTAGTAGTAGTCGTAGTCGTAGTCGTAGTCGTAGTCGTAGTAGTAGTAGTAGTTGTAGTAGAAGTAGTAGTTGTAGTACTAGTAGCAGTAGAAGTAGTAGTTGTAGTAGTTGTAGTAGTAGTAGTAGTAGTCGTAGTAGTAGTAGTAGTCGTAGTAGTAGTAGTAGTCGTAGTCGTAGTAGTAGTCGTAGTAGTCGTAGTAGTAGTAGTAGTCGTAGTAGTAGTAGTAGTAGTAGTAGTTGTAGTAGAAGTAGTAGTTGTAGTACTAGTAGCAGTAGAAGTAGTAGTAGTAGTAGTAGTAGTAGTTGTAGTAGTAGTAGTAGTAGTAGTAGTAGTCGTAGTAGTAGTAGTAGTAGTAGTAGTAGTCGTAGTCGTAGTAGTAGTTGTAGTAGAAGTAGTAGTAGTAGTACTAGTAGCAGTAGAAGTAGTAGTTGTACTAGTAGTTGTAGTAGTAGTAGTAGTAGCAGTAGTAGCAGTAGAAGCAGTAGTAGTAGTAGTAGTTGTAGTAGTAGTTGTAGTATTTGTTGTAGCCGGTTCCACTGACCTGTTTCTTTCCTGCAGATCTTGGATACCCAGGACTTTGAGGAGTTGCCAGCCAAGCCTCTTGACTCCCTGCAGCCCCAGGACTCCTCACTGATCAACACCAGCCACAGCCAGCTCACTCCTACTGAACTGAACTGCCTGGGCCAGCATCTGGAGCTCGAACTGGGACTAGGGACTGGCGCTGGCGTCACTTCAGGACCAGCAGTAGGTTCAGGTTCAGGTTTAGGGTTACATTTAGAGAGTGGGGCAGCTGTGGGGTCAAGCTTAGGGGCAGGGTTAGATTTAGGTTCAGGGGTACGCATTGAGGCGGGGGCTGGGGCTGGGGCTGGGACAGATATATCCTCCCTGGATCCTGAAGCCCAAAGGAGGCTGTCCCTCCAAGAACCACAGGCACCTCTGGACTCACGGACACCACAAAGACACAGCTCTGACCCAGGGAGGAGCTAAGGGGGAGGAGAGTGGGATGGAGGGAGGGATACAGAAAGACAGCGAAAGTGATGTTTTATACTGCAGTTCCTCCATTTTCCACCGGTTCTCATAGCACTTTGGAGATAAACAGGCACCCACTGTACCTACCACCAACCCTTCGGGGCACCCAGCTACTGTATCTTCACTGCTGAAATGTCACCTCTAACCTCTCACAAGAAAGGCCACTGCGCCCAGAGAGAGTGAAGCCAGGTCAAGAGTCTCTCTGTTCCCCCGAGTGTCCCCTCACCTCTTGACACATCCGGAGCTTTCTGAACTCCACAGCGGTACAACCTTTAACCAAAACCTACAAACAAAGCGGAGAGGAGCTCTGCCTCTCAATGATCTCAGTCCAGGTTAGCTGATCTGGTCTGAACCTCTCAGTCATCCGCTAAGGATGACATATCGTCCCACACATAAATGACTGCTTACCTGTAGAAGAATCCTTTTACTGCGGTATTCAGCGTTGGATGACCAACAACAAGAAGAAAATACAACAACGGACAGAATAATGACAAAACAAGTAGCCATTTACGTCTTGCACTGAAAATTCTGTTGATATACTGATTATTCTATTCTATATGTCCGTGGCGCTTCCGATAAATTCACAGACTGGTTGGTAAATTGTAGTGTTAGCTGGCCTAACAGGAAACCTGTTGTCCCGTTCCCTTATTGGTTCCTCCCCCCCCCCCCCGAAGTCCTGCCCCAAGAGGTGGAGCTGATGCTCCACTCTTCCCAAGAGCACACTGGATTGGCTGGTTTGCACCTCAGGGGTGGGAACTGGAGGGTTACAAGCCATGAATTTCCTTGATGAACATATCAGCTGCCCTATCATAGACATTGTACAGATTTGCTAGTGACTGAAGAACACATGGCACGCTAGGCAGGGTCGCAGACAGGTAAACTGGCAAACTTACAAGTGCAACAGGAGAAGAGTGCACCGAAAAAACAACAACAAGTAATTATTCATATTTAAACAAGCAGGAAGTCTCAGCTGACTATTTCCACGAGCTATGAGTTTGTGACCTCACAGAGAAACAAGACGCTGGCGTGATGACGTCAGTACTTGACGCGCATCAAGAGGAAAGAGGTCGGATGATTCTAGTCTAGTTCAATTTGCTACCTCAGATTTCATTGGTTGTTACTTTTTTTTTTTCCACCCGAGCGAACACCCAGAATGCTTTTGCCTTGTACATACCGGTTTGTCATGTGATACATATTTCTATAAGTTTGCCAGTTTACAACGACCAGCCGAATGCGCCATTAGTCTCTGTGCGGTTTAATATGCAAACACTGACGAGAAGACATGAGTGCGTGTGCTTTAATCTTATTATGTGTGTGATAAGTTCAGGTCCGAAGCGTTCATATGTGTGTGTGTGTGTGTGTGTGTGTGTGTTTGTCCTAGTGTTCTTTTGTCTTTCACTCGACAGAGCATGGCCCATAGTGTGTTTGCTCCCACACGACGAGGAGAGTCACTGGATTCTAATGTTTAGGACGCATTTGTTTTCTTTGCCCCAAAACTCACTTTATTGACTTGTATGAACGAGCAAACGACCCCAAAAAAAACACGGAGGTTTTAGAATTCTTCACAGTTCATCCAAGTCATCCCCAAAATGTTCGACATTACGGCGGTAGTGATCATCACGCCGTGCCAGCAGACCGCACACACACTAACATGGACTCTCTGAGGTATAAGGATACATGGACGGTGACGTCTCCTCACCACACCACTACTATTAATACTAGTATAGCATAGTATTATGTAGTATAGTATTATGTGCTAGAGTATAGTATTATGAGAACTACAGCATATGTACAGATAGACGACTGGTAAAAACATGCACTGATTTGTTTGTGAGTGGAGCTAACAGAGCCCTGAAGAGTTAGGACTGACCCCAGTGTGACCGTGTGTCACTCTGCACCGTCCAGGCTCATCACAAGTTACCGCCGTTCAGGTTTCATTTGGCTCTGTGCTACTATGCTGAGCGATGTACTGTAGACTGCCTTCTGCCACAGTTCCTGACAAATAACACCAGTTAGTGAGAACAATGGGGGGTAGTGTAGAAATGTAGAAGTGTGGGTGTAGAAGTGAACCGAAAAACACCTTTTGGCCCAGACCTCCGTGTTTCATCTTCCTACATAGTGTGATATCATTTCAGTGGAAGGTTGTGCAAAATATCAGATACAGGTACATCTGGCCTGGCAACACAGTAGTGATTAATAGTTTTTTTTTTTTTTATTAAATAGGATTAAGAGAAAATTATTGCTTGCACACTTCCCGTACATGGAAAAAGGTCCTTGGTATTATGTTTGGAAGTAAGTCCGAAATGTAACATTTGGCAAAGAGAACATTTATAATTCTCCTTTCAAATCTCGTCAACTATCATCCATAAATGCTACAAATAGCAAAATGTCATTGTCATAAAGTGGAACTCAAACGAAACAACTCTAATGCTGTCGACCTTTATCCGTTTTTAGTTTACAGTCGTGAGGAGGAGAATAAAAACCCGTGACGTCTTCAAATTGTCTTCCCTGATACTAAATTTTACAGACTGTCCCACGCAACGAAGAGTCATACCAGAGGAGGGAAAGCCTTTTGAGTGCAATAGTCCTTTAAACAGTTAAGACTTGTAGCAGCTTAACTGCGTCCGTTCAGCACTTTATCTCTTAGACAGTGCAGATGTTTCTTAAAGACTCAGGAACGCATCATCAGTGTTAGAGGGCTCATTTTCCTTTGTCTCAGAACTCTAAAACTAACCAATCAGAAGAAAGGAAAGAAACACTGGAGGACCCTGATATTTACAGAATAGCATCCTAAACCCTTAACTCTGATGGAATCCCCCTTTAATGCTGAATTATGAAGATTGTATTTTGCTGCTTGCTGTTGCATTAATTTATTCTTGTAAGGTGTAAAAATATGTAACCTGTTCTGTTCCACTCATGCCACCGTTCTCAATATTTATTCAATATTTATGGGTAGAAGTACTCGTTGAGCTGCACATGTTATTATTACTATTCTCATTAATCATTCTACATTGATCACGATGTGCATGCGGCCTGTGTCACCAGTCTGCCCAGCTCTCCTCGGTGTCTTTGCCTGAGCGCTCATTGGATCTGTGTGCGTATTTGTAAAGGAGCACTTCAGCAAGCGAATGCTGCAACTACTGATCACTGGTCACATTAAAATGGCACGTAATGCACCTCTGTAGGTACAAAAAAAAAAAGAATGTTGGCTGAAGGAAAGACTGTTTTGGGATGTGATTAGAACGATGTGAAAAACTTGAACCCAGAGAATTAGTGCAAAGCTGAGGGTGGTTTGTACACTGTATGACGTGATGCTCTGTATCACAGTTCCATACAAAGTCACTAGGATTCCCCCTTTTTCAGCACTCTGTAGTTAGAATACGAGGGAACGGATCACGAAGCTGATAAGCTGACATTTACCAAATCTACTGAGTTCTACTTACTACTGAACCTACCTGAGTGTTGTCGCGTTTCATTTGGTTTTGCGGAGCTGACACAGCCGCCATCACCATCTGTTAGTGTTCACCAGCAGTCCCTACCTGTGGTCACCAGGATAACAAATCAATCTTTGACTCTTAAAAAATCCAGTAAACACCCAGTGACTCTGGCGGACCAGTTTTTTTTTTTTTTTTTTTCCAGCACAGTGCTGAGGTACTGATGTTCAGACGTGGACGCCATCTCTCACACTGTAGCGAGAGCGTTGTTAGTGTTCAATAACAGTCACCTAGTGGCCTGAACTGTATGTTTAAATTCAGAACTATGACCTCAAAACTAGAATGTGCTTGTTGTCGACTCTTGTAATTTAACCTTGTATGTGATGGTAGACCTTAGTGTAATATTCGATGCTAGAGAATACATTTATGTAATGCATACTGCATATTATAACAGTAGAGGGTGCACTTTGAAAAAGGGGTGTTTGTGGGCAGGGGTGGGTGGGTGGGTGGGTGGGGGTGTTAACAGAGGTTAGATTGTTTTTTCCCCTGTTGCGTTTGAACTCATGCTTATAAAAACCCAACTTACACTTGTCCTAACACGCACACACACACACACACACACAAACACACACACACACACACACACACACCTTCCTTAACTGCTCTTCCATACTGCTGAGCTTTTTTCAGCTCTGTTCAACTTTCTATGAGTTCTGATAGACTTGGGTCCTGTATTTGTAGATATTTTGAGCACTTGCGGAGGGGGATTTGGTACCGTTTACACAACACTGGATCTGCTCTGTCACTCCTTGCCTGTACATACCGACTTCTACTACTTGTAAAGGAATCAAACTGTTTGGCACTCGTATAGCCAGCACTATGCAGAAAACGGAACATTTTCTTTGGCATGCTTTGAAATGCAAAACACTATAGAGGAAAATATACTAAACAAATAAAGTCTGCTCTAATTTCTTATTGAAATGATCACCTTATTGAAAAAAAAGACGAAGATAAAAATGCGTATGATGATGATGATGATGATGATGATGATGACGATGATGACGATGAGAGCGATTACAAGTGATTAGAATGATGAAGGTAAAAGCTTTTAACATTGTGCACATTTTTACTTGCATGCTACACTGAAAATCGTCCGTCAGTGAGAGGGTTCGATGTGCAAAGCAGCTGATTTTTGCTGTACGCTTGCAAACTGTGTGAAATGCTGAATTCTTCCAGGTTACGAGAGAGTCATATTTACACACACACACACACAGTAGTACAGTAGTATATATATGTGTGTGTGTGTGTGTATATATATCATTACATTATTTATATATTATTATACACTACTCACTAAAAGTTAGGGATATTCGGCTTTCAGGTGAAATTTCAGGATGAACCTAAAATGCATTCTAACCTTTCCAGGTGAACTTAATGTGACCTTCTCTAAACTTTTGAATGCACATGTCCAACTGTTCAGTGTCTCAGTACTTTCTGCACCAGTTGCTGTTCTCTAACAAGAAGCTTAACAGCAACATTCACAACAGGTTTGATCCATGAATCCACCAATACATTTCCTGCTTCAGTTAGAATTGGTATTTAAACAGTCCTCCTCATCCTGCTGTTCACATTCTGACATCATGAGACCAAGACGACACCTAACAGTTGATCAGCAGCACCTCAACGCTGGAGGCTTCAAACAGGAAGTCCTCAGACGGAGGTGTTCACTGAGCTTAGAGGGTCACAGAGTGTCATCAGGAGGTTGGAACAGTGATACAGAGACTGGAAGAGTCACAGAAAGGAGAGGAGTGGACGTCCTTTGGCCACATCCCAATTTATTGAGACACTGTTGTTTGATTTTCTTTCAATAAATTGTTTAAGATGAATAAAATGACCATTGCATGCTTCTACTTAAATGCCCTACTTTCATGATATAATATCACTGTAGCATTCACTTTTTACATTTTCCATATATTTCACCTGAAAGTCGAATATCCCTAACTTTTAGTGAGTAGTGTATATCTATATTTACATTATATATTTTCTACACACACACATATATATATATATATATACTACTGCTACTACATGGGAGAGAGTGGTACTGAATAGCTGCAGATATCCTACATGATACAATATTATATTGTATATTTGTATCTTTGCTACGGAGCGATGCATGTGTGGCGGTCCTGGGCAGAACTGTTTTAACTGTTCCGAATGTCAAGGAGCGCTTGACTTACCTCATCTGGACTGTGTTCCACCCTCGCTCTGAAGGTTAAATCAAGTACACCTAAAATATTACTGATACTTTTTTTGGCCCAGGTTGGTACGGGCTACGCTCCGGAGGATGGTTATCTACACATCTGAGTGCAGTTTTTGGACCACACCCGACTTTCTTTTCAGTTCTTTTCAGTTCAAATCTGTTAGCAATATTCTAAACAGTTTTACTGAAGTACTGAATAGTGTGATGTCCCAAAAAAAAACTCAAATGTGTTGAAAATAGCTCTCTGGCAGTCCCTGGAGTATTGAGCTAAGCAATACTTGGGTGGCCAGTGGAGTGTGATTAGAGGCTTATAGTCTATTATTCATATCAAACGTTGACGAAGGTTAGAGGGGGAAATGGTGAAGCTTCAGGTTCTGATTGTGTGATAGCATTATAAATGGTTTATCTTTATAAAATTTCAAAATATTTCTTTCAATAAACCTCTTTGAAAGCAACATCCAGATGTCAGGACTGATCTTTGTGACATTTAGCGGGGCTGTTTTACATTTCTGAATCTGCACCTCTTGGCTCAGCGACGTGAGTGGAATGTGTGTAACTGTGGAAACTGTTTTTTTTTTTTTGTCCTGAAGAACAATCCCTCTTCTCTGAACGGCCCAGCTTGCTAATGAGAAAAGTCTCCAGTCAGACTGTGTCACAAATGAGCATAACGACCTTTCAACAATGACCACACTGAAATATTAATCCCAACACAACATTTCCAGCAGCAGCTTCCTTTCTTTAACCTCTTTTGGCCCAACAAACATCCTTAAACGGACAAACTCTGAATCAAATGACTATAATAGGGACCCTTAAATAGTCTTTCCACAAAGGAAGCATTGTGCCCCTCCCCTCCCCACCGACACCATCAACACCACCACCTTCCCATTTCCACCCTCCTCACCCCCACATCACTTGCGGTCATTTTCCTGGAGGGGTTTTGCAGGTTAAACTTGTACTGTTGGTTGAAACCAGACCCTGAACCTGCTGTTCATGCTGAAGATGAAGAGACACAGTTTGAATTAAAGTTCTCTGCCTCCACAAACATACAGCAGACTGTGGCCGAGAATAGGATACATTCTAAAGGAACCTGCCGTAGTTTTTATTTATTCATAAAGCAAATTGATTTACTTTACTTTATTTATTTGATTAATTCGATCTTTATCTATTCAGGCAGTCTCATTGAGATTAAGATCTCTTTAACAAGAGAGACCTGAGAAAAAGCATCATTCACAAAACAAACACACAGCAGAAATTCATACAGTGCAAATTTAAACAATGACAAGAAATACAGGAATACAAGAACCTGAGGCAGTTACAAGAATCAATAAAGACTTCAGGTAATGAGGTTTTAAATTCTCTACGGGTGACGAGTGAGTCCAGTTTGAAGGCAGATTGTAGCTCATTCAATTTAAAAGGTGCATAATAACTGAAACCAACGTTAGTGCAGGGGTGAGGGATCTCTAAAGTTAGGCAGGCACTGGATCGAGTCCTGAAGTTAGTGGATGTAAATGAGAGAAGAGATGTGAAACACAACAGCAGAGCTTTGTCAGCGAATAACACCAGGTGCCTGCTTCTTCTAGTCTGTAAGGAAGTCCATCCAACCTTCTGGTACAGAGAACAGTGATGAGTCCTGAATTTGTCATTTGTGATAAAGCGTAATGCACTGTGATACACAGGGTTTAACTGCTGAAGAGCTGACGGGGCTGCATGACAATACAGAATATCTCCACAGTCCAGAACAGACATAAAGACAGACAGCCTTTAATCTCATTCAGGAAACCCAGTTTGATTCTTACTTTTTGCTTCAATGATAGTCTCCTGTCAAGCCCAATTCTTAAGTGTTTGTAAGACTCAGCAAGACTTTCAAAGTTTTAATAAGACAGTCAGCGCCAATGGTGGAGGTGGAGAATACTATGTATTAAGTCTATGACTAACAAGTGTTACCTGGAAAGAATCAAATGCAGACTGAAGACGAGTCAGGGCCTGGGCTGGGGTGGAGCCTGAGGCACATACAATGGTATCATGGTATAGAGTATTGATTAGGACGAATTATATTATTAAGACTATCGACTGAAGTTTGTGGAGCAGGAGTTTATGATCAATGATGAAGTTTATGATCAGAAAAAGGTTAGCTCAGACTGCATGGCGGCAGATATTACAACTATACTATATTACAATTCTATGATTGTATTCAATACTACAGGCTTCCTACTTTAGACTGAGTCACTGAGTCATTTGTTCTGTGTGTAAAAAGTGCAAAATACATTTAAACACTAACAACAATACTACTACTAATAATAATAATATATAAAACACTTATTATCTGAAGTTATTATCATATTACATTTATTTGCTCAGTTTAGTTAGAAAAGATGTGAGCCAACTAAAAATGCTCTGAAGGCTGGAAGCTGTGAGGGACACATGAACCAAGGTAAGTTTGCTCTACACAGGAGGAGCATGTGTGTTTGGGGGGAGACTTCCAGAGAAAGGGGGCAGCCTGCAGCCCTGCAGCCCTGCAGCAGGCCCTGTGAGATGTTAAAGGCTGATAAACAGTGAAATGATCCTCAGACTGCTGATGCAGCAGACCACCAGCAGCCCTGATGTTTGCTCTTCTGGTCACATGGTGTCACTACAAGCTGCACGATGTCAGCTCGAAGCTTTTTAAAGTTAAAACTGCTTTGGATTTCCCCCCTCCCGGGTCTTTCTCATGGAAAGTGGGCTAATTGTAATTGTATCATCACTGAGGGGAAACCTGGGGGCCTAGTGTGCCTCAGTGAGGCCATTATCGGACAGAAGAACACGTCAGCTGCCTCCTTACCAAAAGTCTGATCGGGGTCATAATAATAATCTGTGTTTAAACTGTTTTCTTCAGTAGTACAGATGAGAAGTGAGTGGATACCTGGCCGTGTGTGACACGGTAACTAAGACCAGTCTGAGGCCAGGATCTCTCTACTGTGACTCCTCTATCCCGGTGACATTCCGGTGATCCGGCCGGGACGGGGGCGTCTGGCTGGGCCCTGTCTGTATCTACAGCCCGTTCCCCCCGGCCATTGGATCGGCACCGTCCCGTAAAAGGAGTCAAACTTCTCCATTGCATGGACAGGGTGTCTGTCAAAAGTACACTTGGTGACGACAGAGGGGCTACCCGGGATTACAAAGCTGCAATTGGACAAACCATTTGTCACTCGGAGCCGCGCGTCGATTTGTTTGGACGAGGCTCGAGCCACTCAACAAAGTCGGCCTCTGATTGGCGCGGAGCCTCCCGGGGGAGGACCAGGTTAGTCTGTGGCCAGCGGAGCGGAGTGCACACTCGGGTGGGCGGATCATCGCAGCGGTGACAGCGACGCCCAGAGACTCGGACAAACTGTGAGAAAGCAGACTATAAACGGTGAGTCCGCTCAAACACACACACACTGTCCACGCTGTGGGTGAGTGGCGGCGCGTGGAGCCGGCCACGGCGCGGGGGAGCGGGGGCACGAGCGCTCAGACAGCCGGGGTGTAGCGGTGAAGTGAAGTGACGGTGATTTTGGATGAGTGATCTCACAGCGACGGTGCACGGGTGTAGAACAGTGCTGCCTTCAGGTGCGCCTCGGACACTCCTTCCGTTGTAGAGCGGTGGGCTGCACGCGCGTTAGCCACGTTCCTGCCCTTTTTGGGAATTATTAGCCGAAGGCAGTTATTCTACATTTCACCTGTATGTGTTATCGCTAACACCGACTGCGAACTTTCACTTTCCCAGTCTGAAATACTGCAAAGGTGGAAAGTTCACGTGCAGCTGAATACTTGTAGTAGCGATATTCCCGACAGCCCTTGAGGCAGCATGGGTGCGCACGGTGAAGTTGCGCTGTCAGAGGAGCAAAGTTATGCAAGCGAGCCTGAGTCTGTTTCTCTCTTTGTCCGTCTGTTTGTCTGTCTGTCGGGTCTGTCCATTCATTTACAGTCTGTGCTCACTTCCCCTGCTGTAGTCCAGCTACATAGACTGCATCTTGTGCACGAACGGGCCTCTCCATGCACCGCAGTACAATATTATCACCATAATGGATGGACCAGGCTCACTACATCTGCAGTGATCAGTCAATTAATCAATTATTTGACTGATAGAAAATGTATCTGGAACTATTTTGATAATCGATCATTATATAGTTTTCACATCCAAACAGTGATATTTCCAGTGTCTTCTTCTTTGCTTGGTTTTACATTGTAATAAATGGGATGTTTTGGGGTTTGGAAATCCAGAAGCCTCAGTAGTTCATTCCTCAGTCAGCACAGTCTGACTGATGAGAAATCAATTTGAGGAGACACATAGGTACTGTGCTCCTGTTATCTCAGCTCTTATCGCTGCGTAGCGTTGATGCTGGTGATACACAAACAGAAGGCTTTCAGTCTTTCCCTTCTACTTCCCTCTTAAAAGGAGCACAGCCATTGTATGTAAAAGTGCATCAGTGGTTGTGCACCTGGGCCTGGATGAGAGGAGTGGCTCTTTATTAATTCATTAATGTTGAGCGATCAGCATTAATGCGTCCACACCCTCTTTCTGCTTGGCTGTTTCAAAGTGCAGAATCCTCTCAGGAGCCACACACACATGTAAAACATTGACACACACACACATTGTCTCCTAGAACATTATTGTACATTTGACTCAGAAATTGATGATATGAAGAGGAATGACATCAGAGAGGATTGTCCCTCTCCCTCCCTTCATCCCTCTATCCCTCCCTCCCTCAATCCAGATTACTCTCCAATCCTCCCGCAGCCAGATTACTGAGTGGGAAATAAGAGGTGGGACTGATCTAAGGCCCTGAATTCATTATGGACCTGATCCAATCACATCCCTAAAATGTCCTGTTGCTTGTTGCTCTGCCGTAAGTCTGCCAAAGTGATCAGGTATTAGGCATGATGGGTTATCAAACAAATCTCAGGGGTCGGTCACTGTCATACCAGCTCTTCCCACAGATGCAGAAATGCATGAAATTTGTGTTTGCCGATGGCTGGATCTCCACCCCGCTGTTGTTACAGAGAAAATACAAACTTCAGCGGGAGATAAATTCCCGTATGTCTCCGGAAACAGTTCTTGTCCAAGTGAACAGGCCTTTCTATCAGAGGCTCTTATTTTGAAGGATACACATATCATCCATCTATCCATCCATCCATTGTCTATACTGTTTATCCTTAAGAGTAAGCAGGGGGCTGGAGCCGATCCCAGCTGACATGGGTACAGACTGCAAACCATCTGGTCGGCAAATTGGAACCTGCAACCCTCTTGCTGTGAGGCAGCAGTGCTAACCACTGCATCGCTGTGCATCTGATTGCCCTCAGATCATCATAGAATAATTTAAATTCACTGGAATGACCCAATGCCTGTTTGTGTTGAGTGAAGTACAAGGCCGCTATACAGTCTTCTATTCAGTGCTGCTCTGTATTGTGCAGGCAGTTGTGCAAAAGTAGGGAAACTACCTTGAAAAGCATTTTATAGAAATACCACAGCAGGCCTAGTGCCACTAAGAGCAGACATTTCCAGTGATGAAAATGCCTTAAAAAGGGGAACATCTGTTTTATTCCCTTAACTATTTTAGAAATACATCAGCCCAACGCTTCACATTCTGCTACAGTACAGCTGTCTCAGTGTTTCCTAAGCAGGCCTGCTTTAACGCTCCGTGGCTTCTCGCCAGTATCAAATACCACTCTCACTAGTTTTATAGTTGTGGACAGTGTTGAATTCTGGGAAAAACTCAGAGTGTTCTCGCACTGCAAAGGTGAAACCAGACAATCTGCTGCTGAATCTTGTAACCAATGCAACCTACCAAAGTCAGATGAAACTACCTTCGGCTCTCACTGGTTTTGCGTGACGTTTGGTCAAATTGAAGCGAAGTATTTCGACCAACTGTGTAACAAATGACCCACTCTCAGGACTAATTAGTTAAAGGATCAATTAAGCATCCTTGCCAAAATGTCATGCCAGACTATGAGAAATGAGCTTCGTTTTGGGAGCATAGTTGCAGAGTTGTTGGGATGGTTGGTCATTTGGTTGCCCATAGAATGTCTTGAATACTGGCAGCAATGTTCAGATGTGTTGAGTTTGTATCAGTGTACATTCTAACTCGGATTTTCACTGTTGACTTTTGTATGGAGCCACAGCAGTCAAACACATCCTTGAACTACAATAGTTACACTGTGCTATATTCTAAGTAATTATTCATGTGTGTATGTGGTTTAGATGATGAATGGCTTATGTTGTGAATTGTGTGAGGCAATAAGATGAGTCCATTAAGGACAATGTATTCCTTCAAAATGTTTGATACCAGGGTTTGGGTTTTGGTAAAGATTGCACCAGTGCGTAGATCATTTCAAAAGACTGAGTGCTCATATGAAAACTTCAAAATCAGAAATGTATTCTGTTGAATTAAATAATCAGGCCAAGGCCCAAAGCAGACGTCACCTGTTCAGGAGGTCCTAAGCGCAGAAATAAAAACTAAAGAATGCATTTGTTCAGGCAACAGTGGAGCTCTCGAAACTATGATATCTGTCTAATCACATTCCTGAAAAGAATCAAGCACATGACCAACGTACTTCCATCTCTTTGTTCAACATGAAGGGCAACAGTGTCAGAAAAACTGTGAGCAGAAGCACCCTCTGCTACCCTCTCTCTCTAGGTTTCTATTGTGAGTCAGTTGCCAGATGGCAAAGCTGAAAGGGAGACCAGTCAGGTGGTAGATTTTTGAAGTCAAGTTTTTATGAAGTGACCCACTGCCACATGACATGTTACTGTGTAACTTTGATGGTAGCTCCATAAGAACAGAAAGCTGACTGAATGGTTCAAGGTCACTTGTCATCACTATACAGTATTTATTGAGGCTTAGTGGCCAGCATGCCATCCATGTACACTTCAAATGATTAAACTGGCTGTGTATTCAACCTACATGAGATCAACTGATTGTGATATTGTAGCATAGAAATAGAAAGAAATTTGTCACATTCATCGAACACCCATGAAAGAAAGGCACAAGGTGGAAGATATAGTGGAAGGAAGAGGTGAGTCAGGAAATAATGACCATGGAAGGAAGGGAGGGAGGAAGGGAGGGAGGAAGGGAGGGAGTATTCCAGTGAGCAGACAGGTTCCTTGAGTAATTCAGCTGGAGAGATCCAGAATTCTTCTCAGCCTGTGGAATGTCAATTGACTGGAACTGAGAACCATTGACTCCCTGCTCTTCTGCCCAGACACTGAAACCAGTCTGATGGATAATCTGCTGTGCTTCTTTTTCTCCCTTGTGTCTGCTCACCATGACTCACAATTAATGAGACATACGTCATTCAAAATATGTCCTCTCCAATTATGTGTTCAAGCTAATTCCAAAATTAGCTTGAACATACACTTTGTATGTTCAAGCTTATTTTGGAGTTTTGCAGGTCAGGGAGGAGTCAGGGTGGAAAGTGGGGTGTAGGAAAACTGACCCCTGCTCTTCAGTCAAGGTCATCCTGACCGTAGCAGGATACTGTATACATACTCAAGGTCAGTAGGCTGAGTCACTCCAGCCTCTGTCTAGGAAGTAGAAAAGAGGAAATCCATCATCCATTAGCTCCTGTGCTGCCAAACAATGCTGCTGCTTAGGACCCTTAAGCCTGAGACAGGAACTGCTTTATTATCCTTACATAATCATACTTCCTCACTACAGTCTAATACTCACATACTTAATAAAGTCTACTTGCTTTATTTCTTTTTGACATATCTGGTTTCCCTTTGAGATTGCACTAGAATGGTCGGACATTAGCAGTGGCTGTCGCCTCATTACACTCTACTTGTAGCTGTTGATGCCAGATTGAAGCTAATGAAAGCTTTCAAACAGCTTTGGGGTGTGCTAGTAACACAGTAATTTGTACAAATTGTCGCCGGTCCACATTTAAAGGCAGAAGTGTTTATAGCTGTTCCTAATGGCCATAATCAAAAGCAGGGTGAGAAGCCACTCAGAGATGGGACAGTTGAGATAATCGTTCAAATGGGGATAGACTTTAACACAGTCTCTCCTCAAAGGCATTCATGGTGCCCACAAAAAGTGTCAGAATTAGCTGTGTGAGGAGATGAGAGCGAAGTTCAAACCCTGGTGCTTTCTCACCACCACGCAGCAGCCGGCCCGTCGCTGGGCAAAGTGAGTGTGAATGTCAGACCGGTGGTTTCATAAGAGTTCCAAAACTGCTGTAACGCAGCCTCCCCTGATTCTGTTGTTGAGAAAGACGGGGTTTTAAACACTGATTGAGACTTCACGTGAAGCACACCGATGCCTCAATGGCCGCTCAGACTAAAAATAGCCCTATAGGGGCGTGATGTTTCAGGTACCAAAGAGACAACGACATATAGTCCAGAGCTCAGTTCAACTTATACATCCTGTGTGAAGGCTGCACACTGGTTCATAATATAACGAGGGAGGATTATACTTCTCTGGAAAACTACCACAGCACTTTGCCAGGTGATGCTGCATGGGGTTGCATTGCAGAGGTCAGATGTTACCATGCAGCACTGTAGGGGATGTGGCCTGCTTAATTCACAAGACATCAGTAAAAAGTTTAAAACTGACAAATGGACAGAAAGTGTTGTCGTGGCCTGTCGTTTCTGTCAGAGCCCCAGTGCCTCCTCTCAGGCCTGCAGGCTGCTCACCTTCAAAGGACTGGCTGCCTTCTGATTGTTGCTCAGGATCACTTTGAGGGAAGTCACAGCCAAATGAATTTATGCGCAGTCATTCTGTCTACGCTGTCTGACAGCCAAAAACTGTCATTGGTGAGAAAAAAAACCCTGCTCTTCATGTCCTTCCAGAAGAAAAGAGGAAAGTTTGCCGCTCTAGCTTCAATGAATTATTTATCAGTGAGTAATTGGCTCAGCGATAACCTCATGACACCAAGGCAGCTGCAGTTTGGAGACTCCAGGCTCCACAATTGCTCTCCACTGACTGCAAAACCCAGGGTATGATGGGAAACGTCTGGCTGCAGCCTGATGAAGGAGCTGACTGGCTCTTAGTTATGACCCCAAACACAGCGTTAAGTAGAAAATCCTAATTTTCTGTGTAATTGTTACAGTTAACGCTAGATTTTATTGGTCTTGTGCTGAGCAATGAAGATTTGATCTGGCAACAAACACCCAGTGTGTGGTTTATGATAATAACCATACAAATATAAATAAATCAATAAAAAAAGGTTCTAAGAGAGGGTTTTTTTGTCTTCCGTGCCTCTGTATGGAGGTGGGAGAACGTTTGGTCTAAGTTCAGTAATTCCATTTCTTAGATTTAGGAATTGTATCATTTAGAAACGATGGTGCTTTGACATACATTTTTTATCTTTGCTGAACTTGTCCAATGAAATATGACCTCCAAGGGTTAAAATCTTTCTCTGATTCTCTCACTAAAGTGAACTAAACTAGGCAGAGGTACTTTACCTTGGCGTGTGAATCCACAGATCGTAGTGATTCCATTGAAATGCAGTTCATTTCAATGGAATCACTACGATTGACCTGATTGACCTGAATGTCTGAATTCACACACTCAGTGATGCTTGTTTGTCATTACACACTTCTTGCGATGCACTTTGATCAGTCAGTCAGTGATCTAACCTGGGATCATCAGGTGTTTGGGATCTTTCCCCAATCATACACCCTCCCCCAGGCGACCTAACCAGGGTTGGTCTGACCCCAGCTTGTGTCCAAGTGGCCTGTGTCACCCACAGATCACACCTCTCCATCCATAGCCATCTAGAGGTCTTCTCCGCAGCTTCAGAGGTGTTCTTGATGTGCAGTCTTGTGAAGCCAGGGAGCTTTTGGTCCCTGTAGAGAGGCCGGCCAAAACAACTTCTGTCAGGATGCTTTGCACCTCCCATCCCTGCTTCCAGCATTCGCAGACGGGTTCCTCATACTTGGACCTCTTCCTCTCATTGGCCTCCTCTGGCCAGTCTTCCCAGGGAACAGTCAGCTCCAGCAGGACTACCCATCTTGATGTTTCTGACATCAAGACCATGTCTGGGCTTAGTGTGATCACTGTGACGGACTCCTGCTGCTTCCCATGCTCGACCTTCAGCTGCCAGTTGTGTGTGCACGCTTGAGCATGTTTCAGCTTTTTTTTTTTCTACTGTCAGGTGTGCTGAGTGCTACAGACTTAACACATTTACATCATTGTCTGTATTAAAACTGTAAAACTGCAGACTATACATTGTTTTAGCTGTAACTTTGTCGATGTAGTTTACAAACAGGCGACAAATAATTTCTTAAATTTGACAGATTTTTGTTGAAATGGTGGGACATAATTCATAATCATTCATGATTGTATAGTGCTGTAGTGTATAATTATAGGTAGCCAAACACACTGTCTGTGTGAACGTGCACATAGATGTGTAGTGTGTGTGTGTGTGTGTGTTTTTTTGGGGGGGGGGCAGAAGGGGTGGAGTCTGAGATTGCGTGACAACGGCGGATTGAATGAATGAAATGATGGAGGGATAGAGAGGGAAGAGGAAGAATGGGAGCTGGTCGCTGTAATCCCCCCTCTCAACAGTAGCAGCTGGACCAGTGTTTCAGTGGCCAAGCTTTACTGCTGCCCTGCTAGGAATTACAGCAGGGTGAAGAGCTGGATGTCGTACAGATGGATGGATGCGTAGATGGAGGCTTGAGGGTAGGAGGTGTGTTTTTAGACGAGAGAAGTCTGGGAATCTTATTTTAGAATTTTATAAACAAGACATTCTGTAGAACAAAGTCCTCCTTCATAGCTCTTCCATAGTTTTAAAGTTTCAAATTGGAACTATATTCATGGGTCATGCGTTAAAACACTCATTCTCAGATGTTTTGTGAGGGTTGATATCAGAGAGCTCAATCAATGCCAAATTCAGCTAGAGTCAGCTCGAGAGGCCCGTCTCATGTGTCATCACAGGGACAAAACACAAAGGAAAGGACAGCCGCTGCTGCAAAGAAAAGGAAAGCAGTTCGACTGACGGGGAATGCTTGAATAAGAGACACCTGAGATGACAGAGAAATTTACAGAAGCTCTGCAGACCAGGAAAACCCAACATTTTGGGGCTTTGATAACCAACTGGTAAAATGACAGTCAGTGTCAGTGGAGTCTGGTGGAGTTATTGAGACGCCAAAATATGTTCAAATAAGGCACAGATTTAAAAATGCTGTATTTCTCCTTTAAGAACTGATCTTGAAACCCATATTTACAACATATCATACAAGTTCCTTATCCAGGACCCATTTAGTTGTTTATTACTCTCTCTGTTACTGTCCACCACCATCACCAGTTTATGCTGTTAACTGTCCTTTTCATATCTACGGTTTGTCTGTATTTTTGGCTGTTTACAGCTATTTGGAATGTGAGGAATTTAAAGTTGATGGTCAACTGCATGAGTCACAGGGCAGAGAAGAGCTCATTTTACAATCCATTACAACACACACACACACTCTAGCGACCATCTACCACCATGCCCTAGCCCCAGATGAGTGTGTGCCCCCTACCTGTATGTGTGTGACAGTGTTTGGTTTGGGATTAGAGTTTGACCTCTGTGTGTCTGTGTGTGAGTGTGTGTGTGTGTGTGTGTGTGTGTGTTGTGTGTCCACACTGCTTTGCATTCCATTGTGATGTGTTCAGCCTCGCTCAGCAACAATAGGCCACAGTTCCCAAAGAAATATTGTGTGCATGCATGTGTTTCAGAGTGTGTGTGTGTGTGTGTAGGCGAGACTGCGGGGGAAACATGCAGGGAATGAACTCCGTCACTGGTGCTGTGTGAGGAGGCAGAGGGGGAGAAGAAGGAGCAGTGCGTGATGGAGGGCGTAGACTTCACTACCTGTCTGTCTGCTCACTACTGTGCACGATAATGGGCTGCAGCAAGTGCTGAATTGAACAAACATGTCCTGAGAGTCCTGTGTAATTCTATTAGGACAAATGGCCAGCGCGCACGCACACACACACACACACACACACACACACACACACACACACACGCACAGGGTCAAACACTAGCTCTTTCACTAAGCCCTTAAACAGACCCACTGTGAGTTCCACCAAGGCACTGTGAGAGCGTTAGGACACACACACACACACACACACACACACACACACACACACACACACACACATATCAACATTACCTAAAACTGGCTCTGTAAATGGAAGCAAGCATCAGCTTAGAAGATACACTGCTCCAGGGTCTTCTCTCTCTGCTTTTTTGTTTCATCTGATATGTATGTTTTCACTTTGTCTAATCACGTGTCCCCCCCCCCCCCCCCCTCTACATGCTGCTGACACCAGACAGTCAAATAGACGTAGTGTGTCTAGATGGAACCGCTGTATCTGTAACACTGGGGGATCTGGTAGGAAAAATGGTTAGATAGCAGTCATCCTGGGATTTTGGTCAGAATACAGGAGGCAGGAGAAGGAGGAGCTGTAACCTTTAGACTCTAAAGGTTACAGCTCCTCCCTGTCTCTAAAGTTTAGAGGCTGATTTATCCTTTAATACAACACAGCAGTGCAGCAGACCCAGTAATGGCACGTAACAAAGGCAAGTGTGTGGGCTGAAACATATGAGACAATACAATACATACATCTCCTGCAACAGCATCTATCAAACAGAAGCAAAACCATCCTAAATTTACTCATGACAATCACACCTATTAATTCCCTCAGGAGTTTTTCGATTAACTCAGAGTGTAGTCAGTTGCGATGATAAGATTAAAACATAACTTACTGGTTAGTCATCCATGCACACTGAAAGAGTGGAGACTCTTGGACTTTATTCAGACCCTAAAGTTTAATTGTATGGAGATGTTTTACAGAATATGTATTGGCCCTGGTATTGGTCACAAAACAACAGTGTATGAGAGTGATGCAGTTTGTTGTCAGGTAGTTTAATATTGTACAGAACAACTTGATTGGATCTTGTGACTCGTGAGTCCATCCCAGCTGGCCTGGACACAAATAGATATATAATATAATCAGATGGGCTTTAAGTAACATTTTAACACAGCCATCAAGTCTCACCAAATCCATGGCAAACCTTTCTATCGTGTGTTCAGAACAGCTCACACACACAGTTATTGACCCTGTCTCTGTAACCGTTTTCTATTTTATCTCTCGTGCTGCTTTCCCTCATCCCTCATTCTCCCTGGCTCCCCTGGCGCCCACGCCTCTCTCCCTTTCCCCCGTCAAACCCCTTCCACTTCTCCTTAACGCTTCTGCTTCTTCCTGTCAGCGGATCAATAGAGCTTCTCTCCTCTCCCTTTCGCCTCTGATCCTGTCCTCTTCGTCCCTTTGCAGTTGGCTAGTTGACAGATTTCGGAGGCCGTCGTGGGTTTTACATCACCGCCGATTAGGAAACCGGAGCTCAGCAAACATTGTTGCTGCTTTTGCCGGTTACATGGGAAAGCCCTCACAGTCTGACAGCCTGTGCATTATTTATCTGCACATGGCATAGTATTTATTATGTACTGTATATGGTATATCATGCATAAGAGCTATGCTGTTATATAATGAACTCACTTCTCCTGAAAAGACCTAAAAACTGCATGAGAACTAATTAAGGCATGTACATGTGTCATTTTATATCACAGTCTGTCCAACACAAGCTTATGAGTGTAAGTAACATAAGGCCAGTGTATGAGCACACACACCCCGGGACTGTGTGTGCTTTTTGGTTCAGTGCATCGTCAGACTATTTTAGTCAAAGATACAGCAGGCTCATCTGAAGGCGTGGCATCCGGAGGATAGGATTGATGGTAAAATGAAAATTAAGGTCTCAATTTATCTGAGGCTCTCTTTGTGTGTGTGTGTATTGTGACTGCTCTGCAGCAGCCCAGCCCCGGGTTAACACACAGTGAGCACATTAGTTTGCTGCCTATTTTTGGCCCATCAGTGACTTGCATCAGCTTGAATATATTACAGACTACAGTGTTGCACAGTCATTAGCTGCTCATTGGACATTCAGCATCTGACCAGTTTGACTCTTTGATACAGCTTTGTGTTCTCACGTCCCTGAGTTGACGTTGGATTTCTTGACTCATCACTTGGTTCATCTGCGCACTTATTGACTTACTCCTGTAGTTGTGAGTCATGTGTTACCAGGATCTGTAATTAACTTTTTTGGTCTCTTTATGCGTATCATATCATAGAAATCAGGTGCCCAAAGACACCAACAAGTTTTCCTTCCATTTTCTGAGTCACAACATCAGGGCAGGCTCCGGGTGCCTGGAAGCCATCTGTGGGAACCTGCAGCTCAAGTTTTTTGAATTTGAATTTTTTTTTTTTAGTGTTGTGAATACATGACTGATGCCTCATTCACCTTGCCTGTCCCACCTGCTTTAAATCTGACTCCATTGGTGTCTTTGTATTGATTTAGTATGTAATTACTCTGAGTGAAAAATGGTTTTCACTTTTGATGTGGACACAGTAAGATGAGATTTGAAAAATTGACCTGCATCTATCTGTGAATTAGGTCATTATCTGGCAGTGCAGGCCAGAGGAGCGCATCGCAGGACCAGCCCGTGGATTAGTAGGTTAGGAGCTGGAAAAGGAGACTCGACCAAGACACAAAAAATGCTGTCACTAATAATGGCCTCTTGGTGCAGATGGAAGCATCAGGCATGTCTTTGAATGCCTTCTATCATTCTTAAATAGGATCCATTCAAAGGTGTCTAGAAAAGGACTTCATAAACTGTGACAATATGCAGATGACACACTGTTTGACCATTATTAAACTTCCCATTTAATTATCCCTGAGAAAACCAATCACCATCTGTGTGCACTTTGGCCTTTAGTGTTGTTCTAACTCTCACAGTGTAGTAAGCCTGCTGTCACTTTTTATGTAACAAGCTTCCAAAAATATGTGTCCTCTCTTCTCTGACCCCCTTTTATACAGAATTTATATTTTATCAGTTAATCAACCACCACACTCCCTCTGTATGTCTGCGCTCGATCAGTAAGATGTGAAAAAATGTGAGAGCAAAGTTCACTGCGAGCATATTTTATTTGCATATTTACTGTGTGTGCCTGTTGTCTTTTTGAGTGACTACCTTCATGTTGTGTGTCAGTCAGCTGGATAATTCCACGTGTAAGAGCAACACTGGTTTGTGTAACCAAGAGATGATGAACAAGGAAATGAGGGCACATCCACATTAATTCCCTGAATGGATGCTGTACATGTTTCGCTGCGCCACAGTGTTTTGGCACCTGATTGGGATTCAAGTTGTAGTCTGAGAAATTAAAAATAGTTTTAGACATATTTTAGTCATGGTCATTAGTAGTATATTAGTTTTAGTTTAAAAGATATTGTATTCTAGTCATTGTCAGTGACATTTTAGTAGAATTAGAAGAGGCAATAGCTGTCATTGATTGTTACTAGTCTGTCTCTGTTACTTTTTCCTTCCAATAATCGGTAACGATAGCTAACATTATTGGCAGAGACATAATGCTACTGAATTGGGAGATGCTGGGTATTAGTTCCAGTCAAACACCTGAATCAATATTTCAAGAAACAATATTTTGGGTTTGGATGTGAACTAGCGTTTTAAAACACCAAATGTCTGTAGGGATCCTTTCCATAATGTTGTGGGACACTACGAATAACAGTCCGAGCCTTCAAAAACAAGCACTCGTAGTGAACGTAATATGATAATGTGCAGTTGCTCCAAAGGATCGCAGTGTAGCCCATTTCACAGGTGTCTGCTGAAGTGAACATCTTTTGTACCTGCCATTTAGACACCAAAATATGTATTAGAATACTGGAATTACAGTTAAACTTTGCTGTGCCATTGGAAGGTCCTTGCAGGGCCTCTCTGAGAGCAGGAACTACGGCCTTAGGACTAAAACTGGACCTAGTTTCTTGCATTCAAGATACAAGAAAAGATATCGAGAAAATAATATATAGATAATATAGAGAATAGAAACAACAGGAAAGAGCAATCCAATGTTATATTTACAGGTGCTGTAGACATTCTCACACACACACACACACACTTTCTCAAGTGCATGATCATAGTACATGAGGAAAGATCACTGAGCTGCACCTGTATGCCTCCGGAGACTAATTACAGCACACAGCCTGTCTGTCTGTCTGTCTGTCTGACACACACACCCTGCATGCAGCAGCAGACCAGATGCCCATGAGACTCTCTCTCTGTCTCTCTCTCTCTCTCTCTCTGTCTCTGGCTCTTCATTCTTTGCTTCATTGTCTGTCACCATGTTTTTATTCATAGTAGTCCTAGTATTTGCAGAGCCTGATGGGGAGCATGCCACCGGCTTCTTTCATAAACATAAACTTCCTGTGTGTGTGTGTGTGTGTGTGTGTGTGTGTGCGTGCATAGCATAAGTGACATAAGTGACAGTAATGTTCCACGTCTTCCTGAAGCTGAAGGGTTGACATGTGCAATGAGAGAGGCCTACGTGTTATTTTATATTTTCACACGGGCAGAGGTGTCACATTATGAGTGTTATTTTGTATCGGGGTGTGTGTGTGTTGGCAGCACACTGGTGTGCTCTCATACTCAAACAGCAGGAGTCATTCCAAAGGTGAATTATAGGTGAATTGTAGTGATCTCTGAGTATTTACTGCGTGTAAATCCAGCCAGTGCCAATAATGGACTTTAACCGTGAAGAGGAACCTCCACTACATACAGGGATGTTTGTGAGGGTTATGGCTGATATTACAGGCTTATGAAATCATCACCTGGATTCAAAAGTGAATTGCCTTTTATGACCTTATCACATGATATTTGATCAGATACTTTATCCCACAGATTAGCGAGAATATGAAGAGTCTCAGTTCTGCTCGTGCTTCCTCATAGCAGCGCTTAACTTGAGTTGGAAGCTGTTCCACATTTTTTTTGTCTTGCAGGTTTTACAGCTCTCTGCGAACAGAGAAACGTTGTTAACACAAACCGTGAGATTGCCAAAGGGTTAGGTGTGATCTCCTCTCACTACATGAGGACGGAGCATAATGATGCTTCAAATGAAAGAAAGCTAAAATATCAGAAAACGATTACTTCAGAGGACCGTTCGGTGTTGGGAATGTGTTTGAAACAGGAGTACTGCACTGTGTTCTTAGTCCTTATCAAGTCGTGTTGAAAGTATTAAAACTCAGGCCAACGACGACTCATCACAGGTTTGAGCCCCACAAATCCAACATGACCAATTGATTATGTAACAGGGCACAGCATAAACGTTTGATAAGTGTGTAGCACAACTTACTGTGACCTGTCAGCTGACATATTTGCTGATACGATACATCTGTTATTCGGTGAAATCAGCTGATATCATATCTCTATCGGAGAAGAACAGGGTTTTTTTTTTAAAAATCCAAATGTGGGCCAAACCCCATAAAGGTTATTGACAGCTATGTGTGTGTGCCTGTGTGTGTGTGTGTTTCAGGATGCTTTGACAAAGTGCTGTGATTGTGTGGCTGGGGTAAATAGACTGAATGGCCCGCTAGGAATGTGAACGATAGAATCTCTGTCAGATTAGTGTGCTGGCAGCTGGACCCTCAGTACACACACACACACACACACACACACACACACACATTATTATAAATTATAAGGGACGTCAGGCAGATAATTACTACATATCTTGACATAACTTGAAAAACAGTTAATTCAATTTAGACAAGTTTGACCAAAAGACAATTAAGTTGAGACAGTTTTGACTCGTGATAAGATTTTGACCATGAACTTGTTTTAATATTTATGGTATATGGACACTCAGTCTACACAGTCTGCTCATTTCTACAGTTTACTCTGGACAGTCTGGGGGGGGGTTTATGATGTGACACCTCAACATGACAACAGGGAGGATTTCCCCTTCGGGTGCACCTGGAGTAGTGATTTACAAGCTGTGAACAGGTATCAGATAACCGTCTTTCGTCTGCTCCCTGCCCCCCCCCCCCCTCCCAGTCTGCTTTCATGTAAACCAGGGAGGGTCATGCTGTGTTTGGGTGTGTGTGTTTTCCTAGAAGTATCTCTGCTTCTCACAGTCTCTTCCTCATGCACACACACACACACACACACACACACACACACACACACACACACACACACAGAAGCAGTGCATCCCTTCAGGTGTCTGTATTGATTGGTGTGTATATAGAAAGACAGGGTGTGGTAGGACAAACAACTAGTACGAGCTAGTTGAGCACTAAGTAGGACAATCACACTGTGTGTGTGTGTGTGTGTGTGTGTGTGTGTGTGTGTGTGTGTGTGTGTGTGTGTGTGTGTGTGTGTGTGTGTGTGTGTGTGTGAACGCATTAGAGGAGAGCAAAGGAAGAAGTGGTTTACATAGCGCTCCTTGACACCTGCTACACACTCATTCATTTAAAATAGACACCACATTTATGATTTAAACATTCTTCAAAAAGCATTCGGTATTGTAATATGGTGTAAGAGATAAGAGACTGTAGATACCTTTAATGTAATGTTCTTTCTAAATCCAGCCATCCAGCCATTAGCTATGCCCAGTTATGTTTTGGAGGGTCTTGGGGGGGCTACAGCTGAGAGAGAGAGAGAGAGAGAGAGAGAGAGAGAGAGAGAGAGAGAGAGGGAGAAAAGCGGCATCAAGTTGCAAACAGAATTGTGGCGGCAGAAAAAACACTTCAAACAGACAAACACAATAAAGTGTCACAAGGGACAATCAGGACGTGAAGCGTACCCCCCCCCCTCCACATGAAAATGAAATGAAACGCGATGAACAGGGGACTGCAGACCTTGCGTAATGACGAAGATAAATCCAGATTATGTAATTGCCGGTAAATATTGTGAGGATTATTAATCATGGCGGGCGGTGCCAGTTAATTCAGGAACATTATTTAGCTGCAGAAAGATTAACATTTTGATGGTTGTGGCACACTGGGGAATATACAAATGTAGTTTTCCAGGGCTTCACCCCTCAGTGTTTTCACTCGTCTCTGTGATAGTGACAGTTAGAAGAGAAGCGAACAGCAGCAACTGCTGCGGAGTCATGAAAGCAGCATGAGTCAGCTCTTATTCTGTCTCTCTCACACACACACACACACACACACACACACACACACACACACACACACACACACACTCACAAGGTATTCAGAGGAAGTGTACCACCTCTCTTAGAAAGTGACATCAAAGGTGAGCTTTCCACAGTGGATACAGGCCAAGACCACTGAACACTTTGTTTTTCCAGACCATGTTGAGACGGTCTATTCCAATACACTCTACCCTCATAGAACCATTTGTGCCGTACTTTTTGCTTCATGTGGAACGCTTCATATAGGCTTATTTAATATCCCATTGTGAGCAGTGACAGATGATATGGAGTGTGAAGCAAATTCCCTGTTGCGCTCACCGATCTCCATCTTCACAAAAGTCCTTCATTCATCTCCTCCTGTGTTAAAAAAAAAGTCCAAAGTATTATGATCACTGAATCTCTCCATGTGGTGTGTACCTTTCTTTGACTTAATCATTCATTCTGTGATTAAGGATGTGAGAAAAGTGTCTGTTCTTTGCTCACTTTTCAGAAGAAACGTTCTAAAGAATTTGCTATAGGCTCATTACAGAGTGAGACAGACCTCCTAAACGTAGCCTGACGCAGTAATGAGTGGGAGTCTGAGTCTCCCTCAGAGCTCTGCCCGCGTGACCTCTTCTAATCATATATCAACATAGTGATAGTAAAGTGATACCGCAGGCGTTTTACAGCCACATCGTCCTTGGACAGTGACACTCCACTGTACTTCTGTAACCCTCCAAGAACCCGTCAGTGTGCACAACACCATGAGTTTGGGTTTGATGCTGACCGCACAGCACTAAGTGACATGACACTGTCTGATGCAGTCAGGTTTTTAGCCACGTTACACCAGGGAGGAGGCATTTGACTTTTCACTTGTCTGAGATAATTATAGTTTCCTGGAGCAGCTATCGCTGCAATGCCTTGCTCAGAGGCACAGTTCAGAACAAACCAGATATCCCAGCAGCTGGCTTGTATCTGGTTTCAAACCTGCATTTTCAGAGTGCAGGAATTAAAAGCAGCAAATGTCTGGCCACACGCTGATCTGTCCGATCTCCACCAGTCTTTTCAGCATCAGGTTGTAAGATATTTCCTCTGGGATGATAAAGGATTAATGATTTATGAAGAATAAACGTCTTATCATTAGCACAATACAGGCCAGATGCTTTTTCATCCGATCGAGGTCATGCAGAGTCTTTTTCTCTTACATGGCCACAGCAGGAGCATCCGCTCAGAGAGGATTCACCCCGCTGACATGTCCTTAAGCAAGATATTGAACACGCTCCCCAACTCTTGACCCCCCCACCCCACCCCCTGAGCATCCTGGAGATTTATCAAGCATGACAGTACATTGTGTTATCATATATTGCAGGAACAGGAGGAGGAAATGCAGAGTGAATTTTGGGATTAGTTATTCTGTCAAGTAAACCGCCATAGGAGCTGTGCCCTGCCAAGGTTTAGTTTCTTTTTCTGCCATATAGACGTACAGATGTCACTCAGTCATACAGTGTGTGTCCACTGAGACTTGATAAAGACTTATAGGAAGTGATTTTCAACAAAAAATACTAGATTTCAGATCGGTATGAACCAGTTATTCCAGTTTTTATGTTCCACTTAGTTTTTTGTGGTGCAAACGGCACAGACCAGTCCAGTGTGCAGTAAACAAGGTCCACTCTACCAGTGCTGGAAAGGGGAAGAGAACAGTGGGGAGGAAATGCAAATGACGCTGCTGATTATCCCTCCCCCCAAGATATTATTGGAAAGAGATACCTCAAATGCAATGTTTAGGAACATGCAATATTTTTTAGTTGGTTATTTGAGAAAACAACCTCAAAACCAGCAATGCTGTATGTTAAGTAGAAGCAAAATAGGCATACAGGCCTGTAACTAATGGAAAATAAGGAAGTTTGGAATCACAATGACAACATTTGTCAGGAAAATTGCAACAAGATATTTTCCTTACTGTTGATCCCTGGTCTTTTCATATCCTGTGATCTGCTAGATTACTTGTATTCTTTTCCTGCTGCTGTATCGTCCCCTCGCACGCTTGTCATGCTGCTTTACTGTTTACATCCACTGCCGCTGTGTGGAAGGCGGCAGATTAAAAAAGAGGCTTCAACAGTTTTTTTGGCAGCTGGAGGATGCACCCCCCCCCCCAATCCCATTGGCACACATTAAAACACACAGGCCGTCACATGCACAAATACACACGACTGATCCACACATACATTCACACGCTCAAGCAGTCGTTAGCAGACAACACAATAGAATCTGCCTCTTGCATGGATTTCCTTCCTTTGTTGAATTCAGATTATTTCCGAGTGGCCACACCAAACCTTCGAGCAGGAGATGGAAAACGGGCTCAGCTCAAACTACGGCACCTTGTAGGGGTCAAAAAACCCTTGAGTTTATGACTTGTGCACCAGGGAGGAACCCGGGCTAATGAGGAGGTTCTGCTCCTGCGGTCCTGTGGTCCTGTGGGGACCTGCTGCAGAAACATAGAGGCTGAAAAGGAACAAACAAGGTCATATAGCTCAGAATTGAAACGGCCGTGGTAGTGCGTGATCCTGCGTTAGATCTGTTGGCGGACGGGAGGGGGGCATGGATCACTCTGCAGCTGGCACAGATGACTTACTGTACACTGAACACAGACAATATGGGGTTAAATATGGAAACTGGGGCAGTGTTTGTAGGCAGCATGGCTTTGTGGTGGAGGGAGCAGCTCTCTGCTCACATCAGAGGCTCATTTAGTCCGCTGATACACTGGCAGTCAGACATATAATAATAGTACGCCTCCGTATAGTTTATTTATATTCCTGCCTGCCCTACATGTGCAGTCTGTAAGCCTTTGTCCAGATTTTAGGTTTGATTAGCTGATTACTGACTGTCTAAAACAGTGCCTGAGGTCGAAGTTGGAACGAGGCTATATATGGTTGAAAAAGTAGTTTTTTGACATATTAATTACTGTTTTGAACGTAATGTAGCGTGCAGTTATGACTAGTGCAAAGCTTCCACATGACTTCAGAAGGACCTCTTGTCGGTGCTATGTCACTCTGCCAGGGGTAAATAAAGAGGAAGTTGATTTTAGCAACAGAACTGTGGATAATTCATCACAAAGTTATTTCTTCTAATGTTATACATCAGATTATAAAGTGATATTTATACTTTTTACAACTCCTCTTAAAATTCTAGGAGGAAAATGCATTGCTTACTATACAGAATGATGTGATTCTATGTTTCTCAGTGTATACTCTCACTTCCACAGTAACGTTTATGTCAGAGGGGTTATACAACAGTGTATGACCACCGGGACAGGGCTTATGGGGTATGGGATATGAAGCGACTGATGAATACAATCAGATTCTCTCTGCTGAAACCCTTTCAGCTTCGGGAACAAGGTAATGTACACTGGCAGAAGCATGCGGACATCCGAACATTACACGCGTGTGTCATTGTTGAGATCTTTCAAACCCACAGGCATTAACCTGCTTTGTTCACCGGATGCAGTTGAGTCGTGCTCCTGCCACGCTCGCCAGCATCCGGACAGAGACGGAACTCTACAGTTATACTAGTGCTCACTATTCAGGAATAGAGGCACCGTCGTAATGACACGAGGGCGTGCTGTGCACAGTCGCTAACCGAGCCACCAGGTATCAGTGACCACACTGATCTTAAAAGAGCAAAAAACATGCTTTCAGTCTTCTTGTGAAACTACAATTGGCTAAACAAGTCCAAACTATCCTGGCTGCTGAAGAGCAAGCTGCCTTTGAGATGGGCCCCCCTCCAAAAACACAGAAGCCATTTTGGCCGGTGTGCCCACACCTGTTCTCCCTGTGGTAGTGAAGAGATAATCCAGCAGATGGGGCTATGGCGTCATCTTTGATTTTTGGCTGCTTCTGTCTGAAGAAGCTGATTGATCTCAGAAAAAGTCCTCCTGTCATGTTCGATTGGAGACACTTGCAGCTCAGTGTTCGTTGAACTGTGTGCTCCAATAGGTTTCAGGTCCACACTGTATTGCTGGCTGCAGTTCAGGAAAGAAGGCCTAATTTGTGTTGACATGAGCTTGGCCGGCAGGGCAGACAGGTTGACTGGAAACTGTAATAACTCAAAGGCCTCAGGTTTGATCCTCTTTGCAGCAAACGTCTTCTCTCGCATCGCCCTTGAGCGAGACCACCAAGTCTCACCTGCCGCCTGAACACCGACGGAACAGGAAGTTCAACAGAGAGAGAGAGAGGACATCTTTAGTGTAGTGAAGGAGGTGTGAAGTGCGTTGTTGATACTGTGGAGGTGATGAGACAGATAAGCACGGTGAGTGTCTGAGCGGCAGAGAAAGGCTGGCCGCTGCCTGCACTGAAGATAATCTGGCATTATGTCTGGATGATGACACAATATGACTCGGCAAATTCCTCCGGTGGCCATTGGTCGGCTAAACTCCCAGGTAGGCCGATGACTGCTTGGATCCGTGCGTGTGTGCGTGTGTCTGGGTCCACGTTTAGGTACAGATTGTACTGTGTTGCTCCAAGCTATGCATTTCTTTCACAAAGCGTAGTCCCAGCTGTGCCTCTCTGTGGCAGACAGTGGTATTACACTTAGGTCATAATCAGCAGGAAAAAAAAAAAAGCCTCCCTTTGTCTTAAATGTGAAGCTCCGGCCTTCAGCGGGATGAATCTGCCATCACGATCTGGATCCAGGTCCTGTGGTCCTGTTACTGTCTCAGAGGCTAATCTGATGGCACCAGAGCTTTG
Organism: Pempheris klunzingeri; assembly: GCF_042242105.1. NCBI lineage: Eukaryota > Metazoa > Chordata > Actinopteri > Acropomatiformes > Pempheridae > Pempheris > Pempheris klunzingeri. The sequence continues at coordinate 3,704,697 of NC_092032.1, read as the reverse complement.
GTCCAGTTTAGCCCACGTAACATTTTACACCCATCACCAAAAGTACATATATCTAGTCATTTTGTTCATCGTGCCTGTTAGTTCGGGGGCCCTCCCGTAATGCAATAGGCTGTAATGTTGTTTTCCTCCCGGCATGCTGCCGGGCTCCTCACTTTCTTTAACCACCTCTCTCCAACATCATCTCCCTCCCTCTCGCTCAGCTTCGTCCTCCCTCGCTTCTTTTCTGCATTCTTCGTCTCGCTGTTTCAGCCTCCATCCTCGTCTCTTTCCTTCCTTGTCCGAGTGTCCATGTAGGGTAAGGAATTGCGGAAATAGCCTTGGAATTACAAATGGCATTATTAATCAGCAAACATGACTTTTGCTTTTTAGGCGTTTTAAATGTCAAAACAGTGCCTAATGTGGAGCCTAAAACTGGACTGTTTGAAAAGTGAAGGCTCTTTAAAACTTCTACCGCCGTGTCTGTTGTGACTGTAATGTATCCTGTAGTTCTGACTTATTTATTCATGTTTAAAGTTCCCCCATGATTGTAAAATGATCACTTCTAGGGACTGTGCCGCTCAGAACTGCGGATGATTCAGTTATTGGTCCTGAGGTTATACATCCATATGTGTTGCTTATTCAGAATCATTTGATTCCCTGTTTTTCAGCACTCCGTCTCTCCACTTTTAAGCCTGACTGGATCTATAAGAGTCTGCACAGGCTTGACCTGAGGTTGTTAACATGTGTAATGGAAAGGAAGGAATGGCCATTGGTTTTGATGTGTTGTTTTTGGGGGTCTGAGGGACAGGATCATTTAGTTGTATCATTAGAGCCATCTACTGCGCTCTATAATCCAAACGCCTCTTGTTCCACTCTTTGTTCACCATATCTAAACATATTTCGGTACACAGCTGAATTGTAAACTGTCATCGTAGTATGAAAAGTAAACTAAAAGATGCCACTACAGGAGGACAATTGAACCGGTGTGATGACCGTCACTCGGCATTTTAAGGTCAGACTGGATCTTGTATCATCGACCGTGTCAGCTGTACATGTTGAAGTTTTCTGTAGGTGTTTCCTGCTGAATGGGACCAGATGAACCAAAGTTAGGACGTGCTTCAGATTGAAAAATAGTCATTTCAGTGCTGAAACGTCTTTATGGCTTGACACTGAGTAAACCTGTTAACCCTCTGTAGATGTCTGTGCGTATTTCAGTCGGTGCTTCAATCAAGCTGTATAAAAGATGCCTGTTGATGATAAATTGTTCATTATTGTCTTATCTCCTTTGTAACGTATCCTGTTCTCTTGTTCATCCCTGTGTGTGTGTGTGTGTGTGTGTGTGTGTGTGTGTGTGTGTGTGTGTGTGTGTGTGTGTGTGTGTGTGTGTGTGTGTGTGTGTGTGTGTGCGCAGCCATGGCGGAGTTAGACCTTAGTCTGAGTGACGCGCTGACAGACAGCGTTCCCCAGCCGGGCCCGGAGAGCCTGGTGGAGAGGGATTTTGTGGCTCAGCTAGAGGCGGAGGCCTTCGACGATCAGGTCGGGGAGACAGTGGGAAAGACAGACTACACCCCCCTTCTGGACAACGACGACACCAGGGCAGGTGAGACTGATATAACAGAGCCCAGTGGAGCATGGGTAATGTACATATGACTCACCATGACTACTAGCACAGTAATAAGAGAGCGTGAGAGCTCTGGACAGTGCTGACTATGCTAGATGATGCCAATTCAAAATTGAGAGGATGTGGTTCTTCTATTGCCACGGATTTCATTTTATTGGCAAAAGAGAGGAACATCTCTGAAAGTTTCCCAGACAAAGACATAATGACCCTGCGGCCTCCTCAGCTGTCGTGTCCTTTCCATCTCTTCTGGTTGGACCTCTAATAGTGTCACCTGCTGAGAACGGAGGACACAGTGAGAGAATTTAGGAAGCACAGCGGTAGACGGGTGAAAAACAGAAAGAAAGTGCAGGCAAAGAAGGATGAGATAAGAAAGTCAGAGGCCTAGCCTAGGAGCTCTCTCCCACCACGTTTTAATTCATACATAGATAAAAGTCTCATTGACCACTGAAGATAAGATATTCCTTTATCAGTCCCACAGCATTCCAAATTCATTGTTAGAGCAGCAAATAAGCCAAAGTAAAAGAACAGCAGAAATAGAACTTCAGTGAATCAATAAATAAATAATGACCTACTGGACAGAGATGTGCACATAAAAAGTATGTACAATTTAAACAAGGTAAAGAATAAAAATAGGGACAATGTACACATGGGGGAATATAAGAAGTATGTACTTAAGTACATTAAGTGAGGAACATGTTCTAAATAGATATGTTCCAGGACCTAGAAGTACTAGGACTTAGGCAACGGCTTCTGCTTTAGACTCTTGAAGACATTTGGCCTAAGTGAACTATTAAATAATCCGATAGCAAACGTGCTGATGTAAACATCCAGCAGACACAGAGTAAAACACTGAGCTGATGCTAAAACGCTCTGTACTCGCAGGTCAAAGAGTCCTCCTCTAAAAATCATTTGATTTCTCGAGTTCCGGTGAAATTAGCTGCAGACTAACAAAACTTCTTCCGCTGTCAAACCGGACTTAATTCCCCTGTTTGTAATCCTTGAAGCAGGAGGTGAGCTCTGTCTGTCTTTTGACGGACATTTCCCTGAATTGCATTATGTTTCTGAGTGCACCCCTGTATCTGATCCCATCCATCCTGAGCGGGATGAGGATCCGCGTTATGCAACATGAACTGCAGCTGCTCCTTAATGACTGATAGTACCAGGCACCGCTGGACACTGGCTGCCATTTTGGATCTGCCGGCGTGCCATTCAGCTGCGGGAGAGATAGCAGCCCGAAGATGAGCAGAGTAGCAGTCACTGTTTTTGAATATCCCAGCTGACTGATACAATTTGGGAAGTTTGCAGGAAAATGTGTCCCAACTCTGAGCAGTTCCTGTCAAAATACCCCGCCTTCTCTGGTGGAGATGCTCAAAGTTCGTTTCCGAAGTCTACATGGTAATAACCCACCGCAGTGCTACTGTCCAAGGTCATCAGATACATGTTAATCATGTCATGTCATTGTGAGGGATCATCATTACTAGTATTAGTATTAGTATGAGTATCAAGGTGCCCTAACAAAAGGTAGGAGCAGAAACACAGCGAGGTGTGCACTGTAGGAAGGTGAGTGAGCAGATATCTAAACAGGACATGGATCAAATGAGCAGCTGAGTGAAGGAGGTGACAGTTAGCCGGGCCTGACTCAGCTCTTGGGCTTGTTTTGGTTACCCAGACACTTTGGTCAGACAGTCAGACGGCGCGCGGGCACTCGCTAGTGACAGCCAGCTGTAGGACCGGCCGTGGGTGGTGTTGCCAGTGATCAACTGTGGCACACTGTGTGCATTTGGACAAACACAGATATGCTGACACGCCGAGTGCCAAACAGCAGGGCGAGGCAGTCCTGATTGTCCTCTGTCAGCAGCAGAGCTAGACAGATGAGGGAAGCACAGTTTTGTTTGTATTTTTTAACCACAGTTGTTGGTTCGGTGTCCTGGTGCACGCGTCATGTGCCCTCACTATTGAAGTGTGTCTGATGAGAGCGCCGTGCTCCTGTTTTTGATCGATCACGTCCGTTTGTGTAGTAATTCCTTCCTTGAGTGGATGCCTTCCTTCCTTTGGTTTTTCTGCACGCCCACTTGTTGATGTGTTCATGTGTTAATGCATGTGTTCTGTATATATATATATATATCTGTCTTTGCACGTATTGACTGCAGAACGGTCTTGGTTTGGCAGCATGTACTTTTTTGTCGTCTCTGTGTGTGTGTGAAAGACAGTAAATGCGTTCTGTGGCTCGTATCACGCACTAATATTAGTGGGCTTACCTGCTATCAGTAGACATAGCTCCAGTAGTACAAAGCTGGCTCACCTTGAACCAGGATAAGTCACCACCATGACACCATTGTAAGCTGTGCTGCATGGCTAACCTAAGCTTCAGGCATAAACGTGCCAAGAAAGATAGTGATGTGGCAGCAAAGTGAAGAAGAAGACTGCCAGCACCTTGAAAGGTGGGTCTCTACCACTGGTGTGCCAGTAGTGAATGGACGGCTGCATGAGAGGCAAACTGTGAAGCACTTTAGGTAAAAGCAGTCCTTTTACCAAAACCACTGTTGTGTGTGTGTGTGTGTGTGTGTGTATTTCTGGGCATGCCTCTGAATGTGTGTGTGTATTTGTGTCAGAGCCTCGGTGTAAAGCTGATACAGACATACTCTTGTCCATGTGCACATCAGATAAATAAAGTGCAGTGATTCAGCAGTCAGATGTCACATGGCGTCACTCCGACACCGACACCAGCCAATATGTGCTGCCCTCTGCCTGCCCTGGCCCGGCCTGGCCCGGCCTGACCCTAACCATCCCGTGTGCTGTTGACAGGCTCGTGTGAGGCACCCCTTTAAAAAGCCTTCAAATTCAGGGTCGCTGGTTTCCATTTAATCCCTGGCTCCGTCTCTCATATTTCCGCTGTACAAACCAATACAAAGCAGTTTGATTTTCTATCTTGTCAAGCCATTAGCACTCAGATGGACAGTAATGTGCTGTGTGTGTGTGTGTGTGTGTATACGTGTGTGTGTGTGTGCAGACAGCGGTACTGTGTTGGAGAATGGAACGCAGGAAGCTCATGGGGTGCAAAAGTCTGGTAAGGCATCCCACAATTCCCTCTGCCATTTGTCTGTCGCCTTGTCGTCCTCATCCTCCAATCATGGCCTTTTTCTTGCCTTTCAACCTCTTCTCCTTCTTTACTTTTTTGTGTTTTGTGGTTGTACGTGCGTACCTTTAGTATTCAGAGTAGAATATGCACCGCTCTCCAACATCTCTTCAAAGTCGTCTTAAGTACACGGCTGCTGCTCTGTCTTTTTTTTTTCCTCCCAGACATTCAGTCTAAGTAGTTCAGCTGAAGAGCATGAGGCAGAGAAAAAAATGCCAGAAAATAGGTATTACCAGGTAAACGTTAAAAGTGTCTGAAGTTTCTTAGTACAGCCGATCGTCACGCTGTTCTTGTGTTAGAGATCATTTACTTAAGCTACTATTTGTGTATAATTTGGAAACGTCCACCTTTGGTGCCCCACAGTGGTAAATATAACAAAGAGGTACCCTGAAATGAAATGACAGGCGTCCATCAGTGGTCCTGTCGGTACGGTTTTATTTTCCTCAGAGAAATGTGAAAGGTGCCACGATGACATAAACATCCAACATATAGTGGCAGAAGAACGGTCCGTTTTGAGACTTTGGGGCCAAAGCAAGACCACAGAGTCATTGTTTTCTCAGGCCACGTGTCAAAGCACCACCAAGCAACAGAAGGGGAGCATTCTGCAGGAGAGGAATCTCAACAGCGCTTCATATTCCTGTCGTGTTTTTTTATGTTAGTCACAGGGTTTTGAATGGGAACGATTAAATCACTAAACACCGTTGACTGTAAACACGGAACCAGAGTGTCCCTATGTTGGCTGCACGTTTCCATCCTGCCCTCCTTCTGCCAGTGAGGGAGCTGCGTACCTTTTTGCGTGACGTTTCATAGCTGCCTTCGTACAGCTCAGGATTAAAGTTGTGAGCTATACAAAGGCAGCAGTTCATCAAGCGTCTACACCTCATCTTCGATCAGTTTCAGTCATTTGCATAATCAATGCATGAAAATGAATCTTGATCGACAGCAGGACTCAGATTGTCGTGCTCTATGTAGTACATGGAGTAACGCATGCACTGAAGCTCGTGCACAAGCACTTTGTCCTCAGCAGTCCTCGCGTTGCTTATGATGTGAATACACTGTTATACCAATATTTCATATTGGTGATAATTAGTGACAGAGAGGAGATGCAGCTCTGGAGAGGAACATATTGTCTAGCAAACAAAGCCTCCATCTTCCCCTCTCTAGTTTCTTTTGTGTGTGTGTGTGTGTGTGTGTGTGTGTGTGTGTGTTTTGTCTTCCCATCGCTCTGCTGTAACATATTTGGTCTACACATGGTCCTGATCTTCGGTTCACTTGTCATCATGCAGTTGTTCCAGTTCCCACCACAGAGCCGCTGTGCATGTCATTCGCAGAGAAAGCATTTTTGCACGAGGGTATAAATTAGTGCATGAGGTCTCCTCCACTGACACTGTGTGTGTGTGTGTGTGTGGTGTGTGTGTGTGTGTGTGTGTGTGTGTGTGTGTGTGTGTGTGTGTGTGCGTGTGGACGTACAGTGGTGGAAATGAAGTTTAAAGTGAAGGGCACTGGTGGAGTAATGCATGGCCAGACTGGGTCTTCAGGTAGTGGAAGGCTCTGGCAACTGAGCTTACAGAAATCTTGGCAGTGTCTGTGTGACACCATGCCAACAACACAGCAGTCATTAAGAAACTCTGAAACAAACCTTTGATGTTGGCTGAATACTGGTTTGTCCAGTCTGTGCCCAATATTATTACTGCTCCGAGCTATGGAAATATCTGATGAGTAGAGTCCACGTCAAAGCCACTGATTACCTAAAATAAGCTCACTTTGCTCATGAAGTGAGCTTATTTAGGTAATGAAATCGGAATGAAATGCAGCTGGTGGTGCTGAAATCTTTTGCAGTCAGAGCTCCATCCACTGTCAGCAGGGCAGGTTTGTTTTGTGTGTGTGTGGTTGAGCCACATTTGTTGAAAGTGAGCTACAGTGTGGATACCTCTGCTGCAGCTGGGAGGAGTGTCTAACTCCTAATGACTAGTGTTACCAGGTGTAGGTGATGGAGTAACTACTCCAGCCATTATTTGGCAGGTAACTAACCTGCTCTGTCGTTCTGCTCTTTTAATTAACAACTGTTGTCTGCAGTGGTCGCTGTGTGAATCTGTATCTTTATTGTCCACTGAGCTGATACAGGTGCACTGTGGGAATGATGGAACTGCCCACGGCCGTCTTTTACGTACTCAGTACGGCCCTTTGAAATGACTGGAAGCCTTAGCGGGACGGATGTTGGTGACAGTGGGGGGAGTGATCGGCATGTTAATCAGACATCTGTGTTTGCATGTTCACCGTTTAGCTGCGTGGCTGTTCGCATGGCATGAGTAGCTTGTGTTACCACGGTTACGCAGCAGAACGTGTGCGCGCGAATTTGTAAATTCAGAGAGATGCATAGAAATACTGTTGGGAGGATGCTCTGTCCAAGTTCTCTCTCCTGTTTCCCACACTGCATCATTAGTGAGTTGAGCGGTAATAGAAGAGCACAGTTTGGAGGGGGGGGATGTGATGTAACTTTTTGCAGTGGGCCTACTTAAGCAGACAGAGCATCTGGCCTCGTCGAGGTGCGTTGAATTCATTCATCACTGTTAGTCCAGTGGCCCCGAGGGAGAGGACGCAGGCAGCAAAAGTAGTAACTGGGTCAGAGAATGGAGAGCGTTAGCCGAATCCTGACAGAGCACAGGCAGATGTGTGTGTTTCTGAGTGTGTACTGTGTGTTCTTAAGGTGCTGCATGCCATCTCCAGTGCATGACGCTTCTGCATGGCACATAAAGTCTAAGTACAGTAAAGTATAAACTTCTTCCCAAGTATTTGACCAATAGAAGATGATAGTTGGCGTTGAATCTGGCCCTCAGAAGGAGATCAATCTGCCTGTGTCTGGTGTTGGTCAAGTATTTGATATTTGTTACTTGAGTTTCGGTTGATTTTGTGACATTTTTACTAACTTGCTTTCTTCCCTTTTTCCCCCTTTTCCCTTCCTCTCACTCTCCTTTTTTCCTCTTGCCCCCTTGCATAAACACATTTTTTTTTTAAATATTTATGCTCGACTCTTCCTTTTTTTTCTGTTTTGCCTCTTTCTGAACGAACCCTATTTTGTTGATGCACTTATTTTACTTTTATTTCTGCGTTTTCTCCCCCTTCATCTTAATTGCTGTCGTTCGTTCATTTTTTTTTTTTCTTTTACTCTACTCCCCTCCTCTCTCCGCTGTGTCTCTTCTTTCCTCCCAATACCCATGCTTCAGAGGATTAAAACTCGCCTTCCATCGCCAAGCTGACTGTTAATCAGCTGTGCTTCCGCTCCTGTGCACCTCTTCCCTGTCCCTGTGCAACATGCGCACACACACACACACACACACACTCACACACACACACACACACACACACACACACACACACACACTGTCTACCCTCTCCATGACTCCTTTGATCCAGTGTGAAGGAGAAAGTTGTGGACAAGATACCACATTTATTTTCACTCATGGCAGAGCCCACACACACACACACACACACACACGCACACACAGCCATGCCATGCTGTCCTGACTTCAGCACACACTGTTCCTCCACATAATGTGTTGGCACACTGTGATTCTTTCCGCTGGGCAAACTGGGTGTCTCTGGCACACTGCGGTTTTTGGACATGCACGCAGTCACATTTGATATTCAATTTGTATTTAATTTTTTTTTTTTCTGCAGTTCTTTTCCAGAATTACCACAATTACTTATTTCCACTGTGTCAAATGAAATGTTCCCTCCCCCCCCGTCTCTTTCTCTCCGATCATGTTCATTATTCCATTACTTGCAAATCAAGCATATAAGTTCAATATTAACAAAAAGGATATGCAAATTAAATTCATCCTTACATAATTAAAAGCCGACCGCGGCATAAAACAAACCCAAAGTCTACATCATGCACATCTGTAGCCCCTTTTAGTTTATCGCCCTCCCTGTCACACCGTCACACTGAAGTAGACAGTGAGTGCACAAGTTCATGTCCTCACAAAAACACAGACACAGACACCATCCAGCAGCCAGCCCCTGTCCTCTCGTCTGAAAGCTTTCAAATTGAATAGCCAAGGCTGCAAGCTGGATCCATCAACACCCAGCAACACACACACACACACACACACACACACACACACACACACACACACACACACACACTCGCATGTGAAACCACCAAAGGACTATTTGTATTTTTGTCAATATTCTTCTTTTAATGAAATGCTTTTAACGCCTCTCTTCAGAATCTCTGAGGTTAAACCTGGACCCCGTGTCTGGCTTTGCACTGTTTTGCACTGCACTGTCTTTGTTGCACCAGATAGATAAAGAAGTAAGCTCTACAGCCTGACCTTCAGTGGACAATCATGTATGTGAATAGTGTAATAAAATATCCCCCAAGTGTTTGACCTGCCATCTGTCCCAGTCACTGCTAGTTTTTAGCTCTCACTGTTGATCTGATCACTGAGTAGTTGCTTCTCTCAGTTACTTACTTCCATGGCTGCTTACTAATAAGGCCATGCGTTTGTTGTGTCTGCTGCTGCACGCAGGCCATGAAGTCAATTAGTCAATCAATGATTTTATTCGACTGACAACTAGCTTGCCATTAAGAGGATGTAGTCCTGGCAGCCACGAGCTCGTGCAACACACTCCAACCTGTTGGTTTTTTTTTTAAATGCAAAATATGTCCATTATCAAAACATGTTGGCGTTCTGGCCCTCTGTGCACACGTTTCTGGTTTGTGCTCTAAACCGTTTCCACTGGAACTAATTTGGACCACAGATCCCTGTGAGAACAGGTGACGGAGTATCACAAACACAGTTGTATTCCATTCTGTTAGGATGGTGGCAGCATCAGTGGCAGTAGCAGATGGTCGGCATATTGATCTGCAGCTCTCTGGTTGGTTAGGCCAGGGAGGAAATCTTTTGGTTGGTTGAACTAACAGTTTTAGAAGAACTTGCGAATGAGGCGTAGAAATGTTCTGCGGATCGCCAGCAAGACTGTTTTCACAGTCTAACAAGTCATTGCCCCAACAGAATAAAACTTCAGTGTGGTTTGTGAATACGTCCATCTGTCTGCCTGCATTGTAGCAGGCCAAGCGCCACTCACTGTACCCCACGCCATAGTCCTCTGGTCTTTTCATGTACACAAGATCATTGAAGACCTCCACAGAGATATTCCCAGGGGTCAGAGGTCAGCTGCAGACACAACAGTTGAGCAGATATTTTACCCAGCAGGGTGAATCATTGTGTATTCTTTGTGGATTTATTTCTTAGCTGCATAGAAACACAAAGATTTAGATCCAGCCTCTTTTATGTGTTTGCTCTCATCCAGAGGTATAAAACATATCTCAAAGGTTTCTCTTATCTCAGTGTCCTTTTTATAGCTGTACTTCTCTTTGTTGTCTGCCTGCGCCTTGTTCCAATAAACCAATATATAACACACACTTACCTGGCTTTTGGGTTTCTCTTTCTTTTTCTAACCAGCCTGAGCTAAACCTCTTATCAAATGTCTAACCGCTGCTTCTTTCCTTCTCTTGGTTCCCTCCTATCCCTGTTCCTCGCAGCCATTTATGTTATGGGCATTATTATAGCATTTCTCCGATATTCTTATATCTCAGCTGCCTTTTTTAAGAGAACAAGACGTGCAGTCGTCCTGACTGCAACCTTTGAAGTGGTGGGTTTTTACAACGTAAAGCTTAGAGATTAGTGTGTGCCACAAGGAACTGATTTTCTATTGTCCCTGAGAGATGTGCCTCTTTGGTTACAAAACAGGTTTGTTTATTACGCTTTCCGTTTTTGGATAGAGAAAAAAATGGCTTAAGAATACACAAAAAATGAAATAACAGCAATTGTGCTTTCTCTAAAGATGCTTGCCAGCTATCTGTATTTTATAGCTTCTCTTCCAAAGTCAGTGGCTGTCTGAAGTCAGGATCCAAACATTAGAGGAGACATGCTCCAGGAAGCACAGAGGAACAGTGGCAGACGCTTGTCGCTTTTGTCTTCAGCTTATATTAAACTACTATCATCATCAGGAAAAGAAAAAAAAAAAAAACTTGCACACCTAGAAATCTAACAAATATTCCAACCTGTAGAACAAAATAACCATTCCACAATGAGCATGTAAGCATTTTCTGATCCATAAGATGGCAGCGTTTGTGCTGTCTGGACAGTTGTCTGATTAACCTCCTCTGTGACAAAGGTTAATTGAGCTCATGCAACTACAACTACTTGGTAAACCTAAGAGAATGATTGTGCTGATGCTTTAAAGAAACCAGGGTTGACTCTTAGGATACCAGCACTAGTCTCAGGTGTGTCTGTATGCTCATTTCTAGAGCTGTAAATCACCTCTCATGGTCTCCATTTAGTGAAAGGATCTAGCTCAGGTGTTATGATATTTATGAAGTTATGAAGATCTGTTTAGAAAGCTTGGAAGCAGACCTTTGCGGATTAAATTATTACATAAAAATAGGTTGTTTAAAGTGTTTGAATGAAAGACAGACGCTGTCATTTTTATGTCAAGGACAGAAACAGGCTTAAAAAGGTTGTGCTCAGACAGTTCATCAAATTAACCTGAAAATGAATTACCAACAAGCCTGCCGTCTCTTTTTGTGTTCCCCTCATTGGTCCTATCCTCGTTCAGCAGTCACACATGCTGTCCTCTTTGTATCAGACGTTTTCCTCTGTCGAACCCAACAAACATGGGGAGCTTGCATTTTTGCTGTCGGGTCTTCGCCATCATGTTTTCTAGTTCGCATGCGTGGAGCATGTCTGCATATGGATTCCCCCAGTTTTGGTACATATAGAAGTGCATCCACATCCACATCAGTACCTGAATAGACTCATGCTATCATACTGTAGTGTACTGTACTTGTAACTGACTGCTGTCATTCACTCAGGTCTTGGTCAAAATGGGCAAATTAATTGATAAATGAAAAAAATCTCTTTCCAATTTCTTGGCTACTTTCTTACATTTTAAAGACCATTAATTAAAAAAAAACAATCAATACAATATAATTTCTTATTTCAGCCCTATTGAAATTCCCTTTAAAATGTTTGTGGCTTTGTTGAGTGGTAGCTCTGAGATGAGTAGTGTTGCTCATGCTTCACCATCCCCTCTCCTATAACCTCCAGAGATGTGCCTGACCTGTGCGATCCTCTCCGTCAGCATGGGTGTGCTTGCCTGTGAGAGTCTATATGGGGCAGCATGTCCTACTTAGACTCAGATAGTTGTGATGTGGGTGGTGAAGGGAGGAAAGGAGAGAGAGCTGAACAAGTCCTTTGTGTCGCAGATGTGCTGGGAGGGATCGTCCTGTATCTTTCAGCGTGTACGCCACAAACACACAGTCACATGCACGAGCATCCCAACACCGAGAGAGCCTCACCTCGAACAGCTGCTCCCCTACATTACCCTTAAAGAGATTGGAGAGGGAGAGTGAAGAAATATTGAAAAATAACAGCATACTTGTACATAGTGCATAGATCGACCCCCACACTATTATAGGACATTATGTGCGTCTCCTCACACACTGACGACACATCCCTGAAGACTGATGACCTTGAACTTCTGTCATGCCTGCAGCATGTTTTATACGTTATTGATCTACTGTATGAAGGTGTTATATCACAGGCTTAGTAAACTGAATGCAGTAAGTTCACCATCTTGGTGCAGATTCAAGTATCTCAACAAGACAGTAAGAAATCCGGTGTCTGAAGCTGACATTTTCCGTCGGTGACTTTGTTGACAGTTTCAATTTTAATGTCACTAATGTTTTAGATGCCTTTGCCCTCTTGAAAACTAAAGTGGTCTCTGGTAAGAGGAAAGCACCATGTAGGAATGCCACTCACTGGTGAAAACACATAAAAGAGAGTGTAGAAAGGCAGAATGCAGCTGGCGTAAAACCACTCCTGTTCAGTTGACACTTTTTCTTTTTTGTGTCATTGTTTGTAATCTTAAACCCACTACCTGCTGCCTTGATACCTTGTCTTTTTTTTTTTTTTTAGAGATTTTAGCTGTTTAGCACCAAATATTAGTCATTAATAAATAGTCCTCTTCAGTCAGGTGTTTTTGTAGGGCCCCGAAGACAGCAGTTATTAAACCTCTCTTGAAAAAGCCTAATCTAGATGTGATAAATAACTACAGACCAATATCACATTTGGCTTTTTCTGGGAAAGGTCATTGAACGGGTTGTTTTTCTGCAGCTTAACACCTTCCTGGTGCAAAATAATTCCTTCAAATCTCTTTTAGTCTGGTTTTAGACCACACCACAGCACTGAGACTGCACCTGTTAAAATTTTAAATGACATCCATCTGAGTAGCGACACATCGAAAATCTCAGTTCTAATTTTATTGGATCTCAGAGCTGCATATGATACTGCTGACCCTGAAATACTGTTGGACAAATTAGGAAAGTAGGTGGGACTGTCTGGAAGTGTGTTAAACGGGTTCAAACCTTACTTACAGGATAGGGACTACTTTGTGTCAATTGGTCATTTCAAATCTGAGCGAATAAAAAATAACGTGGGGTTCCTCAAGGGTCCATTCTCAGACCTCTTCTTTTTAATGTTTATATGCTTCCCCTTGCTCAGATCATCGAATCTTACCACATCCTGTATCATACTTGCATGCAGATGACACACGACTCTATGTAACGGTGTCTCCACATGACTACAGTCCCTTCCATTTGCTAAACAAATGTATCAAACACATCAATGAGTGCATGTGCTAGAATCTCCTACAACTAAACACAGATTAAGAAAAATGAAAAGATTAAAAGTCAGGGCTCATCTTAACTGTTATGAATCTTGGTGTTATGATGGACTCAGACCTAAATTTCAATTCCCACATAAAAACATCAAATCAGCCTACTACCACCTTAAAAATATAGCCAGAATTAAAAGATGTTTGTCCAAACCAGATGCAGGAAAACTTATTCACTATGGCAATAGTGTCTTCACGGGTCTTGATAAAAGAATCTATTAGACAACTGCAGCTTCTTAAATCCCTCCTCTGGCTTCCAGTGTGCCAAAGGATAGATTTTAAAATCCTATTACTTGCTTGTAAAGCAATAAATGGTCTTGGACCCAAATGCATAACTGACTTACTTATAAGGTATGACGCGCCCAGGCCCTTCACGTCATTTGGTCCAGGTCTACTCAGCTTCCTCTGCCCTGCTTAGCCTGCTTCCACTGACTGACCCTGAATAGGTGGAGGAAAATGGATGGATGGATGGAAAGTGAATGAGCTAAAATTACAGTAAATAAACTTCATATTGTGATGCTAGAATAGTGATTAAGACTACTTCAAAAATATAGGAAACCTGTTGGAAACGCAACCAGTTTGTATCAGCCTTTGAAAAGCCAAACTCACCCTCGCCTACTTTTCATTTGACTGAAAAACCATAGCTCTCAACTTTTAGCTAAGCATATCACCATCTTTGTATAATTTGATAAATTCATGCTGTCATTCTGTTTTACTTGAAGAAGTGATTTGGTAGAAATGCTGTATTAATCTCCTTTTCATAATGCAATTTTAATCCCTGAACTGGGAAAAAACCTAATTCCCCCTTCACTGATGTCTTCTGTGCAGACAGAAAGCTTCTCATCTTAGTGAGCCTCCCTGACATGTAAAGGTTCGTGTGATTGGCTGTGGATGTGCATGTCTTTGTGGATGTCTTTGTGGAATGTGTATGTGTATGTGTTGCCTCCCTCTTTATTCTCTTGTCAGAATATAGTGTGTAAAATGTGCGTGTGAATATTTAGGCAAACTCAAACTTGCCTTTGAATGGGAAACATCAACATGGAGTACTAGAGATTCTCTGCTGCACTGCACTGCTCTCTGCTGCACTTCAAAATGCGCACTTGTTCACTTCATCTGTCTATTTGACAGGTACTAACTGCACAGGGGGTAGGAAGTAGGGAAGGGCCCCCTTCACTTAATGCCACAGGCACACATTTGTTTCAAGGGCGGATCACTGAATCCCAATTTCGACCAACCGTTCCTGTCCACTGATCCAGAACAATTGAGATAACATTCAGCCTTCATAAAAACAACTGACAACAGCAACTATAACATCATACATCTTCATTAATCTTCATTATCATTAGAATTTCACAATAGGTGAGTCCAGAGACCTATATACCTGAATGGTAGGATCTCACTCATCTTAGAGAACCATGATTAGAAACCATGATTTGTGGAAGTTTGATCTAAAGCAGTTTTTGGCATATTGAATGGATCTGTCAACATGTTCCAAATCACCGTCTAGTTTTATTTGTTTCCTGTTTGCCCTTTTTTTGATTGGGGACGTGTTGTTTTTTACCAGTCACTGCCATATCATATTCACACAGATGCCATTTTCAGTTGACCATTTTACTGTTGCTGACACTTTCTTCGATGTAGTTATCTAGCTACATAGGGTACAGATGCAACGCTCTAAGGGCACTGATTAGTTGACTCTAATCTAACCAGACCAATGGAGACTTTTGGAACCAGGCTAATGGAGATGTCTGCTCTGTATCTCTCAGTGACAGCAGCTGGGCTGAGCATTTCAGCTTTCTCTGCCTTGTGCATTGCATCATATAGTACTCATATACAGCATGACAGCATCAGCATTCCCTCTTGAGGTAGACCAAAGGAGAATCCTCTACGTACTGCTGATGTGGGTTTGGGCATTTTGTTGTTAAGGGTTGTCCATATATCTTCGAGCAACTGCAGCAGCAGTCATAAAAGGCTGTTAAAGTGGAACGTAGGCAGTTTCTGGCCAAGCTTTTGATCCCTACATACAGAAGCACTGGAGTAAGTCTCTTTATATCGCTGATGCCGAACGCTCAGTGGTTAGGAATGCCTCGAGGGATGCCAGAGGGGGGAACTCCTCAAACTGTGGCTAGGCTAGTACCATATGTTACTATGTTACTAAATGACATCACCAACCTCACAGTCCTTTGGCTCTTCTAATCCCTGCTCCAGATCTCTATTTAACCCTCATCTCATCTCACCTCAGCATGCCTCTCCTCTCACGCCTCTCACCCCGCCACCCCCTCTTTTTTTTCATTCTTTGTGATTAAATGAATTATTTTTAGTATGTTTTACATAAAGAGCATCAGGTATTTTTTAAAGGAATGAGAATTGATGCTCCATAATACAGGAATACACTTCCCATACCTCTACAAGAACATAAACCAGACTCAGATCTAAAAAAAAAAAAAAGTGAATTATATTATAATACCTTGTACATTCAGACTTATACAAAGTTTGTAGAGGACAGTTGAAGGTAAAGGTGACAGACAGGGAAGTACTGCTGATGCAACCTGGTTCAAAGTATGTGATTAATCCTCTGTCGTGGCTGAATCAACAGGACACTCTGGGTGTTTGTCCTCACCATAGAATAGCACTCTGTCCTCTCGGTGAACCATCATTATGCGCCTGTGGTACTGCAGCGACCCTGACCCAACTAGTTCATAGTGTCTTTCCCAGCTGGAGGAGCCGAGGCAGAGGAGCAGGGAGGAGCTAGGGTCATCTTGAGGACAGCTGCAGGATTTCAGCCTATTGGCGGCTCATCCCAGATTAGACAGTTTTGGTAAAGCAAATCATAGGGTGCCATGCAGAATCTGAGATCGAAATATACTGAAAAACATCCAGGTTTGGTATTAAGCTTACATGGTAGTAAGCTGTTTTGATAATCAAATGAACTAAGTTGATTTGGAATTTTTTTGAGGTCAAGCGTGTGAGAATGAACCTTTCCTTTTACCTGTTCTTTAAGTTTACTGTGTTGTATGGTCATTGATAGTATTAATGTACAAGCAGCTTGACATACACAGTACAAAAAAGGTTAAACTCTGGCTTCTTATGTGTCCTTTCCAGAGGGTGCCCACTTAAAAAGCAACTTGCAGGTTGGAGGCTCCATCCAATTTTAGGTATAGGTGTACTTTCTTTCTAGGAAAGGAATTTTCATAAAAAATATACTAATATACTTCATACAGTGACTTCTGGAGTCATTTTTGAGACATTTCACTTCCGCATCTGACAGAGCTAAATCGGAAGTGATGTAACATTACGGAGAGCAGTAGATTTAAACAATAGAATGGATCTGAAGTTAATTATGATACTGAGGGGATTGTAAATGTTTATTCATACCACTATGAAGGACCACAGCTGTATAATTACGAGCCTGTTAGGCATCCAAGAGATCAGGAACAGACTAGGGTCAGAAAGAATAATGGTCAGAGAAGAGACATTGAGTTGTGGTGTGAGGGGAACCCGTGGAGAACTGGGCAGGTGTCTTGGTGAGTGATCAGCATTATCTTATAGATCCATAACACTACGCTATAACAGCTTTGAGGAAAAAGGCCACATTCTCCTCTGAATTTCTGCCCTTATGTCACATTACATTCTGCGTTACCATTTAGAATTGTCATTTTCAGTATTATTTAAGTATAAATGTAAAAAAAAAGATGAACCTGCAAGTTGCTCTTTAATGAAAGAGTCAACATGTTCTTAGTACCAGAAAACCAAAGAGGTTTAAGGAGAAGTCCGGCATCTTAAAACAGCCATGTTTGATGAGGTTGCACACCAGAGGTTACCCTTTTTTTGGTCCTGGTGCTGTAGAGGCCCTGGCCCGTAAAGTATGGTTCTTCTTTCCCAAATAGGAGAGAGGCGAGTGTGGCGGGGGAGCACTCTAAGGCCAGATCAGCTGGAGGATGAAGACTAGCCCAAATATACGAGAAAAGATAAAGATGGGGAACTCTATCTTACTTCTGTCTAGGCTAGTCTTCAGCTGAGTCAGAGCTTGCTAAGAAAGATCATCCAACTACTAGTAAAAGTCAGTGTTTTGGAATAGGCTTGTTCGAGGTGAGCCAGACCTGCAGAGAATCGATCACTGCACAATGGCTGCTGGTTAGATTTGTGTCCGACTTGATCCCGACTTGCTGTGACATTATGCACACTTGCAACAATAACTTTGCGAGATCAATGCGGACGCAGTTTTTTTAGCCAGGTGCCGTAGTTGCAAGGCTCGTTTGAGCTGAAAATGTACTATATGACGTTTAGGGGTTGAAACCTTTCTCTGACGCTCTCCTCAGTTATGACAGTGGCATTGTTAAACACATGGAGGGCTGACTGACAAACTCAGACCAATGCGGAAAGTAGATTTATTGTTGTGATGAATCTAACAGGATGGAAACATTTCTGCGGCTTCCTGTAAATTCTCTGATGGCTGTTGGAAACCGTCTGTCTTGACTGCAGCTGTTTGCCACCGCCCCCTGCTGCTGCCGCCGACGCCGCCTGATCTCGTCCACTTTCGAGGCAAGGCGCAGCTCACGTTGAATGAGCCTAAGCACCCCAGCTGGACAAGCATGAAGATGGGACCCCTTTTACAGAGTCATGTTGAGTTAAATATACATCATTGAGACATCACTGGAAAATTGTTGAGAGATAAAAGGGAAAATACTGACAAAGGGATGGATTCATCTCATCTGTATTGTAATCCTTACATGAAAGGTCATTAGTATATGGTATCAGTCCTTTCCCTCCTTTGTGTTTTTCAGCCCTCCCTATGCTTTACTGAAATGCTGCGTATTTGTGTGTCTTGACCTGACAAACCCATTGTCTTGGCTCAGGGCTGGCACAGGGTCCCTCTAGCTGGCTGAATGCTGGAAGATCACAGTTGTTCCTTTGATACTGTGTCAGTATTCAGCCTTTCATGTTGTTATAGCAGAGGAGCTTAATTTGGTTTTGGCTTAACATCTGACCTTATACTTGTTTCGCTCAGTACTCTGGGGCACCAATAAATGTTGGGGTTTGCACCATTTCTGGGGCAATCGGAAATGATTAAAAATGATTAAAGATAATTAATGATTATGTTGATTAGTGGGACTTTGTGTAAAGTTGTAAAGAATGCGGCACCACCTCGATAAACAAGGAAAAAGCCAGTTCGACCAATTCAACTGATTCAGACTCATAAAATACTAAACTATCAGTATTATTATTAATAATAATTAACTACTACCAAAATGACCACATTGACAGCTTCTTCTTGACAGAGTAGAGGTTGGCAGTATTCACTCTTGTACAATATTAAAGAAGATTAAACATGGACCCTACAAAATGGCCCCCAGACCCCCTGGTGTGTGGCTCAGAGGCAGACAAAGGAAAGCTGAGTGCTGTAGCTGTTAGATTAGCTCCGTCTCTTGATCGAGGCCTATTTGTAAAGTTGTATGTTTGGTCTGTATTTCCTTTTTGCTTTTCCATCACATCCTCATTCACTCGTTCACACGACATTCATTCAGGAGGAATCGAAGTTGGAGGAGACTCTTCTTTCACACACATTCACACACTGAAGCTGCTTCAGGAGCAGGTTGAGGTTCAGTGTCTCGACACTACCCACTCTACCTCTGAGCCACAGCCGCCCATGTTTCAGTGTGTAGCATAAAGGTGCAGGTTAGGAGAGGATGGTTAGTGTCATGCAGGACTCTGTGTCTGTGTGAGCAAACTAACGTCAACTTAACTTTATGGCTACACAGTAAACTACAACACATCACAATAATCAAACTCAATGAACAAACGCAAATCAAAACCAATACATTAACAAGGGTAACCATTGCTTAGACAGTAGACAGTAATGCTGTGCTATATATGCCCAGTTAGAGTTTGTTACCAGTCCTCAAAAGGGAAGAAGAAGG
This sequence comes from Pempheris klunzingeri, assembly GCF_042242105.1. Lineage (NCBI taxonomy): Eukaryota > Metazoa > Chordata > Actinopteri > Acropomatiformes > Pempheridae > Pempheris > Pempheris klunzingeri. The sequence continues at coordinate 3,685,301 of NC_092032.1, read as the reverse complement.
TCTTTCTCAGCCTGTTGATGAACCAGGCTGGAAGAAGAGCTGTGGTTCCTTGTCCTTGCTGTTCTGAGGACGATTGGGCGAGCTGAGCTGGACCCTCGGGGGTCCAGAGGGGGGGTGAGAGAGAGCTCTGGGAAGAGAGCTGGACTCTCCACAGTCCAGATGAGAGATCAGAGAGAGAGAGAGAGAGCAGTGGGGGAGCTCTGGTTTTGTTGACCTGAGGTTGTAGGGTCATGTGTCACACATCGACCAATGGTGGCTGTAAATCTGGGTCCAGGGCTGCGTTTGGCACATATGTGTGAAACTAAAGGACTCTGGGAAACTGAGTTCAGAGAGGGAGCCCTTTGTTCAAAAGACAGAGAAACATGTAGTCCTCACCAATTCCTGGTGGAGCCCAACATACCGTTGTGTCTCTCACTTTTCATTCGAAAATTCTAATGTTTTTTTGCACCATAAGGTTTGTAAAATACACTGTCCATTTATTTTTCTGAATGTATTTGGCAATTAGTTTAAGAATTACTTGATTAGTGCTAGGTGGAACATTTCTTGCTGAATGCTTTGCTGTTTTTATTACCTATTTCATTCTCTTCATTTTAGTAAGCAGCTTAGTACACTATTAAATAAGTCACCACACGGAGACAAAAAAAAAAATGTTCAGGTTTGATACAGTGTATAGCCAGCACTATTGAGACTCATGTCTCAATGTCATAATGCCCCAAAACACCTCTCTATGGTGTTCTGATAGACACGTGAGGAAGAAGAGATGATTTATTCCCTAACTTCATGTTTTTTGCATCCTGGTGTAATCGGCTGTGAATATGTCATTGAGTGTGATGCAGTCTGAATCATGTTTCAGGTGACAGGAATGGCATCATGACAAAGTTTTAATGACATTCTTCCTCATTCTAACCTCTGCACCGCCTCCTCAGCAGATCCTGAATCTGCTGCCTTGTCCCCAAAACTACCCTCTCAGGGCTCCAGTGCCACTTCAACAATATGTCCCTGCATGAGTAGGATTAGGCTAAACTTGTGTGTTTGAACGTGTCACTGTGTGCCTGCATGCTGGTGTCTGTTGGTGCATGTACATTTGTTTGTCCACATCAGTGCAGCTAGTGTGTGTGTGTGTGTGTGTGTGTGTGTGTGTGTGTGTGTGTGTGTGTGTGTGTGCGTGTGCGTGTGCGTGTGTCCTCAGTTGCCTCTGAGAAGGTTCATCCGTCAAACTGATAGCTGCTCCAGTCTGTCTTGCCATACTTTGTCCTCATACGGAGGTCAGCACCCCCCAGCAGCAGCAGCTCTTACATAATTTGGAAATTGTGCTCACCCAAACACTGGGGGTGTATGCGTTCATACTGGAAATTTGGGGTGTGTGTGTGAGTCTTTCAGTACGGTAGGAATGTGCACCGAACAGAGGCTGTGTTTTCTACTTGCGCGTATAGAGCTTTTTGAGTGCGCGCAGAGTTTCCCTCCTAGCAAAATATAACTTTGATAAAGGGCTGAACGGTGCTCACTCTGCTCACGCACATCCCATGAAGTAATCTCAACCACTAAGTACAGTCACATTCACGGGCACATCACAGAGTGGTTGCTGGTAGTTTTGCACAGCACAGTGTTAGTCAACACAGATAAACCAGAGCTTGACAATCCTATGATGATCATCAAACATATGATCAGAATGGCTGATTTGCACTGGGTTAATGAAAATGTCCAGAGGCAGATGTCAGACAAAGGTGGTCTCACTGCGAGAACCAGATGATGGTAAACTGTTCCAACTTCCATTAACACGGCTCTTCCTGGTGGAGAGCATGGCCTTTTGGTCTATAGTTTATCCAGATGATTCCAACCTGGGGTCCTGGTAGTCCAGAGAGTACTTCTGAAGTTACCAGGAAGTACATGGAAAGACTATGGAGGAGCTCAACCTCATTAGAAGAAACAGAAATTATAATTAGATTTTCTTTTTTAAATCCAACTTTATAAATATGGTCTATGTATATCCTTCCAGCTACAGCTGGCCAGCAGCACGGAACACGCCTCCGCTTTCCAGTCACTTTAAACACCTCACTTTGTGATTTAGAGTGCATGACACGAAGTCAGCGAATCAGAAAAAGTCGAAACGGACATCTTAAAGTAATATACAAAGGGTTGAAATGTCACGCCTCAGGCACCCAAAGTGGTAGAATTTCAAATGCGTACTTGGCAGAACCTACTAAAAAAAAAAAGAAAAAGAGGGAGAAAAACTTCTACATGTTTACTACGGACATTAATTGTCATTTGCTGTGAACAATGTGATGAAGCCAGCCATCCCATCTCTGGAAGCGATATGATCAATAGTTACCTGTCTTGGTAACTGGTTTAAAACCACTGCTCTAAACCGCTTTCTTTGGTGCAAAACTGAAAATGGACCCCCCCTGATATGTTGGTTCATTAAATCGTACAAAGTTATAATAACTAATAGGAGTGATGACCAAAAGCTACTGAAAGTCTCTGAAGAATGACAACAGTAGACATCTACTTTAACTATTGTAAAGTAGATGCCTATTGTAGTTTGTTGGAGCTCAGTCGGCTAATATGGTTGCTGATCTTCCCCAGGAGATGTTTTCTTAGAACGCCGGCTACTTACCTGTCAGCTAGCAGCTTTCAGGTTGTGCATTGTGTAACCTCCCAATACAAAAACACCCCCTGGCCACAGCTTTAAACAAGACAACAAAGAGTCAACTGGAGTGGTTCAGTGAGGGCTGAAGATGCAACTAGAGAGAGATATTAGAGGTTTTCATACCAGTGCCCCTGGCTGCCCTTTGAAAGCTGCTGGGTCTCATTTCAGCACCTTGGAGAGCAGCACAGCACAGCAGGGGAAACATCCGCCTGTTTCCTTGTTTGTGCTTTACTGATTTCACTAAGAAGAACAACAAGCTCCGTACGTTTAGGTGCGCTCCTTTCGTCCACCTTAGCCACGCAGGAAGTCTGCTGTGATCTCGAGCATCTCTTGTTTTTGTTTTTTTTCCCCTAAATGTGTGCTCATGAGGCAGAGAGACAGAAAGGCAGGCAGAAAAACACAAATGGGAGATGATAAGGACAAGTGGTGCTGCAGTGGTGTTTTGGAATCAATGAGTGACCCTGCCGACGGAGTGTTTTCTGCATCCTGTCGGGCCAGACAATGCACACCCTACCATGGCCCCTGTGTGTGTCTGATATATGGAAGCATTTGTCACTGTGGGTGGTGTCCTGTCCGTTCGCCTCACTGTCACCCTCTGTGAATGCTGCTGGGAAAGGATTGCCATTGGTGCCTTCCTCCTTCTCTCCTCTGCTCCTCCCCTTGTTACTCCTCTGGCTCAGTTTCTGTTTATCATTCTCCTTCCTTTCCTTCATTCATCACTGCCTTAATTTCCCTTTTCCATTCCTTATTCTATGAATCCCCTTTCTTTCTTTTCTCTCCCAACTTGCACGTCTGTGCGACCCTTCATCTCTCTCTCTCTGACCGTCCGCCGTCTTTCCCCCCCCCCTCCTCTTCTCTTTCTATTTCTTCCACGCACACCCAAACAACCACGTTAAATCTGCCAGTCGTGGTCCTGACTTCTGCAGCCGAGTCAGGAACCCTGGTCGAAGACTGTGACAGGAGTAGAAGGGTGACTACAGGAGAGGAGAGGAAGAGAGTGGGCTGTGGGAAGTCGGGTAGTGCGAGGGGAGGCGCTAGCTGGCGGGGCCTGGGACCTGAACCAGACAGACAGTGAAACGTCACACCAAACCCAGACTCCCCGACTGTGATCGCATTCTTGTGTGTGTGTGTGTGTGTGTGTGTGTGTCTCTTTGTGTGTTGTTTGTGTGTGTGTGTGTGTGTGTGTGTGTGTGTGTTCAGTGTTAGTAGCTCAGAGCCAGCTGAGGCTGCACTGGAGACAGACAGAGACAGAATCACTGAGCAGTACATAGCAAACACTACTGAATGTTGAGTTGTATGGGACTGGGATATCTGCTTTTGGGAGGAAATTTGCCAGGTGAGAGTTTTGTAAATCCATATGTGAGTAATTTGTGTGTGTGGATTTCTGTGAATTTCAAAAGCCTGGTGTCACTAAATGATAGCTGTATAGTGGCACGTCATCAGCACGGAGGGGGAACTGATGCTCGATGATCCATGTTGTCACTGCAGGTTGCAAGCTGACTGTGGGGGGACAGACTTCAGCGTTGCGCTCAGAGCTGCAGGGAGAGGTGTGGCCACACTCATTTGAACAGCAGCAGGCCTTGGCTACAGACTTCTTATCAGGTATGACGGTTGAAGTATGAAGTGACACTTCCAAATGAAATGAAATGAACTAAAAATGTTTGGAGGGAAAAAAAAGCTATTGCTTCCGATAATGATATGTTATAATATGTGGTGCATCTGGAAGACAGGCATACTTTATCCAGAACTGTTCTCAGTGATTGTGAGTGGCCAGGTTTTATTTCAGAGAACTTTAACATTACTATTTAAACCAAACACTGGCCCGTGACTTCAGTGGGACTTTAGACTGGAGTAACTTGACTTGGAATGACTTATTTATCCTCACAGATGTCAAATGTGAGACGATGTTTGGCGTGTCTGGCACTGTGCACCGGCACAGACACTATAATCTGCCGATCTTGTTCATGACTTTAAGCGACGTTTAGGACTTGGAACTTGGACATCATTCCTACTTTACAACAAAGACGTCAAACTTAGACTCACCTGACTTGCAAATCAATGTCAGTAACTCTCAAGGTTTATGTTTAGACTTAGAACTTAACACAGACAGCAACGCTGAACAGAGCTCAGCACAGATACATGTACAGTAGCTATTATGCACAGACAAGAGGTCTGAAAATACAGAATCTGACATGTTAGTGTTTTTGAAAGCAGAGCTGTTTTTTCTTAGCGCAGTGCTGTTCTCAGAGCAATCCAGCACCTCCATATGCTAAAATGTAGAGAAGTTTGGTTCCAACGCCTTTTCTCACTTTGTTTCCTTCCTCCCTGTTGTCTACCTCCACCACACCCTCTTAATTATTCATGCCTTCATGCCCAACTACCACCTCCTGCTCCATCATTTCCTTTCTTCTTTTTCTCCTTTGACTGCGTCGTCCATCTTTGCCTCTTCTCTCTTCTCCCTCAATGACTTCTTCCTTCCCACTTTTTCTGTGCTTCTTCTTTTCTCCCCATCTGACGCCCCCTCCACCTTCTTGCCAGCCTCCATGGCAGGTTACACAGACCCTCTGGGCTCTCAGACGAGCCCTTCCCATATGATGGATACCGGCCGAATGGGAGCTTTTTCAGGTATATACTCCCAATATTTCTTTTAACTGCATTAGAACAGACACTGGTGCTACTCTTGTTCTATTTGTTTCCTTCTTTCTTTCTTTCTTTTCTACAGTTGTTGTTTTACACTGGACAAAGACAATATATTTAAATTACGTTTCTATTTCTATTAATGCAGTAGAGAGTTGACATTAGCCCTGCGGCCGTCCCTACAGATAGCATATAAAGTGAATACCAAAGCTGCACGAGTGATATCGATCCGTTTACATGAGTGCTTTTCTGCTCTTAAAGATGTTACATAAACGTGTGCGTCCCTTTTTATGAATCAAGGGCTGCTGGTAAGTGTTTGTGGTTTGTTCCAGCTGCTCTTTTATCATGTCTCACTGTGTTATATTTCAGGTGAATGGTAGATGATTTTTTTTTTTTTTGTTATTTCTTGATTGTTCCATTACTGGTGGTGAAATTGATGCTTTTTAAATGCAAGATGCTACTTTTAGTGCCACATACACAAGTAGCTGAACCATTTCTGAAGAGGATATCTTCTTTTCCCAATCGCAGGCATGTATTTTGTGTTTTTTAAAGGTGGACTTTTAGCATTGTGAAGGAAACACAGCCCAGTCACAGCAGCAGGACAACCCTCAGTGTAGTTTAATAGTATAGTCCTCTCAGCCTGTGTAGAATAATACTCTTTAATGTACTTACTTCTTTTAATGTGCAGTTTCCATTCAGAGTAATAAAAGATGATATCTGTGTTCATGCTATGTGCAGTTCTTACATGTTCATTTTTCTGTTTTTTGGCTTTTAATCATACTTCTCTAGATTTGGTAAATGAATCTGTGTTGGTAGGTTCCACTCTGATAAATGGCTTCTGGTGAGGCAAAGCTTGTTAGCTCCACACAGAGCTGTAGCTGTCACTAGCACACACACACACACACACACACACACACACACACACACACACTGTATGAGCTATGAAGCTGAGTTATGCCTTTCACCATGCCAACCTCTGCATACCCAGCACTCACTGTTGCCTTAATGAGACCTGTCGTCTCTGGGCCATGGATTTACTGCTCCAGGCTTGCACGCAAACACACACACACAGATACACACACACACACACACACACACACACACACCTATAAAGACTCACAATCAGATGAGAGTTGTGTGAATGCCCTCAAAATTACTCTCTAACCTAATTTTCACCAATTAAGCTTACACACCCTGCCCTCATGAACACACACACACAATCTTGAATAATCTCATTTAAATGACTTTAGACAACACTCACATACAGAACTGTGGACACACACACACACACACACACACAGTCATTCATCTCACACATACTGTATACACACATAGATTATATACTGTGTTGTCTGAGTCATTGTTCTGGCTGTGCACTTTGCCCTCTTTGGCTTTCTCGCTCCTTTTTTGTTTGTTTCTTGCTCTGCCCTCACTTATTTGTATCTATAATGTATTTTAGTGGAACAATGTGCAGTTGCAATAGGTTCCCTATGGTTCTATTACATGATACTACACTCTGGACTACACTCCAATAAAAGAAAAGAACTGACCATCTTGAATTATGTTTGGTGTATGTTTAACAACCATAGCATCGGTGCTAAGAGAATCCACAACACTGATCCCGTATGTCTGTTTGTCTGTTTTTGTCGCTCAGGTTTCTCTCAGCCTGACGACATGGGGGTCAGTATTGAGGTGGGGGCTGCGCCCCTCTCAGCAGAGAGGATTCCAAATATAGCGGAACACCAGCAACCCACGCCCCCAGCGGGGTCAGACGCCCCTAAAGAGCACAGCCCCATGCTGCCTGAACCCCAGGCTCCTCGCAGCCCTCTGGATCTGACTGCAGGTAGGACGCCGAAATGTGAATCTAGTTCTAAACCTGCTCGTCTTGAATTATTGAATAATTACCATTTTTCTCACCATTCTTCTTGCAGTCACCTCTTGGGTACTGCTTCTTGTTATTTCATGTTGCTTTGCAAACTCACATACCAAAGAGCCAGGCCCCTGCATGGACTGCTTATTGTTACAGTATCATGAGGTATTTTCATCATTTTGTTCTTCACAGCAGGAATAATAATAATAATAATGATGATAACGATTACTGAATGATTTTAGGGTAACACATCCCATATCTGACTGTGCTGCACTGCCTGATTTGTTCCACAGAGGGGTGCAGTACACAGAGCAGCTGTCTGTCTTGCTTTTCTATAGCTTCCTTCTCACACACACACATCATCTTATGTGGTTTAGTCGCCCGGCTCAAGGTCAATGCACATCTGATGCTGACATGTATAGGGGGTGCTATCATGTCATGGCTTCCAGTCATATACTGTATGTGTTCTATGTGTGCGTGTTCGCATGTGTGGATCTCTGTATTTATTTGTCCTGCGGGTGAGATGCTGTCTGTGTCTCTCACTGTCCACTCTCTCTTGACCAGCACCTCCCACTGCCACATCCTGTCCTGCCCCATAGGGCTGCTCTCCAGTTCAATGCACATCTGATCCTAGAGAGCATGGGGTTGTAGTCACCATGCTGTGGCTTGTGTCAGCTAATAGGCCATACTAACATCCCATGTGGCCGTGGAACGATGTACAAGGCTTCACAGCAGCTGAGCCCCCATGGTGCACTGCTACATAGCATGTGGCAGAACCCCTTCTGCCTCTGTACTAACTGACGGGGGCAACAAATACCAGAGTCATTATTTGGTGAATACGCAAGTTTGCTCGGCATAAAATAACCACAAACTGTGCAAAGCTGTCTAAAAGTACAAGGCCTCCTCTAAAACCCCGGAGCTGAAGGTTTATGGCTGGAGTGAGATGGATGTTGTCATCAAATATCCAGCAGGCACTCATGAGGAGTAAAATCAAACAAACGCAAACCATAATAACATGAACGGAAGCTCTTTTTCAGCTATTTTGTCATAGCTACCTAACAGGCAGTTCATGCAGTTCAGAAGATTATTTCACCCTGACTGAGTAAAAAACACTGAGAGAAAGTGAAATTACCTGAATTGCAGTGGCTGACAGGGCAAACTCAGCATAAAGTACATTTCCAGCAATTGAGCTCAATACTTCCTGCAGGATTTTTTTCAAATTCCTCTGGTTCCTATTGAACCATTGGACGGCTTTTCAGGAGGGTTGCAGATACTAACTGATACTAACCCCCCGATTCAGACTTTGCCAGTCCGCAAGTACAGATTAACGTCCTTAATAGAAACCAGAGCTCTTCTCAAATGTAAGATGTGTATAGTTCATAGCATGATGTGATTCAGTTTCAGGAATGACTTGAACTGAATATGAATCAGATCAGGAGCAGCGAGGTGAATCGGTAGGCAAAGTGAAAACGATTTGAAATAGTGTGGACGAAAACTTCTGTCAGGAAGCTTCTGGTAGAGAAAAGACAGTGAGACAGGTGATTGTAATGTGAGTTGGTTTCTGTACTGATGGAGTTGTGGAAATGTACAATATCCTGATTCATTTGATAGATTCCAGTCGATCGTTGGTCATCGATGAAGTGATTTTGGATGAACTAGAATCTGGTTTGTTAAAGCCCCCTACTGCTACAATAATAACTACTAAAGAAGCGGCAGGATTATTTGTATTCTTTCAGCTGAGCAGTGTTTCAGCTTAACTGCAACCAAGCAGCTTGATTCACTGCAGGAGACAGAGATGATTCATTCCTAAAGTTTTCAGTTTCAGTTTTAATCAGTCTGCAACAGGCGATGAAGGCACAGAAGAATGGAGACTAATGTCGCTTGTTAATCCTTCACTGCCATCCTGGAATTGATTTTAAGACTGTGTGCGTCTACCACTAGGTGACACATGGTGACTCAATAATGCGGCAACCATTAACCCCCCCCCCTTTCCTTCTTCCTTTTGGACTCCATTGTGATGTAGAGGAGAACAATAAACCACATTTACCACAGTTATTAAACTACCAACAGTATCCCTTACTGACCTAATGTATACTGTAGTCTGAAACCCCAATAATAGATAATAGAGTAGCTACTGGAACCAGTCACATCCAGCCTGAAGTTGAACCAACCAGTCAGACCACAGTCCATCCAAACCAGACTTTCATAGCCTTTAACTGCTGATACTGGCATTATCATTATTAAAGCTCACTTCTAATCCTCTGTGTACAGCCAGTCACTACTTTAGCTCTCCGTACACCGTGGAGGGTTACATGTGTACGTTCAGTGTTGCTCACCAAAATCCATTTCATGTGTCCTGAAGGTCTAACACATCTGTTACATGTATTTCCTTCCTAATAAAACTCTTCCAAACTCTCTTGCATTATATTTGAAATCCTGTATTTTTGACATCCATGTTAACTTGTTCGCAGTCTTCCTCTTCACTTAGGTGTTGTGTTTGCAGGCTCATTACCATCACCAATGGTCGATCAGTGGAATTGTGCTAAACCAATAGCAGGATGTGAAAAAGACCACCTGCGCGCTCGTGCATGTGCATGTGCATGTACGCTCTCATATTCATGCACATTATAGACAAAACGGGGACCCGGTCGTTAGAATCTCAAGAGTTGTATTCTGAAACAAAGTGAAAAAATATGATGCTGATGCTGTTGCTGACGGTTAGGAAATGTACAACCCTTCCTCAAGTTTTGGTCTGCAAGTTTATATTTGGAAGAGCCGTCGATGGCATTATAGCAGCTCATTGAATTCATATTTAAAAAGACGTTAAAATAAAATTGTTATTCCGACAATTTATTTTGTAATTCAGAGGTATTCAGTTTTGGATTTGAAATTATTTTTACAACTATATCTGAACTACTAACTTGGACACCCCGTGTTTATTCCAGTGTGTAATAGTGTTTGATCAGAGCATCATGTGAAAATAGAGCAAAAGTAGCCACAATGCATGCTGCTCTGTATTTTTAGTTATTTATTTATGAAACTGTGGCGTAACTACAATAAATGCGCAGACCGTGTGACGGATGTGCCTCGATGCTCCCTTGATGAGACTGAATGACACAGTATTCAAGTCATTCTGATCCATTTGGCTGATGTCGCTTTTTTCCCCCAGTTGCTGCATATACTGTACGGGGAGCACAGGTTTGACATGTGATTGTTAAAATGAAATACGGCACTCTAGAGAGCAACTGTACTGTATGTACTATGGGGCACTAACTAACAGCCGCCCCACTTTAGCTCTTCCTCTGTGTGTGTGTGTGAGAGAGAGAGAGAGAGAGTGACTGAAAACTGGAAACAAAGTGGGACAAAGTAGAACACCCCCTGTCTCAGCTGGCAATTTCCCCTGTACTCTTGTTACCTCTCTACCTGAGATTTATTATACGATGTCCCAACACCGGGCTGTTTTAGTTACAGCATGGTTGGCAGTAATTGCTCTCCTTTTTATGGGCCCATTCAACAGTCTTTTAGTTTTTCTGTGTCCATGTAGGTGTGCATGTAGAGTACTGTATGCGTACTACATGACTTAGATTTCTGCTTTGATTTCACACAGAGCTCTTTGGCTGCCCAGTAGTTTCAGTGTGAGCGTGCAGCGCTTTCCTCGACTCTGAGGCTGCAGTGAGTCAGCCAGCCCACATCACCACTTCTCTCACTTCTCATTTCATTCAACACTCTCCAGCATGCTTGTGTGTGTGTGTGTGTGTGTATGTGTGTATGTGGTCGATTCGGATTCCTCCGAGCACTCACTCGTTCAAACACTGACACAGAAAACATGACCAAAGAGTAACAGATTAAAGAAAGCGAAAACCCACTCTTACAGTCCACAAGGGTTCCACAAAGGATGTAGTGGTTAAGGCTCAGCTTTGTGGGGCAACATGCAGCCCTTCTGGCCTTGGATTGAACTGCTCCAGATGCTTCTATGATCTGACCTGATCTTGTCTGATGCACTTTGTCATCTTCTTAGCCTTCTCACCATCCCATACTAGATAAAAATAGCTAGAATAACGCCTTTTATTTAAAACTCAAAAGCTTCTATGTTTCTGCGTACATTGAGTGTTATGATCATCTTTGCTTTATTGTTTTTAGACTAACCATTTTTAATTTTTGCCTCTTTGTCATACATTCTGAAGTGTCTGAAGTGATTTTCTGTTTGAGTTAGACTAAGGGAACCAATTCATATGCACATGCCCATCTCCCCCAACTTTAAACTTTCCCCTCTTCACCCACAACAAGGTGCCTTAGGCGACTGCTGGCCAGACCAGGCTGGTTGCCTACCGACAGACCTCCCTTTCACCCCCAGTGTCTCCACGGTGATCAGTCGCCATGCCGGCCATCTCGCAGTCAGCCCAGACAATCCACATGACAGTTGGCCTAGCCGAGAGAGCACCGCCTATGCTGGAGGCGACGAAAGGGAGGGAGATGGATCAGACCGAAAACAAAAGAAGAAAAAGAAAAGGCGACAGAAAGATGAGGGTTCCTATGAACACCTTGAGGCCAGGAGTCCCTCTGAGGTGCAAGCACAGGGACAAAACACTCCCTTAACAGAGGAGTTCTATCACAGGATTGGACCACGTCGGGATAGAGGAGATGGTGGCTGGGAGGAGCAGCTTGGAAAGGGTGGAGGCCGGGGGAAGAGGGGGAAGAGCAGGAAGAAGCTTCCAGAGGAATGGGGAGTGATAGCAGAACCATTTGTCCCTGCGTCTGCATCAGTCTCTCAAATCACAGAAGAGCTGAAAATGGATCTAGGGAGTTCTGTTCAGGCAAACCTGGAGGACACGTTTGCAAACATGGACACCAGTCAGAGCACCTGGAAAAAGGAGGTGTACCCAGAAGAAGGCCTGGTGTCCTCTCCCCTGTTCCAGGACCTGTTCCCCTCAACAGCTGCCTCCATCAACCCACTGGTGCTGAACAGCGAGCTGAAAGCCACAGCTGCTCCATTCACTATGCCCTCTACCAACGACAGTGCAACACTTGGCTCCTTCCCCACTGCTCCTCACCCTGCCGATCCATTTGACCTCCTGATAGATACCGAAAACGCCAGCTTTGGTAACAGTAACCAGGTCTTTTTGCCACCTTTCTCTCCAGAGGATGAAGCAGCAGGTGGTGACATGGTTGACAGTGGGATGTTTGACAGCACCAGTTCCCTTCAAGAGTCTTGTGTTCGAGACGTGCCTGAGGGAGACACTTCAGCTTTCAGCCCCGCCTCCCTGCCAAGCTTAGGCCTCTCCCCAAAGGAGAGCGAGGTGTTAGCCTCAGCCCCACCTCTCTCACCTTCAGATGCGTCATGGTTCCTGAACGACTCCCAGGTCAGCAGCAACAGTGAGCTATATGACCTCAGTGATATGAGCAGTTCTGGTCATCCTTTAACCTTGGGGCTGTCCTTCGACACCCCTAGCCCGGCCCCTCTCCGCTCCCCCAAAACCACAGCACAGGAATTCCAACCCAAAGAGCACAAAGATGCCAAATCGGCCCAGAAACAATTTAAGAAGTTTCGTTCTTCATCTTCCTCCCCCTCTGCGAGTAGCCCCACCTCCCCAGGAAGTAAGATCCCTCCACAAGCATCCCCAGTCATCAGCCCCTCTTCCCCTCCACCGGTGACCCATCAGGGAGCTCCAGGATCTGGTCTTAACCCTGCAGCTAAGCCCTTCTTTCCCAGCTTTGCAGATTCCATGGAAGAACCAGCTGTGGTCCCTCCAGTTACCCCCATCATCGAAGGTTGGTTGCAGTCAGCCCCAGAAAAAATAGAAGTTGACTAGAGTAACTGAAAATGAAAGATGAATGGATTATTGCAGTGCATGATCTTTTCATCCAGCTTCATTCATCTTCAAGTGTTTAGATGTTTTAAGCTGATTTCAAATTATATTTTTGGCCAGGTTTAATTGCTTGGGTGTCTTTTACTCATTAGGGGTTAGATGGATAATTAGACCTGTTTGTATTGCCCCTTGCATGGACACATTTATCTAAAAACACTGGGGCTGTTTGGCTTATCCAGTCTGGGCTGTTTGTGAGTGACTAACGCATGGGCTCGAGTGTTGACCAGCTGAGGCTGTGGATTGGCTTGACTTTTATCTTTATCTTAATTACCAATGATGTACTGCCAGGATGTTCTCATAATTAACAGTTGTTGCTGTCGATGGGTGTGCCGCTACTAACAAATCACAGTCTTTCTCCTGAGCGTCATCACTAGGCACCAAATCAAAACATACCTTTTCTTCTCCTCTTCTGTCCAGGTGTATGATAACACTGTAATCATGCTCTATTTCCTTTGCATCCAGGGGTGAGATGTCACCCTATCTTCTCTCTTCTGTGTCCAATTAACTCTTTTTTCTCACTAGCTGCATGTTTCTTTACAACGTCTCCTAGAAAAGAATATTGAAGGAAATGGCTTTGTTGGTGTCATAATAACACTCCTCTGTTTTTATGCATCAATAGTTCACATCCTGCTGTCTCCTGAGAGTATGACTTAAAAAACTCAGATGGTAATTGTTGTGTTTGTCCATTTTACTTTCCATGGTCTGTGATGATTGCTGCCTTGGCTGCTCCTCCACCGTAGGTGAGTCTAATTTTAATTCCTCTCGTGGCTTTATTGTGTTGTTTTTTTTTTTGGTGGAATTGTTATTGAGACTAGTTTCTTGCAATGTCTATGGATTGATCGAGGGAGGACAAAGACAGTTGAGTGTTTCATGAGTGCAAAATTCATTAACAAGGTTGTTGTTGCTCAGAGCAGAAATGTAGGAGCTCACAGAAAAGCTATACTCAATCATGAAGGCACAGCCCAAGTCTGGAGAGAGTCTTTTTGGTGACGTCAGGGTGACACCTGTACTCTTTACAGATGATGTTGTGCTTTTGGCTTTACAACCTGTGATCACTTCTGTTGTGACACATATGTGTATAACCATTTCCTATGGCCAGGAAAAATGAACAATGACCAAAAGAATGAAAAACCAAAAGTGGCTGGATGTAGTTTCCCTTGCAGGATGGTTGGTCTCACCCTTACAGGAAGGGGTTGGAGCTCAGACATTTGTCTTTTCAGGCATATGACAAGGATGCCTCCTAAAGTGTGGTTTAACTCAAATACGGGGCAATTAGAACTCAGAACATGCTGGGTTAAATATCCTACCTGGCCTGGAAATGCCTTGTGGACCCATTGGAGGTGGTGGAAGACTTGCTTTGGATTGGAATTTCATGGCTACCTTGTCTAGCGTAATGGTAACTAATAGAAAACAGAGGGAGTCAAAGGAAGAGTCGTGTCCAGCTCTTGTCTCAGTATGAAATGAACTTGTTGTAGTGTTGCTTGTGTAGGAGAAGCGTTTTCAGCAGACTGGGAAATAATAATGTTTACACCAGCCAGGGAGGACAAGCCAAAAATAGAATAGGCTGTGGATGTGTGGATGTCACCTGTGTATGGTTGTATATGTTGATGCGGCTATTGAAGTGTATATCTAAGTGCATGCTGGCATTTGTCCACATGTGTGTGCTTGGAATTATGTTTGTGTATATGCATTTATATGTGTGTGTGTGTATGTGTGTTTTCCCGAAAAGCTAAATTGTTGTGTGTGTGTGTGTGTGTGTGTTACTGTGATTTATGGAGATGCAGAGTTCCAGAAGGTTCATGTCCTTATCCTTCTTGTCAACGCTTCCTGTCTCTGCCTCCCATTGGAGGCTGTAATGAGGACTGAGCCGGTCTTCAGCTCTCAGCAGGAACAGTGGAGGGCTGAACCTGGCTATTAAGCAGCTTTGATCAATGCCCCCATCCTTCCTCAAGAATGAAAGGGCTTCTATTAGTATTTCTGCCACTTCTAAGTTACACAGTTATTCTAGAACATCTGGATTCATGCCTGCTGGGCTGAATTTGAATCTTTGTTATAGACAGTGTGGTTATATCTTGTATGACTGCTTTTATATTTTGCAAATGTGTGTGTGTGTGTGTGTGTGTGTGTGTGTGTGTGGCAGCGGTCCTCCACACATGTATGTGTTTGCCGTCAGTGCATGTTAATGTGCATGTTACAACCTTAAAGCCACTGCTACCATGGCTAGACATGACACTCGTGAATGTCTGTCATCAATTTTGAAGAGCATGAGTTCTTTATGTGTTTTGCTTATGTGTGTGAGCTTGCATGAATGTGTGCACGTATGAAAGAAAAGGAGCAAGACAGAGCGCTGAACGCAGCTGGCAATGTCTTCCCTTTGTGTAATGAGCCCTTTTGTCAGTGTCCAGGGGTGGGTCTTTGTCGCCAAGAGTGGTATTTAAGCCTTGAACAAAAGATAAGAAGGCATGTGGGACACGGAAGAGAGAGCTAGACTTTGGTGGCTTACAGACAGCCGTACAGTGAGGAAGAAGGGTGTAGTAAGTGCTTAAATCATAAAAAAAAAAGTAGGGGTGTAGTAGTAGGGATGAAGAAAGGATGAAGGGAGGAGAGAGGATGCTTTGGAAGACGTGTGGGGTTGGTGAAGGAATATGGAGGTGAACAGGAGAGGGAGTGAATAAGAATCATTGATAAACCCTTCTTGTGATGAAAGATATACGTTATCAACCCTGCATGCAAAAGCCTAACTAGCAGGGCTGGTGTAGCTCTGCTACTAGCATTAACTTCCTGCTGGGCTCTTAATAGACAAACACTGTCTGACTGCCCATGACGACCGTCTACACATCTCTGTACACTGTACATGTGCTATACATGTATAAACAGCGAAAAGACACTTTGTATTGACTACAACTTCCAGAATACTATTGATTCTGTTGGCTAAAATTACATCAAATAGAATAAAAGTTACACTAATGGATATTTTTACATCAGCAGTTGATCAGATGACTGAGTGTCATGTGCCAGGTGTCACTTGTGGTGTTGAACTTTTGGCATGTTGTCACAAATAGGGCTACTGAATGGATCTTAATTATGCTTTTTGCCTTCTTAATAGCTTATTGTCTGCTAACACATTCATGATAAACACTCCCATCTTTATATTTAAAGTTAATAACGTGTCATTGTTCTGTTGACAGCCTTGTCCACTGCCCCTAAGTGCCTACAATCTTTCTTTATATTACTTTGTATTGCCCTCTGTCTTGCTTCTGATTCTCTTCACTGATATGGTTCTTTTTTCACTCTAAACTTATCCATTCATATAAAAAGTAGACGTGGCATCACAATAACCAGGAGGGACATCCAGGCCACATCACAACAACAGTCGTTCTCCTCCAGCATCAACACAGACTTCTCTCTCTCACACAGAGTTAAAGCCCAAGTGCCAGCCAGTATAAAGAGCACAGATGTGCTCCTGCTGTAGTCCTGTGTCCCTGCACAGACACATCCACACCCACACAGACGCACAGAAATACACAACTGAGTCATCAAGCTATTTGAGGACAAACACAAATCCTCAAAAGGCAGGCAGGCGTGAATATACTGTATCAGCGGTCTATTTTTACCACATGGAGCTTTTCGCTGTTGTTTAGGCTTCTTTCATTGGGGCACAGGCTGTTAGATGGTAGCCCAGGAGGGACGATTGTACATTATGGCCCCATCCTGGAAATGGGGTGAGCTAATGCCTTTTGACAGCTTTGGGGGAAGTGTTGGGATTTTGTCTCGCTGTAAAAGCCAACTGTAGCATGCCTGCGAAAAAGTTAACTATCAGACAAGATTGCGAGTCAGTCCGGGTTATTTCCCAGAAGACGTGCCGTGGCCCACCACCAGACTGTCGACCCACAGAGCGAGGTGTCCGGGCCGGCTGTGTGGGCTGTGCTCAAGATTTGATTCATTTTGATATTAACATTTTAAATAGGCAGTCACATCAACACAGTTAGTGGACGTCTTGGTGAGTTAGGAGTTAGTTTCCCGCACTGAAAACAGATAGAAATGTAAATATCCTTGAGTCATGTTGCTTTTGTGAGATTTATTAGTGTTTTTATTTTATTCATTCATTTATTTATTAATAGTATTTCCTTCACCTCTACAACATGTGCCCACAAAGCATATTTTACAAAAAGTCATTCAGGTTCCAAGAGCCCCCCCACCCACCCACCTCTACTGAAATGAGCTCATTTAGGCTACTTGACATAGCAATACAAATTGAACACACCACTTTAGGCACATAGATCAGCTCACACCTGAATCAGAACAGGACTTAGAGAAGTTACTATTTTTTCCAGATGGGATATTACAACACAGGACAGTGGGGGACGGGTAAAATCAGTAGTCAAAACTGTTTCTACTCGATTTGCACTAACCATCTACAGCATATTAGCAGGCATTATGCTTGTCTATGTTTAGACGAGGTATGTTTCTATCTGTCTGTCCATCTGACTGTCTGTACTGAGGTCCGTCTATCTATTAGTGGTCTTTAAGCACAAGCTGATGTAACCCTGATGACATCACCGGGGATTACAGAGTCACAGAACACTTTGAAAGCAGCTGAGGTCTGTCCATGGTGCTGAATCTCCATACTGTGGGGGCCTGCATTATTTCATTCAGTGTCATGTTACATAAATACAGTCATAGTATGCTGTCCACTCTGACATTTGTGATAAGAAGCCCTCTCTTTCCTGAAGTTGAATTGCTCCAAACGTGTGCAAAATGAGAACTCTCATAGATCTAAATAGACTATACCCATATAATTCATCAACTTTGTACTCTAACACATTAGAGGAACTTGTTCTGAGCTTTTGTTAGGCAGCAGGTAAGAAACACGTAGGTCTATAGTGTACAGTATGTGTCCTATCAGGATTAATCCAAAATGTGAGATGGAGAGAGAACGTTGTCTAAATGTTGTACATTCAGTATCATTAGTGCTATACTGTAGCTTGGTTCGAGGGATTTTGCCTGAAAGCTGGTGACCTCTCAGCACATAAGAATTCAAACATTTAAATGTTTTTGCCTGCGTAAGAACAGACTGGCACTTGGCTTTTGGCTCTTTCACTCAGTTACATTTAGCTGAAGACGACTCTGTGTTTTGCATTCCAGTGAGAAAGCAGTGAAGAGAGGATGTTTTGCAGATCCAGCCTCTGTTAAATAAATGAAAATAGGTGTTTGCAGATGAAAGCATCTGAAAGCAGAAAGCCGCCTAGCTGCTCTCAAGGCAGGCAGACTTTAGACAGACTGAGAGAAAACAAGAATGACAGATATGACAGGAAGCAGACAGATATGAGGAGAAAACATGAACCTGGCGGGAGGCATGGAAAAAGGTCGACAATCTAGCTGATGGGTAAACAAAGAGGGAAGCGGGAAGCTCTCGGCAAGAACAGTTCTATGGATGCAGAGACAGAGAAGCAGACAAATGGCTTCAAACAGGTAGACACAAATGTGCTCCTTATTTGTTGTTCTTTATTGATATAGAGGCAGATAAAAAAGGACAAATGTTAGCTTGTTAGAACACTAGAAGAAGGAATAGATAGATAGCTGTTTGAAAGAGATAGAGACATAGAGGCTGATGAAGATAGATAGAGGATGGAGGTTGTTGTAAAGGGTTATTGCGTTGGGCAGGAATGATTTCCTGTATACCACCAGGTGCTCCACTGTCCTAGTAGAGGGTGGTCAGGGGCCTCCATGATGGTCTATCAATTTACAGATTTACAAAATGCAAAGTGAGCGAACAGAAGGAAAATCTAAGTGTACTTAGAAGAATTGATGCTGTTTTGAAGGCAAAGGGCGGTCACACCAGATATTGATTAGATTTAGAATTTTCTTCTGTTCGCTCACTTTGCATTTTGTAAATCAATAAAAGAAACAATTAAATTCTACATCTTTGAAAGCATTCTTAGTTTGCAGCAGTTCTTCACACTTGACACAAGACTTTTGCACTTTAGTGTACGTAAGAAAAATGATGTTCCATATGTCCAATAAAGTTCCATAGACATGGAGCGGCGAAGGTGTTCTCAAATCTGGATTCATCACACTAATGTACAGTTTTCCACCGGTCTAATGTCCATTCCTAGCGTTTCTTGGCCCAAGCAGTTCTCTTCTGCTCATTGTTCCATGTTATCACATTATTGGAGTGTATGCACCAGCACACACACTACATCACCACTCTCCCAGAAGCTTCGACTGCTTCCAAAAGGTGCAAGACTCTCAGACACAATGTTAGGCAGGCAATGTTACGCAATGTTAGCATGAAGCATCTTGCCCTTTAAAGCTCAGCAGCTAGAAGACAGGTCTAGAAAGTCTGAAAGAAGCTCTGATTGGTGCCAAAAACACACACACACACACACACACTCAACTAGAGATTAGGTTATAATTAAGCATTAACAGCCTCCTAATTTGTGACTTTTAGTTTACCTCTTCAGCCTGATTTGCTCACTGTCACAGATCAGTTTATTGTGAATCCTACATAAAACATTGATAAAGGTCTAATTGTTATTTTCATGTTTTCAGTTGTACACAGATACGGCAGAGATGTAGGTGCCTCTGTGGAGGGATAAGATGAAGGAAAAGAACGGCGAGGGGGGAGTTGCCATAGAGACTGAGGATCAATTAATGTTGCCCTGGGAACAGCAACTGATGCTGAACTTAATGAGAAACTAGATTGACGGCATGCTTGCAGATGGTGAAGTTTCTGCTCGACAGATACACATAAAACTATGAAATGGGCATAAAACACCCCGATTGTTCTATTATTTCAGATAGTTATACTGACATTAATCAATACGCCTTTGTTACTGTATTACTCTTTCACCATCGACATGTGGAGTTTATTGTGGAAATCGATCAATAAATAAGTTAAAAACTTCCCAGTTGGATAAATATCACTTGTTATACAGATTCTTCTTTATAATACCTGTTACCTGTTAGTAGGATGTCCACATTATCCTGATGATGAGGCTTTGGACAGAATTAAAGAGAACACACCATAGGGGGTTAGACAGAATCAAATACCAGCATCATTTTGCACATGTTGACATGTTACAGTACGGCTTTGTAGAAAATGCTCAAACAAAAAGTCGTCTGCCAGCAAGAGTCTCAAAAGACCAGATGGCAGCCACGATTATTTTGAAAAGAACATATGAGTCTGTTTAAGGCCATTTCAAGGTAGACGTGTATGTGAGGGTGTAGGATTGTAGGACATTGTAGGCTGTGTGTGCATGAAGCAGAACTAACATCAACTCAGCTGTGTGGCTCAGTGAATACTTACAGAACATCACAACAATAGATAGATAGATAGATAGATAGATAGACTTTATTGTCTGCCCCAGACGGTGACAGAAATTCTCCTTTGACAAGGCTCCAACAATAAAATCAAAGTCACTGAATCACATTCAAGCATATGCATGTGTGTGCATTGCAAAGATGTAGTTGTGTAGTTGTTATGCTATGGTATGAATGAGAGAAGCACTTTGATGTGCTGCTTTCTTAGCTAGCAAATCCACTGAGGGTTCAGCAAGTCTGCTCCAGCAGAGACAAGAGAGAGAATGGGGGGAGCTCTGCTGTTATTGACCTCGGGACGTCAGGGGTCATGTGCCATACATTGACCAATGGTAGTTGATGGTTGGGTCCAGGGGGGTGCAGTTCGCACACATGTGAAAATCTAAGGACTGTGGGCACTGTGGGACAGGTTGTTGCACAATTTCCGAAACGTTTCAAATCAATACACTCAGCCATTTTTCCCAACGTTGTGTACCTCGACCCATTCTGTCCTCTGCTGACATTATCTGACATTATCCAAAAACACTACATTGCTTTTCGATTCCACAGTGAGATGTTGTGGACCTGCTCGCTCCTCGTCTAGGCACCTTGTCTCCTTTTGTCAAGTTACACGCATGAAGGTAGTCAAAGCTGATCCCCAGATCACAGACCAAGTGCTGTGGTGACAGGGCTCTCTCAGAAGCTGTCTCAAAGTTTTGCCAGATTTTCTCTGTTCTCTATTGAACCTTTCAGCAGCCAACTTAAAGGCACTTTTATTCATTAGTCTTTAACTGTGCCTAACCTAACCTCCTCCTGTATTTTCTTCTAGAGAACTGGGTCACTTAACATCAGATTTTTTTACTCGCCCTTTTTATCGGTCCTCGTCCTTGGTCTTGTTTTTTTTTTTTTTCCTCTCTGCACTGTGAACCACTTTGAAACAACTGCCGTGTTTAATGTGTTATATGAATTAAGTGAAGGAAGTGAAGGAGCGAAGTGGTGTTTGTTTGTTTGTAACTTTTGACCGTGACGCATTGGGTACTGTATGTTGCAGACAGTGACATTTGTTGTTGCCATGACAATAATGCAGCAAAGACTGATGTTGCTACGGTCCAGCTCTTCCTTTTTTTAATGGAAGTCTTAGGAAAGAAACAGGGTGAAAGCTTATGGAGCCATTCATTATAGAGCATCACATCACAAGTTGTAGAAACAGGCAGAGCAGGAATGCGACTGTCCGGGTTTTTGTGGCACTTGTGATTGCGCTTCACAAACCTCAGTGGGAGGCAGCCAAAAACGCTTTTCAGCATCTTAATTAAACCAAACAAGAAAACAAGACGCAAGGGCACTGGTGCTGTTGTGTACCTGTCTGTGAAATATGGATATGTCCTAAACCAGCAGGCAGCAAGGGAACACATGAAAAGTGTTTCATCAAAGCACAGTGAGCTGAGTACCAGACAAACACAGTCTACACCGAGCTGTGCAAAGGTCACATTTCTGGAAAATGTGTGTCAAATTATATTGAATTATGTCAAGAGCCTTTCATTAGTGGCAGTCTGCTATAAAACTGAAAGGTGCATTTTTAAAAAGAGTGAAATAGATAGGGCACTGGAGTGAAGGTGAAGTGCCTGCTGCTGCAGTGTTTTCCGTTTGCTGACTGCCTCATGGTTGTTTGGCTGTGACACAGGTTGACCAATCCAGAGTCCAAATGGAATTGAAAAGCCACCTCCGGCTTAGTACAGAGCTGACATTGTTTCATTAGCAGGGAGCTGACTTTGTCCAGTAACAAAAACCGCAGAAACTGCACACTAGCAACACTTTAAAGACTTTTTCTTTTTCTCATTCACATGGGATCATAGCTTGCAAATTGAATGTTAATATGTCATGTGTATGAAATTGTTTTTATTGGATAATAAACAATCTTCACAATGACAATTTACTTTCCTGTCATATCCCCTTTTATCATCATCATATAATCTGTGAAAGACTTGATGTCCCTGTTTTTGGCCACGCTAATGGCAGCAGTCTAAGGATGATGATGATAATTATTATTAGTAGTAGTAGCAGTAGCAGTAGTTGTTGTTGTTGTAGTAGTTGTAGTAGTATGAAAGACATTCATGGCCTCCAGAGGATGAATTCTATTTCAAATACCTGTGGAACTAAGTGGGAAGGGGGAGAAACTGATTCACTCATAAATCGCAATTATTATCTTCTTCATTTCTGAATCAGTTTATTCAATCTCAGTATGTCATTAATACTTTGATCTTAATACAAGAGCCAGAACTGTGTGATTAAAGTGCAGCTCCCGTTGTGGTGGTTCCTCTTTACTAGCTGTGGTAGTAGCTGCTGCGGCTAACCACAGGCTATCTAAAGAACACGTTCACGTTCTTGAAGTAGACTGCAGGAATAAATCCAGGACAAAGTGACATACACCCTAACAGCAGTGGCAACAGATGCGAACGTCACATTTTCAATTTTCCCTGTAGCTCCTCATTCTATAGACAGACCTCATCATTCTCTGCATGGATCCTCGTCCTCGTCACATGGATGAACTGAGGGGAAAAGGATTGTCGCAGTGTAATGGGCGGATGGAAACATGGACATGATGTGAGATGACACGCAGTTCATGTCACCCATGTTCTCGCATCCACTACATTTGAGGGGATTTTGAACAAACAAAGAAACAAAAACATATAAACACACACACACACACACACACTGTACATGTCTTTGAATGCCATCATCCATCCTTGCACCACCGTCCCCCGGGTCTTCAGATGGTAGCCCCACCATCACCACCAAACATTCCCTCAGATGATTTTCCCCAACCCCCCATGTGGCTGGAACTGACACTCTGATGAGAAGCCAGTTGCCATAGCAACAGGAGGCAGTTGGTTTGGCGACTGAGGAGAAGAGGGGCTGAGGAGGAAACAATGGATGTTTAGAGAGGATGAGGGTGTTTTGACGGGCTGCGAAAGAGATGCGATTGAGCTATAAATAGACTAAAGGCTGTCTCCCCTCCAACCCCCCCCCCCGATCCTCCTCTGCCTCCACACCTGTGATCATCACTCCTTCTGTCTATTTCTGTCTCTGAGGTGACTTAGTGTACAGAAACATGCCTGTCTGTATCCAGGCCACAGCAATGGAATTTCTGCCTTTTCTATATTACGTGCTGTCTGTCGGCATCAGATTCACCGTAGCTCGTGGATTATCTGCATGGGAACATGCAGCACACCCTTATTACATATTACAAACTGAAGCAGGCTGGAAAATAGGAGAAACAAGATAAGACAATAGAGCTGGGCACTGTGCACGCTAAAAACACTGAGTGTGATAGAAAGAAGGAAACAGTCAAACACGTAACACATATGAAGCTATTTTGAACCAATGTTAAGACTTTAAACACATCACATGCTGTTGATTTGGTACCAAAAGTCACACAAAAAGGGAGGAGAGATGAGCACTGCTTCAGAGAAACTTCAGCACCGACAGCAACAGCTGAACAGTCGTAGAAATCTGAAATTACAAGAAGTGTTGGTGAAAAGCCAGGTTCGAAGATATAGTTGGTGTACTGATGTTTAGGCTACTTAAACCCTTGTTTTGTCATGCAGTAGATGCCACAGTCCCAAATAGAGCTAGGCCACTTTAATTGATTCAAGAGTCAAGACCTTTATTTGTCACATACACAGTTATACACAGTGTAATGTGAAATGTTCTGAGTGCCTGTTCCAGACTGAAACAATGATAGAATAAAAGAAATATTAAGTAACACACAAAGTGAAACAACAAGAGTAGAAACACTAGATAAATATATATATGAACTTAAGGTGCCGTCGTCATACAAGCACGGATTCAGTCTGAATCAAACATGAAATGATTTTCTGATGAGATCAGATCAAAATTTCAATTTTGGTTTATGACTAAAACCAGCTGTATTCTAACATGTCGAACAAAGAAGGGGACAGTCAGCACGCTGATGGTCAGCATTCAGCTTCAGACACAAAAAACCAAAAAGTCATATGGAGGGAATGTAACTGTCCCGCTTTACAGTTTAAGCTAATTGTTTGGTTTGTTTTTGTATAAAACAGATTTTCTTCTTGAAGTCCATATGATCTACTTGTGGGGGGGATTAAGGGTTTAAGAGAATCTTTAAACTAAACAGATGCGATGACTTGTGTGGCTGATGCTGTGTTCACACTATGAGCGGCAAAGCTCCATGCATGGCCAGCTACACTGATAATGAGTCACCGTTGAAGTGTTGCTCAACCACTCAGTGATTTATCATTATCCTTCATAGCTCCTAAACATGATTTAGTAGCAATACACAGGAGCTGCCATTAGCTAGCATAGTGTCAGCTGGCTGAATAACACACTACCGCCAACTTGCCATTGTAATTTAACCCTAGAACTCTGACGTCACGTGATTTTCATCGTCTTTTTTTGTTTTAAGGAATTTTTCGTTAACGATTCCCTAATTTTTCACTAACTTTAGAGCCTTTTTATAGGGTCCCCCCATGATACCTTTTTTTTCTTTTATGAGACGTTGTATGGGGGAAAACAAAAGAAGAGTACTTCAATTTGCCATGTATTGTTGTACTTGAATATGTTTAGATGAGAAGTATTTTTTTATCGGGTATATTATATCGGGTAAAATATACCCGCCGTTAGTGATGGCGTAACTAATCGTTAGGTTAGTGTTCTAAGGTTAAACATGTACATTGCATGCATGAACATTACGTGAACATTACTCCTGCAAAAGGAGATCTGCATCTTCTTTTGTTAGCGTCAGTAAATGAAACAGTAGCGTTAAAGAGCACGGGGAGCTGGCTAACAGCAATGGCGAAACAGAAACGTACGATTGGTCGACACCTTGTCATTAGAGCCTGAAAAGAGAGGAGGCCAGCTCAGCTTTATTTGTAACGTGACACACTCAGTGTCAGTTTGCTTCATGTTGCTGCTTCTATTGAAAATGTCTGTATGGCAACGCTTTGTTGCTCGTAGTGTGAAGACAGCATCAAGCCTGCGAGAGAGGAACACAGCGACGTAAGAGGAAGTGTTTTGGGAAAACACAGCTGTTTCCAGTCACCCTTACCCTGAATGAATGAGGCCAGTTAAAGCAGACATGTAGGCCTTTTATTGGCCACAGCTTTTTCCTCGTTCAAGTGCCCCCGTAGTGGCCTGCACAGGTTATTAGGCACAAAGCCTGTCACCCAGTGGGATTATATAACACTTTGTATAGTCTGTGTGTGTCTGTTCGTGTGTGTCTGTGCCAGACAACACGGTGGACAGGGTGAGATCATCTCTTTGACGGCCTGTGTGGAGGCAAGCAGGCAGGGAGAGAAGAAATTGGGCAAAAAAAAAAAAAAAAACAACCAAAAAGATGACAGATGGGACACAGAGGCAGCCACTGTGCACCGGCCTGGAGCATCTACCCACCTGCCAGCACGTCTACCTCACTACCCGTCTGTCCACACCTGCTTGTCTGTCTGTCTGTGCGAGCTGATGTGAGATCAGTGTAACAGACAGATTTAGGGGATAGAGAGCAGGACGTCGTCGATTTGTCTGCGGAGTGATCGAGGTTGTTGGCATTTTGATAGAGACGTGCTTCTCCACTGCGGTGACATTCTGCTCTTAATGGTGTCCAAACACGTAGGCGTCATCAAGAGCTGTTTGAAACAGACTGATGGGTGAACTGAAGCCAGGAAAAAGATGAACTCAGATCCCCACTGACCACATAATGTGTAAGACATGCTGTATGGGTAGATCAGCAGGCAGGGGAATGGGGCATACTCATGACATCTGATTAAGGCAATATCTTCTCATGGCTTTTCATTATCATTACCTGGAGGGACCAAAATGAATAATGATTTGATCATACGAACAAATACTGCTCTGATTTACTGACCGCCGCACTTCGGATTCCAACTTTCACAGCTTTTTTACATTTCATGGCTGTAATGGTCACCTTCTGATTGATAGACCCGCTCTAGTTCCCGGAGAAACTTCTCATCCATTTTGTATTATTGGTTCAGCTAGCTACACGTCACTATTGCTCATTCGCCTACAGCGTAATACTGTTGCATTCATTTGGAGCCACATCATAGGTGCAGTCAGCTCCATCATAGGCGCTCTCTTCTGTCCGGGTACTTCATCCACATCTGCCCACCAGTCAGTTGGTTGATGTTGGTGTAGATGTCTACAGTATATTCTTAAGATTTTAAGCTTAAGAGGTTCTATATCAACATGTCAGTCGAAATGTACAACGTATTGTCACATTACCATAATGTCAAGAAAAAGGCGCCCGCACACTGAGTTATTGCTCCAAAAAAGCAGCTTTCTGCTGTTGTTTTTGCTTCTTCCCCCGTGCACCCATCAGAGTAATGGGATGTGCATGCACTTTGTGGCAAAATATTGTCCACCAAGTACTTTTGCAAACTGATGACTTATTCAAACAGGCATCACATAGGAAAACCCTAAAAAGTGCACTCTGCTTCCTGATTGTTAGTGACACACCCCCCGCTGCACATCTTCTCACACTTACTTGAAGTCAAGCACCTGGTGAGTTTCCAAAATACCAGACTTGTGCGTACTGTGATGAAAATGCCACATCCCTGAAGCAAAGCCCCACCACTCACTGCGTGCGGGCGTAACCAACAATAGCTCCAGTTGTCCTGCATAATGTTGTGCATTCATTGAGTATTGTAAATCAAATGGAAGCTTTCACAAGCTTCAAAACAAAAATCAACAGCTCAGCCCTCAAACACCTACACCGACTGCAATACACAAGGGGGTTGTTACTCCAGAACAGATCATATCGTGCTGCGATGACATTGCTTTTTGATAGGGTTTTGTAAATGGAAGGGGTTATTTTGGCTCGCTGGAAATGAAATGATTACGTCATCTGGTAAGAATGGGGCTTTATTTCTCTACTGATATGATATGAAAACAAATATAGTGTGTGTATATATGAGAGAGCAGGGTTCTCAGGAAGGCAGCCTCATGCTCCAAGGGATATCTGTGAATCAGATTTTTCTAAAGAAGAGGATAGATTCTTTTGCTGGATTCAGTCTTTTATACTATTTATAGTCGATCCTTTGTCATGTTAGACATAGTTCTCATTTGAAGCTCTGGTCTGCCATATTTTTAACACCACATTGGTTGATGCATGTGTGCCCAGCAGTCATCAGGTCCAAGACTAGACCCAAATTGAGCTATTTTATGTCTTGTGTTGCAGTTCCTATTGCTACCTATACTTTTTTTTTCTTCCAGTTTTTTCAGTGGGGTCCTGGGGAGAGGCTGACTCATTCTCATTTTTTATTACGCTATTTAGATTTTTACTTTCTCTGTCCCCGCCTTTCCATTTTTACATTGCTAATATAGCATGACTCTTTTTTTCAGAGAGAAAACACGCGATGCAAACGTAGCTCTTGTTTATTCAGCGTTTTAAGAAGCCAAATGCTGAAACAAGATTCTTTATTTGATCCACTCGACGTTGAACCTAGGTGATTTTGGCCAATCCTCAGGATTCACAGCTCACTTAGTTTTAAGATTGAAATGAATATTGAATAAATTAAAGTTAGGGTTTTGCTGAAGTTAGGATTTTGACATCTACCTCAAAGGACACATGTATGTGAGCATTGATGCATGATTCAGTTTACTTAATTGACACCCTCTGCAAAAGCTCCAAAGCGCCACTAAAACCCCAAGTGAGGCAGAAACAGAACTTCTCAGGGTCTGTTTGATGGAGCAAAATGCCAGATCGAGTGGGCAAGCCAGACAGAAGCATGTACCCTTCAGCCTTGTGTCTTGTCCTGTCCCGTCTCGTCCTGTGATGGTGTCAGCAGGCGACATGTGTCCCCACACCAAATCTCCACTGCCCTCATTCCAGACCATCCTTTCTGTTTGCCCTCACTTCCTGCGTCCTTTGTTGCCCCTCGCTGTTCCCCTTCTTGCCCGTCTTCCTCCTTTTTTCTCATCACTCCTTTGACATGCGCTTTAATAGGTAGGTAAAAGGTCAAATGTGTCTCAGCCGTCACATTTAGAAATGCGGGGGTGCTACAGAGATGCGATGATGTGCAAATCATAATCTCCACACGTAAGGGAACATGATTGTTTGGTACAAACCCAGCAAAGATCACATCTTAATCATTTCTATTTCTTTCAGTAAAATGAAGTGCAAAAATCAATATTCCCCGTAAAACTGTGACTCATATGGCGATGAGATTTTTTTGCATAATGTTCAGCTCTAACGACCAACTGTCTTCTCCCTCACTCAGGCCTTAATTCACCCCTCTTCTCTCCCTTCGCCTCCCTCTTTTTGCCCTCATCTGTCTGTATTCTCCTCACCCTCTGTCCCGCCATCCCTCGCTCTGTCCCTGTTTGCCTGTCTGCCTGTTATAAATCATTGTTTTCTGCCGACGTTCAGCCTTCAGTCCAAACCGACAGCCACAGGAACGCCTGTGACTGCCGGCTGTTTTGACTGGCACTGGACACACACACACACACACACACACACACACACACAGCTCAGCCCAGGACAACATGCCCATCTCTCTTGCCATGCCTTACTTTCCTATCACAAACTGACCTTTGCCTAAAATGCGTCTGAGTAGCCTCAAATGATCCGTCCACATGTAACACTGCCTTTGACAGTTCACGTCTTCTGTCATGTAGATGATGTGTGCAACTATAAAATGATTGACGCCATCTGATAGCTGAACATTTGTAATACATTAACTACATTGACTACATTAGTATATTTTGTTTCACTCTGAGGTATTTTAGTAACTTATCTGGAATTAACCAATAAAAGCCAGAAATGTATAAATGCCACAACTCGGTCATGTCACCAGTTTATCGGTGTATCTTAATAGAAACACTGCTTTCGCTCACTGATTAATTTGCTTAGTCACTCTTCGTTGGTAATTTACTTTCACCAAAACCATTTCCTGCAGGTATTTCAAATTAAAAGCCCGCTTGCGTTAATATCAAACAGCAAATTACAACAGGAGCAACCAAGGAGACATCTCACTAAAGTATGCAATGATACAAACGAACTATTAGCTAAAGAAACTAACAGACTCATCATTTCTGTGGAAGTCACAGTTTTGGAGCAATCTGGAAGACAGAATGGGGGGAATGGAGCGTAAAGTGCTTCTGTGCAAGACGGCAAGCTGAGATCCTGTTAAATGCTTACAGTGTGTTCGTCTGAGTAAGCCCAAATTATGTGTTCGACTGTATTTGTGCATGTACAAGCACATCTGTCTTTCATGACTGTTTTGTACACGCTCGGTGGCAGAATGATTACCCAGGTGCATACGCTGTGTGTCCACATGCACATATGTACGAACATGAATGTTTTTGTGTATTTTGCATAGCGTCTGTGTTTGATATCCAAGTGTTTGTATGAACGCAGTAGGAGAATGGGGGGGTAATGGAGTGTGATTCTATACGTGACCAGATGCAGCCTGACAAACAGCAGGATCTCTTTACCAAGGGTTATACTCCTCATCCGTCTCCCATAACTCTATTTGTCTATCTCCCCTTCTCCTTCTTCTTCTTCATACACACATCCTTAGGTAACTCTTCCTGCTTATGAAAATGGAGCAGAAGGTATCTGCAGCGTAACAAAAAAGGACCATGCACCTGTTTGTATTAAGAAGGTATTCTTTTATTATGTATTATTTATGAAGTATTCCTAAAGACCATTTTGTATTTTATAGTAAGAAAAATGGTTTCAGACAAAAGAGAAAAGGTGTGTGAAGTGAAGTATAGTAAGTGGTCTGACAGAAATTAGTGTTAGCCAGAAATTCATTGCATTGCCCAAGAGGACAGACACTCAGTGTGTGTCCCCCCCGAAGCCCCTGCCTCAGCCCTCATTCAGTGCTCCCCAAGGGAATTACAGAGCTCTGTGTGTGTGTGTGTGTGTGTGTGTGTGTGTGTGTGTGTGTTGTGCTTTTCACCATAACACAAAATGAGAGAAAGGAAGGGGTTGAGTGGAGAAAAACGTGGAGTGAAAGAGAAAGCTAGAGGGGAGGGGGCTTACTCACTCCACCACAGAGGGTTGGATCTGCAATCTGGCATCAGCCAATTGGCAGCCACAACTGGGTCACATGACAACTGAAATAATCAGTGAGAGAACCAGATAGAAAGAGAGGGAGAGAGAGAGAGAGAGAGAGAGAGAGAGAGAGAGAGAGAGAGAGGGGAGGGAACGAGAGGCGAGAGCTGTACATCCAGCTCACCCTCAGTGTGTGTTTGAGTTCAGAGCAGAGGCACAGCAGGAGAGACTCCACTCACACACATGAGTGCAAAACGCACCTGAGTGACTGACTGAAAAGGAACAACAGCGCAAGACAACAAAAGAAAGAGGAAGATAAGGGAAGAGAAGTGGTAAAGATTACCTCTAGACACCTAAGGACTGTGAAACAAAGAAAGGGGGAAAAGGAGAATAGAAAGGAGAGATAGCATGTCTTCCCTCTCTGATCAGCAGCCTGGATCTCCTTTCTCAGAGTACAGTGAGCTGTGTAAGGTGCCGTCCCTGACGCCCAACGTGCCGGCTCAGAGCTGGGATTGGCAGCACCCCTCAGGCATGGACTTGGGCTCCCCGAGGGGCCTGGTGGTAGGTAGCGGGGCTCTGGCACCAACTGGACTCACAAATGAAGACAAGCTTTGCTTTTTTGAACAGCCAGGCAGGGGCAGCATGGATGTGGAGCTAAAGGTACCAGGCAAGGTTGGGGGCATATCCGGAAGCACCTCACTGGGTAACGCATCATTGGGCAGTGCAGGGGAAAGCCCAGACAGTCCTCTCTCCTCGTCCCTATCTCCCTCCCTTGCTTCCCCAGGCAGCTTACCATCTGCCCTGGGATGTGGAGGCACCAGCAGGGTCACTCTGCCACCAGTTCCTGGATCCCCTGCCAGGCATATTGAGCTGTCGTCACCCAGTAATGCAATGCCTCCACACTCAATGGGAGCCTCACTGATCGAGGCATCTCCAGTAGATGGAGACTCCCCACCTGAGCAATGGAGCAACTCCAGTTTTGACTCCAGCCCAAAGGTCGCCATGCCCCAGGTGGCCCCTAACTACTGTGTCATTGGAGTTGTCAATGACAGCCACTTGAAGGGCGATGAGGTTGTGACTGGAGCCGGAGCAGCACTTGGGCCCCGACAGTTATCAGAAGGCTCTTCAGGGGATAACAGCGAGGAGGAAGAGATAGAAGAAGAGGAGTTGGAGCCCTGCTTTATGGGACGAGCTGAGCAGCAGAGAAAGGCTATGCGCCGTGCAATGTCCGAATGTTCCCACCTGTCAGTACCAACTAGTCTAGAGCTGCCTGATAAATATCCAGGTGGAGATGGGGCAGGGCTGGATCAGCTGGCATCACCTATGGGTGGTCCACGTCGCTCACCACACTCCATGAAGCGTTCACTGACCGTCGCGGAAGATCAGCCCCCAACCCCACCGCCCACCCTCTCAGCAGCAGGCACCACACAAATCGACCTGCGGGAAGCCCCACCTGAACCCCGCCTATGCCTTTCCCCATTCCCACCGCTGAAGGATGGCAATGCTTGCTCCCCTCTATCACCACAAGAGAACCCGGGGACCCCCTTTAAGGCTGAGAAAGAGCCAGGTGGCATTGTGCTTCCAGTGCCCCTCAGCCCCAAGGGATTCAGCGGCATGGATAGCAGCTCAGCTCCATCTGTAGGTTTTGACACTGAAGGAGTAACCAGTAGCAAATCTGTAGATGCTCAGTTTGACAGTAGTTTTGCTAAACACAACACTAATGCAGGTGTAGACTTTGGACATAGCAACAAATCGGCAGGGGACAGTGATGATGACCTTGCCATTGGGGGCTGTACCAACCGTGGCTTGAACTTCAGCACTAACCCCTTCATCACAGTGGATGGTAGGTATTGTCTGTGCTCATTTGCCAACGGTCAGGGTTGATTGCCAAACATGTTGATATGGAGAAACTGAATTTGTAGGTTAATCTTTTACTGCCCACAGATGTGCTTGCAGGAGGCTGTCATTTAAAATAAAATAAAAAAAAAAGCACCCTGTTATACAAACAATTCAGGTACAATGCATGGCAGAGTCTTTGACCAAAATCTTGTGGTGTCACCCTAATTTAAGAGTGGGGTGGGGTGATATATTGGTGTATTGATGAAAGAAGTGATTGTTCATTCATTGCCGAAATGCTTGAAATTGATTTGGTTTTCTTGTCTAAGCTTACAAATGGCTTGGGGTTAGGAATAACTGCAGAGACAGATTCAAAGGAGTAGTGTCAGACAAGAGACCGTGAAAGAGAAAGAATGAAAAGCTGATAGAATTCGACAGTAACAGAGCACTCCCCCACAGGCTACTTGAAATTCCATGATGGTAGTGTCTGTCTCATTGTGTTGGTCAAATGCCAAATTTAGACGGATCTGCAACAAATTGTACGGAGCGTGTGAATAGATCATTTAACAGTGAGTGAATACTGGGACAACTAGTTTGTGCATTTGTGGACACAGGTGGCTTTCTTAACGTATGTGTGAGTGAGATTACGTGAGTGTGTACAATAAGCAGCATGAGGTTGTGTAGTGGCTGACTCTCCAGCTGACATTTGGATGCAGGGTCAGGATAACACAGCTCATTATAGCTGATGGATGTAGCTGTCCAGCCTCATTGTCTGTCATACTCCGTGATTTCTTCATTTTCTGTTTGTCTACATTGCTGTCTCTTTCTGATGTTTTGTCTGATGCTCTGAATGCTCATTAGATTGTGGGTGAAGACAGGCATAGCCAAGATGGCTGAAAGCAGGTCATGGTGAAGTCAAATGATCTGAACCAAAACGGGGTCACTGACTGGGAAGTGCGTCCCAATACGGTGGTGCCGTCTTTAATGACCGTCTTGCTTTCACTTTGTTGCTGTCTCACACTTTTTTCTCTTTTCCCTTATTGCCTGTCTCTTTGTCTCTTTCTTTTCCTCACTGCTTGCTCGCTGTGGTTGTATTTGCTGCCCGCCACAAAGCCGAGTGTGGAAGAGGCTGCCAGCCTGTCCACCAGAGTATTAAAGGGGCAGTGATCTTTATTTTCTGCCCCCTGAAGTCTAAACAGGAGCATGGCAGAGTCATCACACCACAGGCTATGCATTATATTTATGCATCTGTTTGCTTTCTTACCAAGGTCATGGGAAGATTTCTGCAGCTCCTGTTGTTTAAAAGCCTTTTATATTCACTGCATAAAGCTCAACAATACATAGCTGTTTTCCTTGAAAAACAGAACTACAATATTTTCCCCAAACAGTGACATAGTCTTGTATGCGCAGTCCATGCAGCTCTGTTATGAGCTGCACATGTGCAATATACTATAGCTCCATCTCTGTTGAAGGGTTGTGGGAAATAAGGATCAGCAGATCTGAAGCAGTATCATAACTCAGTCAAACTAGGACATGCAGATTTCACACACATACTACTGGAATGAGCATAGATATTTTTTTCCAGTGATATCAGATTTTATGGTGTTCACGAAGTGTCAACTTTCAGAAATCCAGTTAAAATTCAAGTAAATAGTATGAACCTTATAACTTTTCTTTAGTACGAAAAGTAAAGCAGTTTATTCCTATCTGTGTTTTTTTGTCATGGTTACTGTGCCATCAGGAATTGCTAATAGGTAAAGCAGAATGACTTTTCAAAGTAGAGATTTGCCAAATTTTGTATTTATTTCATGTAATATCCAATTTTAGGCTAAAAAATGGAGTTCAGTCGTAGCCCACAGCTCAGTGGCACTGTTATCTTCACCCAAAGCATAGTGGGAGCTGTAATGCCAGGATTGAAAGTTCATACATCCCAAGTGGAGATACCAAAAGGAAAGACAAAAGATACATACACCGATCAGGCATAACATTATGACCACCTGCCTAATATTGTGTTGGTCCCCCTTTTCGCTGCCAAAACAGCCCTGAACCGTCGAGGGGTATCTGGCACCAAGATGTCAGCAGCAGATCCTTTAAGTCCTGTAAGTTGCGAGGTGGGGCCTCCATGAATCGGACTTGTTTGTCCAGCACATCCCACAGATGCTAGATTGGATTGAGATCTGGGGAATTTGGAGGCCAAGTCAACACATCAAACTCGTTGTTGTGCTCCTCAAACCATTCTTGAACCACTTTTGCTTTGTGGCAGGGCACATTATCCTGCTGAAAGAGGCCACAGCCTTCAGGGAATACCATTTCCATGAAAGGGTGTACATGGTCTTGCAACAATGCTTAGGTAGGTGGTATGTGTCAAAGTAACATCCACATGGATGGCAGGACCCAAGGTTTCCCAGCAGAACATTGCCCAAAGCATCACACTGCCTCCGCCGGCTTGCCTTCTTCCCATAGTGCATCCTGGTGCCATGTGTTCCCCCGACGCACACGCACCCGGCCATCCACGTGATGTAAAAGAAAACGCGATTCATCAGACCAGGCCACCTTCTTCCATTGCTCCGTGGTCCAGTTCTGATACTCTCGTGCCCATTGTTGGCGCTTTCCGAGGTGTACATGGGTCAGCATGGGCACCCTGACTGGTCTGCGGCTATGCAGCCCCATACGCAACAAACTGCGATGTACTGTGTATTCTGATACCTTTCTATCAGAACCAGCATTAACTTCTTCAGCAATTTGAGCTACAGTAGCTCGTCTGTTGGATCGGACCACACGGGCCAGCCCTCGCTCCCCACGTGCATCAGTGAGCCTCGGCCGCCCATGACCCAGTCGCCGGTTCACCACTGTTCCTTCCTTGGACCACTTTTGATAGATACTGACCACTGCAGACCAGGAACACCCCACAAGTGCTGCAGTTTCGGAGATGCTCTGACCCAGTCGTCTAGCCATCACAATTTGGCCCTTGTCAAACTCGCTCAAATCCTTACGCTTGCCCATTTTTCCTGCTTCTAACACATCAACTTTGAGGACAAGATGTTCACTTGTTGCCGAATATATCCCACCCTATAACAGGTGAGGAAGATGATGAAGAGATAATCAGTGTTATTCACTTCACCTGTCAGTGGTCATAATGTTATGCCTGATCGGTGTAAGTCTTAATAAATTAAAATTAGTTTTTTTTTCGCTCTGCAATTTTGACTGTGGCATAGAGTGTTCTATTAGCATGGCCATTCTTCTCGGCCCATTTATGCAAATACACTATGCACAGCGTGTCAAATTGCATTAAAGTTACAATGTTCATGTCCAAGTGTCCTTTAGCGGGAAAACCAAACAAATGCAGCTTATGGTTTAAAGGGATCAGCAACTTGACTGCAGCCTGTTGTAACTATATAATAACTGCCAGCCATAATAGCTGCCAGTGAGTCTTTGATATGTCTACTAAGACAGCCAAACTAAGGGCCTCACACTTCAGATGACACAAAGTTCAATCTCCACTCTGTTACCACTTCACAACCACTTTAAAGTGTCCAGAGTGCTTGATGTGCATGAGGGCAGTTTTCACTTCACAGAGAGTGCTGCTGACAAACTCTACTCAGCCACAGAGCTTCAAGTGTTGTGGAGCAGAGGGTGACAGAGCTTTAATGAGACAGCATGTGTAAGAGCTGATTTACATAATCCACTTGAGGAGAATGAAAACTTCATTTAATCAGAATTCCATCTTAACCTCTGCTTATTGGCTTTAGATTCCTTATGGAAGATAAAGACAATGAACTTTTTCGATTGCTTTTCACTGAAGTAACTTCAGTAGGATTTGTTGGTTGCAGTTAGTAAACAAAATATTCGGTGTTGCCCCACCCAGGATTGGGTTAAGGTGCCTGCCAGTGGGATTCACTCCTGTTTTGGAACGAGCTTTGTCGCAAGTGTCCACCACTTTTATAGCATCCTTTAGGATGTGTGCTTATGACCTGGTCACTATGTTTTCATTGAGTGCTGTTATTGGCTGGGGGCTGCACACCCACCCAAAGGTTGAAGCCCAGAAACGTCCTGAACACAGTAAAATAAGAAAATTGAGTCAGATTGCAGCAGGGCCTCTGCAGATACACACACTACCACAAACTTTTAGTGGGTTGTAAGTGATGATTGGGAGGGATTCTTTATGTATGAGTCTGTACATTTTTTTTTTTGCCTTGAAGTATATGTGTGTTATGCAAATGACTAAATCCCAGTTATTGCTTTTCAAATGTCAACTTTTCCTAAAAATATGAGAAAGCCTAAAGAGCTTTTTTTTAATGGGAGAGTAGAATTGGCATATTTTACCATATTAATAAGACAAGAAGAAATGACGTAAATCAAGGTGGTGCTCTTCAGGAGAGTCCAGGCTTAACAGCCCAAATGAGTTCTACGTGCTATCATGACGCTATTGAAACCTTCGAATGATTCGGCTCACTGCACCCAGATGCTCATTGTTCTCTGCTGTCCTGAGCCATATATTATACAAGAGTTAGGTGACATGACTATGCAAGTTGAAAATATTATTTTGAAAAAGTTTTGCTTTTGTGCTCAGGTTGAAGCTGGTCAACGGCACATGAGGATTAGGCGATTAAACGTGTAGTGACAGTAGAAAGAGCTGAATGGAAGTCTGTAAAATTTTGGAAGCCATCATGCGTTCATGACTACTCTTTGGGAGTCATTACTGATATCATGCTCGACCTCCACTGTACCAGTATGTTCTCATGAAATATTTCTCACTGCCATGCCCTCCCATCACCAACTTATACCCTCAAGGCACACTGTGATTGATGCTCCAGTCACAAGTCCTGTCAATAATTAATGTCTCTCTCTGGGGAGGTGAATGATTGCTTTTTTCTTTTTCTCTTGTTGCTGGATAGTCCACAGACATGGTCACAATATCTGTGTTCCCCCCCCCACTCACTTTACCCTGAGGTTTTAGTGTTATCTGCAGCACATTTATTGTAAGAATTCACTGGTCGAGGGGGTGAGAAAATCCACAGGATTTCAACAATGAACAATTTAATCTGCAGGCTTGAGTGAAAAGCTGTGTTTTTGTCATTTGCACATGATGGTGTTTTTGTCTGCTTGCAGTTAAAACAGTAGCAGAATTGTTTGGCTGAGGACAAACAGCGATGATCTGCACTGTTTTTAATGGCAGGATGAACAAGATTAAAACAGTGGGAAACGGACAAAGCATCACAATAAAGAGTGAAAGAAAGGAAGAGCTTTGTGGAAGGGAGTCACACAGATCCTGTTTCTGCCCTAATTAGAGGATCAAGTTGATCTCCTGAGTCTATCATTGTTTACAGTGTAGAAAATGAAGGTCTTGTTTGTTCTTTTTTTTTTTTTCTTTTACTGCCTTTCCTTTTCACTTACTACCTTTCCTTTGTCTTGACACACCGTTGTCTTGTCTATTTAGGTCAGTTTTTTTCTTGTACACAGTCACCTATTTTGCTCACTATTTGGTCTGATGTTTGTCACCGTTCCAGGTCAGGGGTCGCACTGTTCACTGTTACATAAGTTAACAATGTCATTTCATGACACGGTATGATTTCCCCAAGTAACTATAAAGCTGAAGCTAATACAAAAAAGAGCAAAACAGATACGAAAGGGAATGCATAAACATCCCTAACCAGTTTTTCTCGTCTTCACCTTTGTGTTCCCTCTGTATTAGCCTTTGTTCTTTAGTCCATGCACTCCTAAATCTGCAAATCAGTATTTCCCACGCTGAGTCTCAAGTGTTGGAATCAAAGGCCACCCCTCTCTCTGTCTTTGCTCCTTCTTTTATTTTATCATCAGTCGCCTCAGTCGTCTGGCATACTGTAATTTATCTTTTATGTAATTAGTCTGCCAAAAACAACATGCAGCAACAAATGAGTGAGAATCTTTTCATTTGTCCCTTGTCCTGTTTGGCAGTAGGTAATGAAGCCTGCAAGAGAAAATAAAGGCTCTAAAAGCTTAAAGGAAAAGCCAATAAGCTATTTGATCAGCACCATTGTGGTACTTCCGTGGGCTTCAGCACCCTGTTTGAGTTGCTGTAGCAATGAGGCTGTCTTGTCAGAGCTAAGCAGCTCCAATGTCAGAGACACATGAAGCAAAGTTGTGAGGTGAAAGTAACAAGAGCGTGACGGTGCTCTAAAAACCACAGGGCGTTAGTTACCATAGTTTGGCCTGTTGGTCTGATTGCGAGGTGCACAGTAGATTGTGGATCATGGAGGCTGCACAGAACACACTGCTTGTGCCCTTCAGATTTGGAGGATAGAACTGAATCTGTTGTGCTGTAATCGTCTTAAAACGGTGAATAGTGGACATGAGTGGATTCAGCTCCTTTAGTTAGTCTGTCCTCTGACTGTGTTCATCCCACCCCACTGTTAGGTCATCATCACCTTAGGTCAGATGATGCACACGTTTCAATCAGTGAGTCAACGGGAGAGAAACATCTTCTCCTGGCTTGTTTTTATTCCATGGTGGTTTGGTTTAGCGGGGCAGCCACATCATTCAGATTGATCAGGCCGTGCCTTTATTCACATCAGTGAACCAAGACTAAAATATTCTACTTCTCTTACAAGCTTGGCTTCAAGTATTACATTCAGTCAACTGAATTCATTGCTCTCAGTGTTGATCACTATTATTATTATCCGTTGAACACCTTCAAGCAAACCACACAAATAAGTAGACTGAGGATTATTGATTTTCCTCAAACTTGTCACTGAGAGTGAAGTGTCTCAGCAGGTGTATAAGAGACATAAATGTCTTTAGCTTTCTTTGTTTTTTATTTCAGATTTTAGGGGGGCAGTTTATATTTCAGGAATGAATTTCGTTTTTTATCTTAAGCTCATACTTTCTACTTTTTATCCAAACTGCTTGCTTGGTGTGGTAGCCTGGACAACAGGGAGCAAACAGTTTGTGGTAGTGACAGCTCCACAGAAATGGGCGTGCCACTCTGTAGCTCCCCAGGGCTCTTTCAGCTCATGGTTTTGGTTGTATGGCCACAACTTTACAGTTTTGATTCAGTGTCACCACTCCCAACAGCCTAATTTATCTGATGTTTTCAGAAAAAAGCTCGAGCTAGTCACTCGAGGTTCCACCTATAAATGCCAGCGAGCCTGTGAACCGTCTGTGCACGCAGATACCCGATGCATCCGTTGTTTTCTGTGGGTGTTTTTCTGCATGTATTTGTATGGCCATTAACATATTTTCCTGCAGTAAGCTCATTTTCCTTCAGATTTCTTGTGATATCAGATGAATTGGTACAGACCTACGCACATATATTGTGTGCATGCTCACGTGTAAATACAATATCACGTGCATGGGTGAGGACAGTACAGTATGCACACCTATGGGTGTGCGTATTAATTGCAAGAGATTAAGGGCTGGCAGATTTTTGGACAGAAAAGTGAGGAGAATGTGTGCGTTTGTAAATGTGAGAAGAAGAAAGATCACATCCAGATATATATGGGAGAGGGATGGTCTTTCAAGGGCAAGGAGATTAGAGATTTTACTGTGAAGTAGACAACTAATACCTTTTCTATCCCACACGATCCTCTTCTGCATTTGTCTGCGTTTGTGTAGTTGGACAATTAAGATCACGTCTAACAAGATCATTTCTGTATATCTCCTCCTTATCTTTTCTTGCTGTTGTGTTCAGCCTGTTTTTTACTTAGGCACATGTTAAATCTTTTGTCTATTCTCTATTCTAAATCTATTGGGTCTTTGAACACAGAAATCACTCTGCAGAGAGGACATGTATTGCTGAAGAGAACAACACAGGAGCACAGGAAACAGACTTATGGGAATCTGAAACAAATAAAGTTGTCCTTGTATATGTATATTTCTTTATCATTTCACTTTAATGTCCTCATGATCGGTTTCCAGTTATGTATGGTAAAATGCACTGTACAGTGTCAGAAGCATTGCTTGCAGTATGGGCA
This sequence comes from Pempheris klunzingeri, assembly GCF_042242105.1. Lineage (NCBI taxonomy): Eukaryota > Metazoa > Chordata > Actinopteri > Acropomatiformes > Pempheridae > Pempheris > Pempheris klunzingeri. The sequence goes on along the minus strand of NC_092032.1, from coordinate 3,645,145 downwards.
GACATAGTGTATTAACATATCACTTGAATAATAATTGCAGTATTTCTGCTTGGGTTGAGAAAGTTTTTTATGTAGGAGCATGATAGAGAGAGGCTGGGTGTATATTCATGAGAATCAGAAGTTACAAGTCCATATTGTAGAAGGACAAAAACGTTTTCTTGAAGCTGTTAACCTTTATATTGGCATTTGCTTTCGTAAGATCAAAGATCTCAGTCAAAAAAGGAAATTGATGACATTCTTTTTCCGATATAATGCAGTTACACAGTGCATGCTTGAGCTACAATGAGCCAACACTAAAATTGATAAAGCAATTTAAATCTCTGACAGCTTATTCTTCAATAAGGGTATGTAATATTTTATCTTCTACAGTATTATGCAGTCTTCAACCAACCGCAGCATTGTGTAGTTGATGTTAACCTTCATAATGAAGGTGAAAAAGCTGCAGAGTGACTGATAGTGATGCAGGGTAGGGGGGCATTTCATGCATCTGTACCCAGGGGGCACATTCTTTCATAATCTGTATGTGGACTTTGTATAGTTTCAGTGACGCTGCATGAAACTGTCTTTGTTTCAGTTTTTGTTTCTCTGTGGGGCTTTTTAGTGGTGCTTTCCCAGTCGATTATACTGTGTGTGTGTGTGTGTGTGTGTGTGTGTGTGTGTGTGTGTGTGTGTGTGTGTGTGTGTGTGTGTGTGTGTGTGTGTGTGTGTGTGTGCGGAGAAATGAAGTCCCGATGGTTATGGCTTCAGCTCTTGTGTGTGTGCGAGATTAGGGTTAGTTGCTGTGCCTCAAGTCAAGGATGAGTTTTGGATGTACTGAGCTGGAGTTTGTTGTTGTGGTACCAAGTGAGTACTATCTGTTGTAGGTAAAGGTGTGTGTTGGGATTTAACAAGAGGCTGATTGCTTATAATGTTTTGGTGTGATTGCTAATTTAAACCACCTTTTTTTTCCAGTGAAATCAGACATAATGGAGAAGGCAGAGAAGAAGGAGGAGGCGATGGTGGACAAGGTAAAGAAGACGGACGTATTTGACCCCGTGGATAAAGCCGAGCAGAAGAGTGTGAAGGTGGAATACGCAAGCAGTGAGACTCCAGCAAAGGTGGAGAAAGAGACGGAGAAGGAGAAACAGAATGAGACGCAAAAAGAGAAAGAGGCCGAAAAGGTGAAAGAGAAGGAGAAAGAGGCCGAAAAGGTCAAGGAGAAGGAGAAAGAGGCAGAAAAGGTCAAGGAGAAGGAGAAAGAGGCAGAAAAGGCGAAAGAGGAGAAAGCAACAGACAAAGTGAAGGAGACAGAGAAACAGGCAGAAAAGGTGGAAGAAAAGGTGGAGACCGAAAAGGAGAAAAAGGCAGAGAAAGTGGAGGCGATGCAGCAGATGGAAGAAAAAGAGGACAAAGAGAAAAAGTCTCAAGAGTCCCCAGATAAACTGGTGAAGACTGATGAAGTGGAAAAAGTGGAGATGACAGTAAAGGTAGAGAACAAAGAGGAGAGTGTGGAAAAAGTGGGCAAAAATGAAAAGTCCAAAGTGGAAGAGAACAAAAACATTGATTCGTTGATGTTTGAGAAAACAGAGATAAAGGATGACAAAGAGCAGCACATTAGCAAACTGGAAAAGACTCCAGAAAAAGAGCCCACGGCCACCAGGCTCGATACCACGTATGACACGCTGGAGATGAAGGCCGACACGGAGACCAAGAAGACGACAGAAGCGGAAGAGAAGAAGACCGGAGAAGCTGACACAGACAAAGTCAAGAAGGTGGAGAAAGAGGACAAGATGGCGAAACCATCTGAGAAGGCAGCAGACAAATCAGCGAAGAAGGGTGAAAAGGAAGGGAAGCCGGCCGACAAAAAGATTGGCGAGAAGAAGGATGAGAAGAAGGACAAGGCTGCAAAGGCGGATGCAGGAGAGAAGACCAGAAAGGCCAAACCTGCTACTAACGGAGGCAGCGCCACACCGAGCAGAGACCTGGCAAGTGGAGACAAGAAGACCAAGGTAGGATTTATTGCAAGGCACTGACACACTGGCAGTATCCATACCATCTGCACTGGTTTATTAGTATCAGATTGGACAAGTGCTACAGCAAACCACTGTGTTATAATGAAGGGCATCACATCAAAGTAAGGTCAATGTTCTCCTGTTTCTCCATTAAAAAGCAGTGTGGTCGGGTCAGTTTTAATCTGTAATTTTATATTGCGCCATCCGAACCAGTACGAGGGTCACACTGTCTTCTCCCAGCATGCCGTGCTTCATTTCCCAAAGTTTTATTATTTTCCCCGCTGGCTGGTCGCTGTCTGATGCTAACGGTCCATCAGTTACTTGTGTGACTTTATAAGAGATTAACTGATAGTAACAGTGTTGGGAAAATGACTTGAAAGATAACAGTTCAGGTATTTTATTATTGGCTTCTAACATTTCCATGTTATAAACCGTTTATTTTTCTAATGCATTTTTACACCTGCTCCTAAACAAACAACATTTCATTTTGACTGCGTGTGATTAGGAACATGGCTATATGGTCATATATCTACATTTCCCTTGTAAAGTCACATGACTAATTGATGGACTGTGTAAAATGAAAGTGGCTACAACCTGAGATAGCATCCTGATGTAGGGAATACAGCTGACAACATTTTGGGGATAAAGCTTGATGTACGGGAGAATGCCATGGGGCGACATGTTACAGTTTGAGGGTGAGGTTAAATACAGGGAAAGCCATTCATCACGCATGCTGCTAAAGCTTCTGCTACTGCTGTCTTTATTTAACATCTTTTTCAGAGCTATTTAAAGTCATGAACTTCAACATTGAAACAACAGACCCAATGCTGATTATTCATTTACCACAATATTCTTATAGGATTTATGATTTCAATGCTGCTTGTGCTCCCAAACCTCCCCTGCCAATGTCATACATTTTCCTTATTTGTTTATTTCTTATGCTTTCCCTCCTTATTTTGCTCTCCATTGCTCCTGTATGTGTTGGTCCTGCATCGCAGCCTGTGGTGGGGGCAGCCAAACCGAGCGCTGCGGCCAAATCGCGGCCAAGTACTGCACCTGCGGGTGGTTCAGTCACAGCTAAACGCCCCATATCCTCCACCGCCACTTCCACCTCAGACAAAAAAACAGCCACAGCCAAGGCACCATCCACAGCCAAGGCACCATCCATAGCCAAGGCACCATCCACAACTGCCGCTGGTGCAAAGCGGCCCTCCACCACCCCTATCAGCCGCCCTGCATCATCAACCACCACACGTGATGTAAAACCCAAGGTGAGTTTCAGCTGTCAGGGGAATGCTCAGATATAGGGAACAACTGGATCCACAAAGGATCTAATTGACACTTCAGTGTGCTGGATGCTCCCCAGCAGTGTAATAAAAGAGCTACAGATGTTTCCCTCAAGTGGCGTCGTTACTTTTTCCCTCTCAGCTTCAAACAAAGGTGACAAGATTACATTGAATTTCATCAAAGTGCTCATGGACATTCAAACACACCGGATGGGTTTGGATCAAGTCTGACCGCATTTCTCATTTGTAGTATCGAGTATCCTAATATTAAGGGTCATTAAGTTTAAATGTGTAGCTGTTATTAATTTGGGGCTCACTAAAATCCGTTTCCCTGTTGGTCGGGGAGTTTGACCATCTGATCTCAGTGCCATTTAGCATGCACAGAGTCAAAGTGGGGTGTCATAACACTCTTGGTAAAAGGCTACAGCTGCATCTGTAGTCCAATTTCAGAAACATATTGTGCATTTTCTTTAAAGAACTACCACTACAGCAGTTGGCTTTACTATTTTGTGAAAATGTGCTGCTGAGCTCATACAGAAATGGGTATCACTTTCTAATACAGCATATTTTACGATTGGTTTATAAGTTGTAGCTAAAGGAGTTCTTCCTCCTGCTCATGTGGGGATTCTTGAATCCTTAATGTTGAATTCCTGAATCGTTGGGTCTCTCTCTTAATTAAAGAGTTTGGTCTAGACCTGCTCTTCATGGAAAGATTCTTGAGATAACACTGTTATGAATTGGCGCTATATAAATAAAGATTGATTGATTGAATTACGGCATTCTACGGTCTGTTATTTCTGTATAGCAGACCATTGCCATGCATAAGAGACCATTGCCGTGGATACGTTATGATAGTGGAAGCAATGAAATCATTTTTAAAGTTAGTATTTTGGGTCAAATTGTTGATTTCTTTAGTACAAAGCTGTGTAATAAGCAGGATGTGCTGCGAGTGGCAGTCATCATTGCAAAACGAACCCCAATAAGGTGATGCAGCTCTTGAATCAGAGTTTGTTTTGAAATAATGATTGGCTCACTGTACATTATCCCTTACTTGTTGGCTTAAAAATTTTAATTTAGAATCTGAACTGAAAAGCTCCAGAACAGCTACTGAATGGATCTTATGGTGAGACCGGACGAGAAGTTCTTAGAGTGCACCAAAAAACATCTGGGCACCATGAATTGCTGGGGAAGATCGATCGACCAAAAGCTCCAGAACAGAAGGCTTTAACGTTCTGATTTATTTACCATCAACAAAGCTATTACTTACATAATACTCATAAACACTTTGTGAAGTGTGTGATTAGACAGTGAGACCCACATATGTTATGAAGCACATTGTCTGTTTCCCCCTTTATTATATGAGGCTTAAGATACCTGCCGTCTGAACATTCTCAGTGTGGGTCAACATTAATACAACAGTAATACACAAGCTTGGCTGTTGAGGTTAGTGTCACTTCTTCGTGCTCTCTCAGAAGACCCATCAGCCTCCTGTCGCCCTCGTTCGATGGCCTCCTTAACTTCACCCGGTGTGACACTGCAACAGATGAATTAACAGCCTTTATTTAGCCTCTCTGTGCCCAGGGCTGCAGGGTGACTCACTTCAGCAAGGCCAGCTTGTTGCCGGATGGCTCAGCTGTATTTGGAGCGTGGCATCGTACCAGGGGTTATGGGAAGGAAAATGCTGCTGAATGAAATGTGCAATCATCAAGGAGCGCCTTGGACCCAGTCTCCATGTTACACTCATCTTTGACCTAAATTAACTGTAGTCACTGAATATTAGTCTGAAATGATGGCAGCAGCCGTGCATAAAGAAGTTATATAATGAGTGATTTCAGTTCTAACAGCATTTGTTTTGTTGATGGTGGTTTTCTGTTGATTTTACTGCTGCTGACAATGTTTGCCTATATTCATTAGTCTTTTCCTTTGTCTCCTCACCTGTTGTCCTCAGGCAACCACAGAAAAGCGCCCCCTTGTGCCAAAGGCCAGCACTGCCACCTCAAATCAAACAGGCTCCACCGCTGCCACCAAAAATGGAACAGCCAGTAAAACTGCTTCATCGGTGCGCACAGCGGCATCCACTCGCACCACTTCTACCACTGCAGCCAAGAAGCCTCTGGGTACGGCAGACATGCTCATTCACAGAAACTGTTTTCACACACACACACGCACATGGTTTTATCAGTGTGACATGGTACAGGGGGGTTTTTTGAATTGCTCTTAGCCTGGCCCCTCCCCTGGAACCACTTTGCCTTGCCCCTACCGGGGGCACAACACAGTTCCGTGGATCCACGGGGGCCAGGGCTGAACAACCCTGTGTTGGAGTTCTCCCCGGTGAGCGAGAGGGCCACTACGGGTTGCTGGGGGGAAGGCTCTGACTGTTGTGTGTGCTTATGCACCAAACAGCAGTTCAGAGTATCCAGCCTTCTTGGAGTCTCTGGGTGGCATCTTGGAAGGGGTTCTGTCTGGGGACTCCATAGTTCTACCAGGAGACTTCAAGCAGGGTGATTGGGAGGAACGGCCTGCCTGATCTGAACCAGAGTGGTGCTTTGTTACTGGACTTGTGTGCTAGGCATGGATTGGCCATAACGAACACGGGGCAGAACCTGCTGGTGTACACAAGCAGTGAGGGAGGGCGTCAAGCTGAAGAAGGGGGCTTTTTGGGTCTGGTTGGCTCGGGGGTCTTCTGAAGCAGCAGAACAGTAATGGGGGGTCAAAAGCTTTGCGGCTTCAGTGGTCGCTGAGGCAAAAACCCGGATGTGGGAGGAGTTCAGGGAGGCTATGGAGAATGTCTTTCGGGTGTCCTCAAGGAAGTTCTGGCAAACCATTGGGTGGCTCAGGAAGGGAAAGCAGGGTCAGGCTCAGGTCCAGCCAGGGTTGACACAGACTGGGGATATCATCAGGCGGTGGAAAGAGCACTTTGAGGAACTCCTGAACCCGATCGACACGTCCTCTGTAGAGGAGGCAGAGTCTGAAGACTCGGGGGGGACAGTACCTGTGGATTGGTAGACTGGGGTGGTTGCCCCCATTTTCAAAAAAGGGACTGGAGGCTGTGCTCCACTTATCAGGTTGTCACACTGCTCAGCCTCCTCGGGAAAGTAGTTTTTGTTTCTCTATGCTTTTATTTACACATTTGTCCTTTGCAACAATTACACACTCACCATCTGTGTTTCAGCCTCTAAGACGGACAGTAAACCAGGAGAGGAGAAGAAGGCCGACTCTCTGAAGACCTCTACAGGTATCACACCCCTCCTTTCACCTAAAGAAACACTCTCAGCCTCTCTGTCTCTGTGGTTTGTCATTCCACCACACAGCAAAAGTCAGAAACAGAAAACATGAAAATGAAAATTTAATTTGAAACAAAAAAAAATCAGCATCACCTCACACATGTATCAGTACACATCAGTACGATGTATTGGCATGCAACGCCAATGCCAGATGAAACAGCTACCAGTGCGATACGATTCACCCCTGTTGTGGTGCAGTGACATTTTATAGGTTTGATTCAATGCAGTGAGATTCGGTGCGATACAATGTGATTTGACGTGATGCAGATGAATATGCTGCAATTCAATATGGTCCACAGAGTTTGATTTTATTTCTGTGGTTCATCTAAAGCAAACAGCAAATCATAAACAAACATGCTGATTGCAAATTGATTTGTCTTACTTATAGTAACAGTTTATCATCTACACAAGATGATAAATAAAATCTGTGAATATAGGACTAGGCAATATGGGGGACATCAGTATCAAAATAATTTAGTATTGAATAAAACCCCAAAGTAGACAATTTTAACTAACTGGTGTCATCGTTTCCAGCTACTTTCTGACCTACAGTAGCATTGCAGTGCTCTCCCTGCTTCTGAGCCGTAGCCCTCTGCAGATATTTCTGTCCTCTTTCTTCTTCACTCTCTTAGTCTGTAATCCTTTCCTTGCTTTTGCCTCCCGTCTCTCTCTCTCTCTCTCTCTCTCTCTCTCTTCCTACATAGTTCCAGCTTTACTCCTCCTGTCGACAGATTAGTCTATATTTTGGCATCAGCAGAGCTGTCAGCAGGAGTGTGACACTGCAACACATACAATGTCCAACCATGACGATGCTGGGCAGACTCGTAGAGAGAGAGAGAGGCAAGAGAGAGGCTTTATTGCTAAAAGGCTCTGGAGAGTTGAAAAAAAAACTTTCACCACAGCAGCCTGTGGATTACTGTCCCCTTGCTGTTGAAAGGAGTTAGCAGCTCCTGCTGATACAGCCTCTTGTAGTTTAATCTGCCAGGGTTCATACGGCAAGTCAAATTACTCTTCAGAAGCAAGGAGGAGAGCAAGAGGATTTCCTCAGTTAAACATGTCTGGAGATATACCAAAGGCTCTGACGGAGGATTGACAGCGGGACCGTGGCTCAGTATGCCTCAGCACTCTGAAGAAAAAGCTGACATATAGCAAAATGGACGTGAAGTGACAGATTGCAATTGTTGCAAATGTTGCACTGCTGTAGTGGCTTAGCATGCTGGAGTGAGGGATGCTGATATGTATTCACTCAGACCCAGGAAGAGAGAAAAATGTGAACTATTAGTGTCCACGAAGTGCCAGGTTACGGTTCAACCGCATCTGCCTGTAAGAAAGTAACAGAAAGGAATGACTTATGACAAGAACTGGTCCATGTGTGACGACTTAAAGACAAGCCACACAGGCGATATAATTAACGTCAGCAAGTCATTGACATTTTATTGGTTTCTGTTGCTGTAGCTGTTCTCTGAAGTGAGGGTAGCACTCAGTCACAGGCTTGGATTAGTTCAAAGCCTTCACTTGTGTTCAAAGTGACTATTCCTGAAAAGACAGCAGATATTGCACCGGAGCTTCACCTTAGTCAACTCAAACGTGCCAGTCGTTCCCTCAGATACATCACATCACATTTACAAAGATACAAAAGCAAAGAGGAACTGTCACTTATCCCTAAGACTTGTGCCAGTTCAATGTTAACATATATGTGGGTGAAAGATCATCCCCCTATGCCTTGTTGTCTATCTGTTTGTCCTGTTCTCTTGCTCTGTTTTACTCCCATTTCTCTCTGTGTTCACTTTATTTCTCACTCATCGTTGACATTCAGTTGTCCGCAGATGACAGACTTTGTGGTTTGGCTTTGGGTTTATTGTGTGCCATTTTTAGTCCTGACCTTTGGGTGTCATTTGTTATGATGCTGCTATAAACGTGGCACAGACATTTTAATGTATTTGGGTTGCTCTGAAACACCAGCCCACGAGCACCAGCACGCGTCACATCATTGCTAGTCCACACATCAGTAGTAGTAGTTAAAGTAGGGGGTAGATGCTGCATTAAGGTGCATTACTCACACTAATTTGATTACAGCCAGTGTACCAACTGTAGAGAAATTAGCTGTAGCAAGCTACCACTTTACACAGCGCAGTATCTAAACTCCAGTAGTTATTTTCCTCAGAACGATTCATTTGGATTAAATGATTAATTAATTAGTAATTTGATTAATCGCTGCGGTTGAATTATTTTCAATGATGCTCCTTTGCCTCAATTCCTGTCGTGCAGTTGCATCCACTTTCATAACTGCCTCAGCTTTTTATCCTCTTCTTTGAGTGTTCAGCCTGAACACAAGTATCAAGCGCAAATAGTAAAGCATTTTGAGAGTCCTTACGTACCGAGAAACAGATGAGAAGACTGATCTACCGTCATATCTGTGCATTCAGTATGTAGCTGGAGCCACAAGGCTGGAAACGGGGAAAAACAATGCACAGATATGAGATTGAATCGGTCTTCCCATCTAATTCTCAGCAAGAAAGCAAATACACTACTCACAAAAAGTTAGGGATATTCGACTTTCAGGTGAAATATATGGAAAATGTAAAAAGTGAATGCTACAGTGATATTATATCATGAAAGTAGGGCATTTAAGTAGAAGCATGCAATGGTAGTTTTATTCATCTTAAACAATTTATTGAAAGAAAATCTACCAACAGTGGTAGGTATACCACAACAAAACATTTTCAGTGTCTCAATAAATTGGGATGTGGCCAAAGGACGTCCACTCCTCTCCTTTCTGTGACTCTTCCAGTCTCTGTATCACTGTTCCAACCTCCTGATGACACTCTGTGACCCTCTAAGCTCAGTGAACACCTCCGTCTGAGGACTTCCTGTTTGAAGCCTCCAGTGTTGAGGTGCTGCTGATCAACTGTTAGGTGTCGTCTTGGTCTCATGATGTCAGAATGTGAACAGCAGGATGAGGAGGACTGTTTAAATACCAATCCTAACTGAAGCAGGAAATGTATTGGTGGATTCATGGATCAAACCTGTTGTGAATGTTGCTGTTAAGCTTCTTGTTAGAGAACAGCAACTGGTGCAGAAAGTACTGAGACACTAAACAGTTGGACATGTGCATTCAAAGGTTTAGAGAAGGTCACATTAAGTTCACCTGGAAAGGTTAGAATGCATTTTAGGTTCATCCTGAAATTTCACCTGAAAGCTGAATGTCCCTAACTTTTTGTTAGTGTAAGTGTACCACCCTTCATTTTCTTTAATCCGGTCTTCTTTGCAAACAAAAGAGTGTGGGTATGGATATGTACTTTGATATGAAGTACTGTAAAACTCTCTGAATAAATGAATAACTCTCCCTCCAGCTGACTCTACTAAGCCCAAGACCACCACCAACACCACTACTCGCAGCTCTGCTTCCGCCACCGCTGCGTCCCGCACTCGAACCCCAGCAGCCAAACCAGCCACACCTTCCTCCACCTCTGGCACTTTGCCAGAGAAGAAGCCTGCTGTGCCGCGCACTGCCAAGGCCGCATCCTCGACGACCACCACTGCAAGGACCACAGCTCACTCCGGCGCAGCAGCGGCACCCGACATCCGCAACGCCCGCTCTAAAATCGGCTCGACAGACAACATGAAGCACCAGCCCGGAGGAGGGAAGGTAGGTCCTATTTCGGCCTTCAGCTTTACTCTAAGAGGTCCTTTGCTTTTTCTGACACTGGAACCTCTCTCTGAAACATGTGACGCTGGCTTCCTGTGGTTGCTCACGCCTTCTCTTAAGTTCTTCTCTTGAAATAATATCAAAAGTGTACATACCATTTCATCTGTGTTGTAAGTGCCTCATCGGCAACAGTAAACTTCAGTCCGTGCATTTCTCCATCTTCTGTCTCGCTGTCTTGGCTTTCATTTTGCAAATCTCTCACTCAATCCTCTTGTTTGCTCATTTACTATCATATAACCCATTCTCCGAGGTCAGAACCTTCATTCGTGTGGAAAGAAAGTGCAGAGGACAGCTATTTCTTCAACAAGCTCTTAAAAAGATCACCTGACCAGGGTGCTTTATGTGCTGAGTTTACATGTTCTCCCCGTGCTTGCGTGGGTTTTCCCACAGTCCAAAGTCATGCAGGTCAGGTTAATTGGTCGCTCTAAATTGCCCCTAGGTGTGAGTGTGAGTGGTTGTCCGTCTCTATGTGTCGGCCCTGTGATTGGCTGGCGACCGGTCCAGGGTGCTGGGATCGGCTCCAGCTGCCCCGTGACCCTGACAGATAGGCGGTGTAGATAGTGGAAGGCTGGATGCTACGGGCCATGACAGCAGTGCACTCACTACAGTAATTGCTGAAAACATAGCATCATGTCTGACAGGACAAGAGACACACAAGACTACTGCTCTTCAGTGGTGCAAATGAGTTTGCTGTTAATCAAAGTAACAAAACCCCCTGACATGCATGGGACCTTGGCTGTTTTGGGACTCCTGTCCGCTTTTCTTGATTCTTTAGGACTTGTTTTAAATGACATGACCGCATTTTCTGCACCCAGGTTGCAATAAAACGGAATTCTCCTTTAGGTCTTTCTCTTTCTCTCTTCTGTTTGTGCACTCCACCTTTTCTCCCCTGCTCTCTGTATTCCTCCCTACCTCACCACCCTCTTCATTTTCTTTTTTACGCCTCTCCTCCTCTCTATCATTTCCCTCCTTCACTTTATCCTCTACATCCTCTCCCACCCTCTCCCCTTACTCGACCTCTATCTCAATCCAATTTTCCCTTTCTACTTTCGATCCTCATGCATAATTATGTGCTCTCCTTGTTCACCTCCTCCTCCGGCGTGTTTTTATGGGCTGTTGTTGTTGACCCGGGGTGGCCTTGTCTCCCCAGGTGTCAGCTGCCTCTCAGAGCAGGGGTGTCGCATCCAAAGAAATGAGCCAGGGCAAAGTGAGTTCCTCCCCATCATCACCACATGCTCCTCCCACTTCTCTTCACTCCTCATACATGTTTTGCTCTTTTCTTTTCACCACCTCTCATATTTGTGTTCGCTTTTAACAAATGTTACTACCGAGGGCTGGCAGCCCAGCCGAAGAAGACTGGCCCCAGCACCTGCAGTGTCCTCTCACATTTTCAAACACAAATGCCCAGTTTCAAACCTTTTTAGTCGTTATAAGTCTCATGCCCATTCTCAGCAGGGATTGAAATTAAACATTAACAATTGCATACATTACAAATGAGTATGTCTGCCGTCTTCTTTTGCAAGTTAGTGTGCTTTTCCAGAGAAGCCTGTTGTCCTGGTTAATTAGCCTCCTGGTTAGAGAGCCATGATGGTAATTAACCTTGGCATAGGCTGTAGTTTGTCTTGCCTGCTGCCTTTGAGTGTTTGCATTACCATGACCTGTGAAAAATGATATTAGAAATCAAAGAAAGCTGACTCAGTATTACCACCTAATGACATCACAGCCTGGTGTCATTGGTCATAAAACTGTTTTTCATGTGTATTTTACTAAGAAGATGAGAATGTGACTATCCCAGACTAGTGTCTTTTCCTTTATACTCTGTTATCTACCTGTCACCTTTCAACAACTGCCAGTGTTCATTGACGGGAAGCCAGTGAGGGATCATTTTGTCACTTGTGTGTGAAATGGTCTGGGATTGGGGGTGAGGGCTAGCATTACTGAGCTGTGACCCACAGCCGACAGGTCTGTGGCTGTGTGATCTAAAGCCAAACATGAAAGGAGTTTTTCTAGAATTGTAACATCTAACTTGGATCCAGGATGTTTTCTGCAGCAGGTTTGGTTTATTAACGGTTAATGTCGCTCCTGTCAGCTGTCAGCGTGTGTTAATAACACTGTCTGGATTCTCGTGTTTATATGCTGCATGTGTGTGCTCTCTGCAAAATAGTTTCTGTGTGGAATTTAGAAGCTTCTGACTTCCTTTTCTGGACAGATTTCCGTCAGTGTCACTCTCAAAATGGCAGCCCAAACTGGATTCACCCATTCAGTCAGCATAACTGCTGAGCGGCTCACATCAGGCCCACCTAAGATAGCTAACATATTTGTATCCATACTGGATTTTGAGCCTTGCTCCATCCTACTGTAACTTCCTTTCTAACCCTACCTCTCATGGTGGCTTCTTTTCCTCCACTCTTGTCTTTTAATCCCTCTGCTATCTTTTTCTCTCTCCTGTGGTCTTCTTTTCTCATCTCTCCTCCTCTCCTTTCACCTGTCATGTCATCCCTTCCTCTCCTCTACCCCCCCCTCCCCTTACGCTGCTATGCTGTGTCCATGTAGGTTCAAATAGTCTCCAAAAAGGTGGACTTCAGCCATGTCTCTTCACGCTTGGGCTCCAAGGACAATATGAAGCATGTTCCTGGTGGAGGGAATGTAAGTACTGCCCAGCCAAATGAGTCCAAACAAATTCGAACAAATTTGTCTAAAAGGAGCAATAGATGGGTGGAATATTCTGTTTCCATCTTATTCTACCTCCTAAAAATGCAAACTAATCTAATCATAAGAGAGTCGTCAGTCCTTATCAGAGCCAGATGTACAATACAAGTGTCAGCGTGCTAAAAAAATCAAGATGCAGTATTTATGGCCATGAACAGTTAGCGCTGCTCCTTGTTTGGACTCTTGGAAATCAAATGAATTATTGGACAGCATGCTAGCAAGCCTGATCTACTGGCCCTTCCCCAGAACCCTCTTCACAGTCCCCTCCTTTTCTGAAACTCTTCCTGTGTTGTCCTGCCCTGTCACTAACTTACTAAACAAATAATGAAGTCAAGCCAATCAAACACCTGACTGTGAAGATTGTCTTGTCTGGTTCTATGAAGACAGGTAAATGTGGATTATCTGACTATCCTGTCCTCAGCCTCTTCTTTTGGTGTCTGTATCTTGGTGATCCTGCCACCTTTACAGTGCGAGATATTAAAACGGTGTTTAAATTTCACCTCAGCAATGAAGTGAATCATGAATTCTCAAAGCCCATCGACATCGCATTGTAAAGGAAGAAGCATCGTCTTGAAGTTGCTGTCTGGCTTTGTCTTATTTGTAATTTGTAATTGCTGGATAATTGCATAGAGGGCAGTTTCTGTTCCATCACGTGATTTGATTCCTAGTTTTTTGGAGAGCACTGCTTACCCTAATAGTGGTAATTCATGAGCTTCAAAATGAGCTTCAGTAGCTGAAGAAGATATAGTCATTAAAAGATGAGACTCTCCAGGGACCCATATCCCTGCACAGAGTTTTTAACACTTCTGATAAAAAGCCCTATGTGACCTTTTACAGGTGCAGATACTCAACAAGAAGGTGGATCTGAGTAAGGTGACATCAAAGTGTGGATCCAAGGACAACATCAAGCACAAGCCTGGTGAGCAGGGAAATGTTGCTTTGTCCCTTCACTGTATTTAATACATGCTGCTCAGAAGGTGTGCTGGATGATCTCTCTCACTCCGAGTTGGCAGTTCATTCGGTATAGTGCGATACACCACCCTCCTACCTTTATGAAGGGTTTTCAAGTTTGGCTTCAGCTTGGTGCATCTGTAAATTGGCAATTGAGTGTGTATGCATATATATATATATGTATATATATATATAGTGATCCACAATAACAGTGCATATTATTGATTCAGACTTTATTTCATGAGTTTTTTTAAACTTAAAACAAAAACACGGTCTGACAAATAGTTATCACCATTGTTGCTTATTGTAAGTATGGAAGGTTTTTTTTTCTAGGCATATTCATTTGAATAGCATGATCCCCGCTGTCAGCAGCTGCACTTAACTCCAGCAACATTTTAAATGCTACAGCAGAGTGTAGGATTAGCCCGTTCTTGACTTGACTAGAAGGAGCTGCTCTACAGTAAGGAGGCTGCATCTGCTTTGCTGTTGCTCATGAATATGTAAGCTTGTAAGCTTGTGTCCATGCGCGCGTGCGATCATCAGACTGAATGTCCCCGTGTGCTGCAGGTGGTGGCGATGTGAAGATTGAGTCCCACAAAGTGAGTTTCAGGGAAAAGGCTCAGTCCAAAGTGAGCTCCATGGACAATGTGAGCCATTCACCTGGTGGAGGAAACATCAAGGTGAGGCGACCACACCTGTGTGCACTGTTTCTCTGTCTCTAAACTATAACATGTTTGGGTTCACAGTCCCGTTCATTGGTTGACTTTTTATGAGCCGGCCAGACCCTGTAAAGATCGAGGATTCAGGTTTACATCTGCATGTAGTTTAGCCATTGTTGTGCCCGGATGAATGCAGTCCATTATGATAAATATAAAACATGTATGGCTGCACATCTACTCACAATTAGTTCACTACTGATATTTCTGAAATGTATCTGTTGCTCTACATGTTTTTGTAAGCCTGAACTCTCTTGAATCGCAGACCTAAAAGAGTTCTTTAAATACCGACTTAAAGCCTGCCACAACTAGCTTTCAAATGTCCCTTAAAAAGAGACATCTTTAGGTTAATTATAAGGATAATTATTTCTGAAGCGTTTAAGGCACAAAAACAAAATTGCCAGTGAGCACACAACCTACCAACTGTCATCAGGTTCAGATTCAAATGTTGCTAAACTGGTCCAAAGCGGTATCAGACATCAGTTTTCTGTCTTTCTATTAAAGCCCCATGTTGAATAATCAAAACTGTTTTGACTTTTGCAGGAAACGCTGTGTTCATGCAGGACCCCGTCGCTCAGAGTTAGAACAGTATCATGTGACAGGGCCAGACCTTAAAGTTCCCCTCAGACAGGGCAGTGTAACACTGCATTTCAGTGTGGTTTTAAGTTACTTTTTAAGTGATGATTTGTCCAACGGGCAGCATGGTGGTGCTGTGGTTAGCACTGTTGCCTCACAGCAAGAAGGTCCCGGGTTCGAATCCCGGTTTGAATCCGGGGTGTTTCTGTGTGGAGTTTGCATGTTCTCCCCATGCTAGCCATCTCTCCGGGTACTCCGGCTTCCTCCCACAATCCAAAGACATGCACATTAGGTTAATTGGTAACTCTAAAATTGCCCGTAGGTGTGAGTGTGAGAGTGAAAGGTTGTCTGTCTGTCTCTGTCTCTGTATGTGGCCCTGCGATTGGCTGGCGACCAGTCCAGGGTGTACCCCGCCTCTCGCCCGAAGTCAGCTGGGATAGGCTCCAGCTCCCCCCGCGACCCTGACGGATAAGCGGTATAGAAAATGGATGGATGGATTTGTCCAACACCTATGAAGCATTATGTCTTCAAGACTGTGAAAATTGGTTAATATGTTGTCACACTTTTCCTTCTTCACAAATGAAAGTCAGACGTTTCCAGTTCAGGCACATATTTTGTGCAGCACCAAATGCTCAAGAACCGGTCTAAAGGACTTCCTCCTCTGGGAACTTCCAGTGACTCATCAGAAGCCTGCAGTGTGCTTATGAAACCTTTGTCACACTGGCCAATAGAAGGTGGTTGACTGAGGGACACTTACTGACTCAGGTCCTGTGTCTCAGTGTCAATTAGTGAAACATTTGTGTCCTGCTTGTCTCGTTCCACCTTCTGTGTTCAACAGTGACACCTCAGCAGCGTTGGGTGGCTTCAGGCTACAAGCCACCAATGATAATGACAGCCTGTCGTAAACCAGCTGCAGCGACCTAAAAACACCTCAGACCCTCCACACCTGCTATCAGCTCCTTTTCTCCTGACCTTTTGTCCCTCTGTGCTGAAACGGTGTGGACGCTTCCCACAGGGGACAACTCAGCTCAGCTCTGTCCAACACATTTAGAGAGAACAGATAGGGAGAAGACAGAGATGTGACCTGATGGCAACTGCATGGCCACAGCCCTCCATGTTTAATACAAATGACTGGGGTTGGTCCCAGGTGTGACAGGATTGAAGCTGCACACTGGTGGGTTGGGTTATCGAGTGGGATGGACTTTTTGATCCCTCAGAAAGGAAAGACATTTTGGGCAAATGATGGGAAATGAAGTCACCTGTCCGTCCCCTCAGCCTACGGCAGCCCATTTGTGCGTCATGATCACTGCATGATCCCATCCTTCACTTACATGCTCATCTTCACACACTGCTGTGCACACCCAGTTGTCATCTGCCTCCAAACGTCTGAAGGTGTGTAATCACAAGGACCGCCGAAAATAGATTCACATAACAACCTGTCTGAAAGAGGCGTTTGCTTGTTGACAGGTGTTACGTCTACAACTTCAGTCTGTTTTTAAAGATGATTTGTGGAGTTCTGAAACATCGATTCCTTCGTTCAGCAGGACCCATTGGACTTGTGGCTGAGTTCCATAGGCAGGGTAGTTGTAGTCCAAGATGGACTAACACATTGTTGGTTTGAGCTTTTTCATGGGATTTGCTGAGTGTAGGGAAAAGTATATGTTGCCAGCCTCGTCCTTTTAAGCCTGACCGATGCCGACTGAAACACCATCTTATGAAGTAAGAACAAATGACGAGACATTTAACGTTTCCGGCTACATGGCTGAAACTCAGACCTTTTATTTCTACATGTTCCTACAGTTTTCTGAAGTGTGCATGGAGTGTAGAGGCCTCTCTGACTGTGTGTTTACCTGGTTTTGTCCTCTTACAATGAATTCCTCCAAGGTAGAAGAGCTTTCAAGCATGTTTATAGAAACGTGTGTGAGATCACGCAGAAGGATTCGTTGGTTAGGAAAGGCGTCATTTCTACACATCTTATACTTCTTTACTTTATACATCTGCTTTTTTGATCTGATGTGCTTGAATTTACGATTTATTTTCTGCCATTGCATTCCTATAGGCATGTTCAGTTCTTCACTTTGACTGTTATATGCTCCAGTTTTTTTTTGTGTCTGTTGTTATTCCATTTCCCTCCACCTTAGTCTGGCTCCAGATCTTTGAATGTTTTTAGCAAGACGTCTGCATCGGCAGATTTTTGCACATTTCAATTACTTGTTAATAACTACATAGAGAACTTAATCAGTCTTTAACAAAAGATAACAAATTTAGTTGCATGAGATTTGGAGCCAGGTTGTTGCACCCCCACCCCCACCGATTGACACGCCCTGCTATGTGTTTCTAGGCTGAGGGGGCCCAGGAGACAACAGAGGGCAGTGGGACTCCCCTGAGTGACAACGCGGCCCCAGCCCCAGGCTCTGGGCCGGGGCAGGCAGGGTGCCCTGCTGCCCAGGAGAATGGGGTGAAGGAGGGGGCTCCCTGTGATAGTGAGGGCCTCCGGGAGCCCCAGGCTCTGGACTCACACATCCCTGAGACAAGTAAGTTTGTGTGTGCCAGCCTCATCTGCCATCAGTCCAGGGTTTGACTCCCACGTAGCAAACACGGAAGAAGGACGTGCACAGGAAAAGCCAACGATGACCTGTTGCCAGGAAACAACTAAACCATGTGTAGTGAACGGACTAACAGTGCGGGGGGGGGGAGATCATTTCTTAGATAGAAGTGTTGATCAGACAGCCTGAGACTGCACAGAGTGTGTCTGCATCTCTGTTTGTGTACTCATTATGATGTCTGCAGTCCAAAGCACCTGATCACACCATCATCTTCCGACTTCTTATCTTGCAGGCATCTAATTCTACTGTCCCTCTGCCCCCCCTCATCTCAACTCCCCACAACGCCACCTCCTCCCCCGTCCCCACCTTCTCCTGTCTGTATTATTTCTTTCTCCCTCACTTCCTCGCCCTCTTCTCTACCCCCCTTTTCTTTCCAACCTTTCTGCTGCAGATTGAGTCTTTCAAGCTCAACTTCCGCGAGAAAGCTCGCTCTCGCACGGACCACGGCGCCGACATCATCACCTGGCCAGCCCCCCAGCACAACACCAGTTCCAACCCACAGGGTTCCTCCCATTCTCTGCACCAAAACCACCACCACCCCCCGATTCCTCACAGTGAACCCTCGGCTTCTGCACGCTGTGTCAGCTCCCTCTCCGCCCCCCCCTTGCTACACCCTCAGGGGGGAGTCCAGGGGGACAACAGCGGCCCCTTTAAGGGATCTTGACCTTTCTTGCCCCCATCAAGCTCTGAAACCCCCCTTTTATCTCAAATCTGTCATTGCAAATGTTTGAATCATCCAATAGTTCTGTCAGCTCAATGTTACCACACCTCCTCCGTCACATCTGAGCTCATCATTGCGTGCTATCGCCCCCCCCATCATAGCCTTCCCTACCCTCCTGTTTGGCTGAAGAGACTGTGTAGACTAAGCTTTGGTGGGAAATGAGGGGACGGCAACGTTTTCTCACACATTTGGTTCCATCTTCTCCAAGCTGGCTGAACCTGGAATCCGGTGGGCATCACTCGGACCCTCCTCCCCCACAGCCTGCCGGTGGACTCCGACCCCGCAGCATCTCACCTCCACAACACCAAACAACAGCAGCGATCACTTCACCTATCACCTGAGGAGCGTGGAGTCTCTCTCGGACTCACCCATGGCCTCCGTCACACACATAGCTTATCTTTTCCTCGTGACTTCAGGGGCTTTTTGTTCCCAGTAACCATTTACTCTCTGCTTCAGTAACATTATAGTAATTCATTGTCCATCTCATCTGCTTCATCGCGTCCTTTCTCTTCTCTGTCACTTACCATAAACAAGCTGACAAATACAAATGCTAGACAAGTAGGCTGTTTGAACCATTTTAGGCTGTTTAACTCTTTATTCTCTATGTTTGTGATGATGTGCTTGAGTGACAAAATTGTGAAAAAATGAGCTTTGGTTTTCTGTTGGGATCTTATTTCTGTCTTTCTTTCCCTCTAGTTCTCTTAGTTTCTTGATTTTTTTTTTTTTTTTTTGATTTTAAAGCAAGGTTTTATTTATTTATTGTATGTTTCTTCCTGTATAAGCAACACAGTGAGCTGTCTTTTATTTTCCCTGATAACACTTGGAAAATCTCTGGAAAACACGCACAGGTTTTTGTACACAAGGTCGCATAGTGAGGAAGAAGAAGATGTTTCGAGGGAGGAAGAAAGTGAAAAAGGAGGCGTGGCCGGAAGGGTGAAGAAGAAGCACTTGAGGCGCGCTTTAGGTTAGTGGCGAAATAGCCAAAGGCGTGTTGAAATCTGAGTACGTTCGACTAGAGAAGCTTTAACAGGACACGCAATCCAGAGGGAGAAGAGGAAGATGTGTAAATGCTGCAGACAGAGAAGGTGAAAGGAGCTGCGTGTCTCACAGCTCAGAGGAAGAGGATATCATAGCTGGCAGAACAGACAGAAAATGCAAGGAGCAGCCTGGTATTGCCGTTTTAAGGAGCCGCGCCGATAGTTGAGTGTAGTCGTGGTTGTTGTCCTACTTCAGGTCTATGAGGGTCACAGAAAAGAGTTGATGAAATCTCCAGAAGAAAACATCTCCAGTACGTGTTGGGCACTTTTGTCGTCAGGCCGCCGGCAGTGGAACATGACGTGGCTTTATCCTCTTCTCTTGTAACAATGTGTTCAGCTGTTGCCTTTATAATTGCATGGCCAGATTATACGACGCGAGCTGAAAGCCTGTTCGCATCCTGACTCAAAGTGTTGTGGTTTGGTACTGTGTGTATATCTCTGGGACAGTATAGGCAGTTGATGTGTTTGTTAGTCGAATCATGATTCTGGTTTCTTGTTGTTTCACCTCTTAGTTTCAGAATTGAACTGCACCGCCCAAAGGAGGTGCAGACACACTAACGGCGCCACCGCTGCTCACACACACACACACAGATATTCACGGGATGGTGTTTTCCTAACATGAGTTCAGATTTTTTTCAGCAGTGTTTTATTTCAGCGATATATCAGCTTCACAAGTCGCTGGCCTAGTAAAGTAAGAGCCTGCTCATCCTTCACTTGTCAGCCATGCTCAGTTTGAAGTAGAGTTTTCTAACAAAAGGGCTGTGCAGCGTCTGGAATTGATCATTCTTTTTTTTCTGCTGGTACCAAAATGTACTTTTGTGAACATTATAACCCCGCATCAGTTCAGGCTTCCAGATGATCACCTTATGAAGTTGTTATAGTGGACATGCTCGCGATCAGCCTGCAGTTTATTCACACATCCAACGACGCAGAGCAACATTAGCATTTGTCTGGAGCTCCATCGTGTTGTCTGTCAGCTGCTCGCTGCTGGTCAGGTGACTCATTTTGGGTTTTTCAGAACGTTTTAGCCGATGACTGCCTGTAGATGTTGGAAAATAGCTTCACGGGCATGATGAGAGTGAACCAAACATTAAGTTACAGGCCCTAAAACAACGTGCTGAAAGAAACTAAAATGCTACGTAGACCTGAGGGTGTCAGGTGATCATTTTCTGTACATTTGTCACCATGAGGGAAAACTTTCCCATTAAACATAGTCATGTGACCCATTGTTCAAACAAAAGTATTCATTAGTGGAGCTTTAACTTTGAGGAACAACATTTTCTACTAAAACCTTATTTCCTGTAGCAGAAGAGGCCAGACTTCTCAAATGCTAAATATTTTCAAAACACAAGGAGCACACACAAAAATCTACATTTCTATTTGAATCTAAAATGATTGAATCAAATTGAAGATGATGAATCTGATCCGTGCTACAGACACATCTTGGTTGATACCACAAGTGTCTACCAGCACTAGTTCTGACACATATCTAGAACAACAGGAAACACTGACTTCCAGTTTTTCATTTGAGCACTGATTGGACATAAAAGATTCAGAGGGATGATGACAAATACCTTGACAGAAAGGTAACAGTGTCATCAATATTTAACTCACAATTCAGTTTCAAGACCCCCCCCCCCCCCGAGAGGCAACATCAAAATCCACTTTTAGTTTTGACCTAATTGACTTAATTATGAATGAGCTTGCGTGATCACATGAATAGAGCAATAACCTGAATGACAGACCCTCATCTTCCCTCTACTATCTAATCATGGAACACAGTTCAATTCAGATTCAGTTATTATCTTCTTTTACATTGGAATCTCTTTCAATTTAATATAAGAAAATAAAGCCTTTCATGAAAGATCCTTTTTTTTATTTCCACAAAAATAGGCAATAACTTCCAGTGGACGTCTCCAGAAAGTGGGAATGAGGCCTGCTGAAAGAGCAGCTCTCATCAAATAGATGAATTACTTTGTTTGGGCCATGGCTGTTGTCCAGCTAAATTTGTCCTCGTGCCTGACGGCAGCCACGTTTTAGCTTTGCTTTTACCCCCCCCGCCCTCGAGTTTTTACTGACCATTACTTATGAGATTGCAAAAGGATGTACATAGATATTTTATTGTTGATGCACTCGTTACGGCCCTAAAATAAGAGCGAAAGACAGTACGGCAACAGCGTCAGGGAGTTTGGGGTGGGGGGGTGGTGGGTTTCAACTTTGTTCAAAACAGCTTTTATGTCCATGTACCTTTAACGGTTAAAGGGGAGGAAGCCTTTTATCATGACTTTTATGACTATTATTCTGATTATTAGTATGACAAATTGAAAAAGGCTGCCTTTTTCATCAGAAAGGGGCCACTGAAGTGAAAGAATGTCTTTTTGAGATATATCGAACTAGAGACGCAACACTTTTGTATATGTATTTATCGTTGTGTTCCTGTAGCCTCGTGGTGAACGTGC
The DNA here is from genome assembly GCF_042242105.1 of Pempheris klunzingeri. Classification (NCBI taxonomy): domain Eukaryota; kingdom Metazoa; phylum Chordata; class Actinopteri; order Acropomatiformes; family Pempheridae; genus Pempheris; species Pempheris klunzingeri. The sequence continues at coordinate 3,623,100 of NC_092032.1, read as the reverse complement.
TCTCATGGTTGAAGGGATTCTACTTTTGATAATGTGACAGTCAGTTTCACGACCTGTGTCCTGGAGTTTCTCCAGAGGTGAGCACAACAAGATCTGAACCCCATATAGGACTTAGAAAGTCTTTCAAATCTCAATAAATCAGGTTTTATTTAAAGCACTGTAACAGCAGCTTCATTTAGACATATTCAACTGGCAACATAGAGCTTAACTAATTTAAGAAATGTTTAACATTTGTAATGCACAACTATGAACTCATGCCCCAAGCCCAGTCTTAAGAAATAAGAAGAACGTTATGAGCGGCTGGTGAACCTCTCAGTCAGGGCACGTTGACCTCTGCAGGTTCATTCACAAGAACAGAAAACTGAATGGGATTGAAGCTAACTGTATATCACAGCCGGCACAGGGAAATAGTTGTTTGAGCAGACAATAAGCAGAGGTCCATGTACAGGTCTGTGTTTTGGGAGTGCTGCAGATCAAAATACAGTGGTTGCTACATACGACACTCAGAAAGAGGGGACCTGCCCTGGAGAGTCACAGAGGCCCTAACACATCTAGTGTAAGGTTAAGAAGACTAATTATAGTTGTAAGGTTTGGCTTGTGTAAGAAATGCTCCTCAGTAATCTATCCATGGAGTGTTGTAGAGCTTCACTCATACCAAACATGCAAGTGTAACACTAGCTAATAAACACCTACTGTACCTGCAGAGCATGCTGAAAAAACAACAATGGGATGTGTTAGGTAGACTTACTCATTTGCAGAACCTCCTCATTGTTTTTTGTGGTTTTATTATTCTTTTTTTTTCAGTAATTTGATTTTTTTTTTTGTTTGGAAAAGAAGTGTTTATTGTGATTACTTGTTAAAATTAGTGATGTCATTGTTGAACATGAAATAAAATGGACTAAAACTCTTATTTGTCTAACTTTCTTCTGTTTCAGACAATCACACAGGTGTTTTCTGTGAGCTGATTTCAGGTCAGAGTTGGGCAGAGCTAACTTCATACACTTTACTCAACAGAATAATGAAGGTGGAAATTGTTCTGCCTTAATAGTAACAAAATTAAGAGGAAGGTCAGCGTGATGTCAATCAAACATGGTTTAATGACCTTTTCACAGCAGATATGATTCACTCAAGTGAAATGTGGTGTTCTGCACAAGTAGAAATAAAGAGGGACACTGACCTCTGGTGGGTTCTTAAGGATTAGAGAATCTACCAATCCTTACCATGCAAATGCAGCATGGTACCAGATGTACAGTATATCAGAATATCAAGTTCTTTCTCAAAACTACATTACTTATATGAAATCATATTCCATATTTACACTTTTTGAATTTTAGTATGTGTGTAAGTGTTCCAGATTTGGACTGATTCTGGCTTTGAACCTTCTTTACTAACCCACCTCTAACATCTCAGTGCAAAGTGGGTTAAGAACATTTTAAAACGAGGGAGAAAAGCTGCGCCTGCCCCATGAAGAATTCAACAGAATATTAACACCCCCCACCCCCACCCCCCCTCCCCTCCTGACTGGGATGTGGTCTGCCTCTATTTCAGCTGTTGGACGCTGGGGGGCAGCAGCACACCTTTCACCTCTCCACTGCCCTGCCGAATTACATGAGAAGAAGAAGACGGTTTCCATAGTAACGATAACATTACCTTTAGCTGCTGACTAGCTTATAGCTAACGCTAACGCTTGCTCTTCAGCTTTCAGTTTTCCTCTCGTGGAAACTAGTTAACTCAGCAGCGGCTTCGGTCGGACATATAACAGACCCACACCGTTGCCGTCGACAAAAAACAACCGAGAAGGAGTTTAAGGTACGAAACACTTGCACAGTTAGCTTATCCATGCTAACAGCTCTTCCGTGGCTACTAGCTATCGCTAAAGTCACTCCAACTGCTTAATGATAATATGCTGCAAACTGAAAACGACCGAGGTGAGTTAAGCCACTGCGTTAGTTCACGTCATGATAACTCTGACAGATAACGTGAAGTTTGTCGTGGCGTACACAACAAGGCTACCGCTGGAACCAACTGTGGGAAGTCACCTTTAAATGTAGCATTGACGAGCGATGGCTAATATTTGCATTTGAAACTGTCATCAGGCTTCTTCAGATGGACGTGTCGGCTTTTGCTGTCGGCTTTCATCCTTTAAATGTGTGTTTTACGCACTGGTTGCTCTGCTTTACGGAAAACAACGTCTAAAGACCACGTCCACAGATCATACAGTGTGAACCAACCGGGTTTGTAATCCCTTCGGATGGTGCTGTGTGTCTGACTGCTGCTTCTCAAGCCAACCTCAAAGCAGCCCGAGTTGGGTTTCATTTGTTTAACTTCTCTCATGTCAAGAGACGTGAATGTATGTGGCTGGCCTTAAAAAAAGACAAAGAAATAATAGACTTATAAATAAAAATACTGTGACGAATCCCAAATCATCATATCAAATGTGACTAAAACAAAATCAGCTGATCCTTGATCTTGCAATCATTCATTTCTGTTCATGCACCATTCCACCAAGCTGCCCAAAGGAGGCCCCCCTTTATTCTGAGTAAGTGGTGGCCTCTTCTGCTCCCAACGCTATGTCTTCCATCCTTCATCCCTCTACACCACACAGTATCAGCTGGATCAGATGTGTCCATTCAGCCAGTTAAAAGCTAATTAGGTGTAAGCAGAGGAGGAAAGGGTGGAACATATACACTACTGCTGGGGCTTAGACCAGAGTCTGCGTCAGGATTCAAACCAAACGTCCAGTCCCAAGGAAGCGTCAGTGCCCTCCTATGAACACAAGAACCAATGTTTAACAAGCACTTTGTCGCTCTTTACAGTTAATAGGTACACTGGTTTTAGGCATCATGGCAAGCCAGCGCCCTCCCTCCGTCATGGGACGCCCAGCGAGCCGTAGTGGATCTGTGCTCCCTGGTGCTGGAAGACCCCCAACGGCTGTCCGACCTCCTCCCACAGCTATACGTGTTGCAACTGGGGTAAGAAACCTGCAGTTTGGATGCATTTTAGCTTTGAGGTACGATTGATGTGCCTGTGAGTACATCGGGTACTCTGCTACAGTCAACATATCAAAGGTACAATAATATTTCTTTATTTTCATATCTTAGGTCAGTATGTTTTGGTAACCAGCAGATGTGAGAACACATTTATTGTTGGTTCAATGAGTGAGTCTGTGTTTGGCCACAGATGTAGTCTCTTGGAAAGGTGGATCTAAATCAAGAGAACTTAATCTGTAATTTTGTAAAGCTTTTTTTTTTAAAGTGAATTTGGTAAAAGATCAGTTTGTAGAGATGATGTCAAAGTACCTTTACACTTTATGTGTTGGAAAAGCACACTTTATTGCAGTGTAAAGTTGTTCTATTGCCTTTTTCTCTTGTGTCTATTTGAAATCACGCTGTAGCATGGTACAAATACAAGGTTTCTTCCCTGTTCCCCACGTTTGTCAGCGTGGGAAACATGAAACCCAGCATCTCCCTTCTCATAACTGACTGGCTGACTTGGCTCTGTGAACAGTTTCTTCTCACACAACAAAGCAGGCACTGGGTGCAGCACTTTTTCTGGTACAACCAACATCTCGTATCTTATGTCTCTCATGACACCGATTAAAACAAACTACTGTTGGTGCAAGCATGATTTCTACTTGAACTTGTGATCTGCGTGGAATTACTAGCTGATGAACTCTTTCGATGCTGCAGTGTTGGTAACTAGCGTCACATTTTAATACTAATGTTTTCTGCAAATGAGCCTGCATAAACTCTTTGTTGTTTAATTTTCAATCCAGATGGTTCCAGGTACAAGTGGTCATCCCGGTATGAGGGGCAGCATCCCCATCACCACCCCTGGAGTCCTATCGGCACAGATCAAAGTGACTGACAGGCCGGTGACCCAGCAGGGGCTCAGTGGGATGAAAACGGGCATGAAAGGTACGTTTGAAGTGACATCAGCCCGTTCTTTTCACATGGAGAGATTTGTATTCTTCTGGTTCAATGTTGGCCACCATAAAATAGACATTACATCATTACAAGTCTCCCCTCCCTCTCTCTTTCTCTCCACCCCCTCCTTCCTTCTTTCATCCCCAAAAGGACCTCAGAGACAGATTCTGGATAAGTCCTACTACTTGGGCCTTCTTAGGTAACACAAACTACTATTAGTCCTACTGCCACCACCAAAACATATTAAGACCTTCTTGGTATTACTTTACACCTTTCAACCATTTCTTAAACTTCCTGTTGATGGGTACAGAATGTTTCCATTTAAAAGTGAATGGTTTTGTTGTGCTCAGGAGTAAGATCAACGAGTTAACCACAGAGACCAGCAAACTGCACAAAGAGATCGACAACTACAACCAGGAGAACTCTGTTTATCTTTCCTATGAGAAGAGGTGAGTGGTGTGTTCCTGTTTAGTGCCAGGCATTAGGTGTGCTTCATTTCACAGTCTGCAAATACTTCCAAATAAAAAAAGAAAAGACATAAAGGAAGGCTTAAATTCATGCTGTGACGAAAAAACAAGGTGTTTGCACTAACACGTTTCTAAATGTATGACCTCTATTGATCAGAAAAAATGAGATGAAATGCTGTCAGGATCAGTCAGACTGAGCTCACGAGGTGACAGTGAGTCATATATTAGGCTCGCCCATTGCGCATTGGTTTCATGGGAATTACTTAATCGGAGCAGCACACTGTGCAATGCTGTGTTAAAACAGATCCTCTTTTCCTGTCTGCAAAAGGTCTGTTTGTCTGTAGGATTACCAAATCACATACGAATACAAGGAGATAAATGACGTAAAGAATGAATATTATGATTAACAATAGAATGACAGCACAAAAACAACATCCTCAAATCTCCTGCCCACCAACCACATGTGTTGTTTTCTTTCCCCTTCAGAGCTGAAGGCCTGGCTATAGAAATTAAGGATCTACAAGGCCAGCTTGCTGACTACAACATGGTAATCAGCTGTAAACTATGTGTTTTAGCCATTGTCTGTAATTATTATCAACCAGTGGCCACTGGAAAATGATCCTCCGTTTCAACATCCTGGACATTACAGGGAACCAACTGACTTTTGACACTTCCTGTATTGAGCTGCAGTTATGACCCCATAGTGAATATAGAAAGAGTTGTTTGTTAGCTACTAAGTCGGTATACTATCATTTGAATATTAGTTGTGTACTTCCAGATGTTAAGTGTCTGGTGTAATGCACAGTGTTGAATAGTTTACATTAGACTGCACTCTCCTTATTAAACACTTGACGACCGTTGATGCGTCATTTAATTTAGCGTCATTTTTGCAATTCATGTTTGTGTAAATTATGAATTTGTATTTCAGCTGGTGGACAAGCTCAACACCAACACAGAGATGGAGGAAATGATCAAAGACTACAACACTGTAAGTGCACCGTTTAAGCATTCCTGCTTAGAACTCAAAAAGCTGAGTCAAAGCTCTGATTCAGCAGCAGACTGTGACCTTTCATCACTTTCATTCTTTTCAGTTAAAAGCCCAAAATGACAATGAGGCTGAAGGCATTGACAGCATCTTCTCTGAGAGGAGAGAGTAAGTAGATATTCCTTTATTAGTCCCACAACAGGGACATTTACAATTATGGTTATTGCAGTGTTCTCTTAATCAGTTAGTGCCATCAACAGTTAATTAAGGAAAATGACTTATTGTTATGATGTCATTGTCATGTCTTTCATAAAAGTGAGCTGCGTTTTACAGCTAAACAACAATTAGTAACATAGGATGTTGCATGAATCAACATATTTACATGGTAATCTTAAAGTACCTTCAAAAAGACTCTAAATGGTACATGTCACAAAGTGAGTGAAGCAGAAGAAGGACTCCCTGGTTTTGACCCACTTGTACATATTCTTTGTAAGTGTGGTTGCTAAAATTAGGCCCAGAGGCTAAAATGAAAGTGAACCTCAACTACAAGCCCCAGGTGAATGAAACTGTATGACATGCAGGAATAAAATCAGATACAGACTTACAAAGAAAAGTCCATGGGTAACCCCATTTTCTCTTAGCGAGTGAAATCACTGTTGTAGGCTGTGCTGCAGACTGACAGACTTGATTCCCACCTCACCTGAAGAGCTCACATAACCTCTGTTATTGAGGATCTGCCATGCAGCTCAGAGACAGCATATAACAAGCTTCTCGTCACCTGGATCAGCTGTGCAATCTGTCTCTTCTCACTAGTGCCATACAAACAAGCTGAATATCAAATGTTTCAATTTAACCTCAAGTGCACATTTTGCACCAGGCAACGCATCCACTCTATCTCTATCATACCTCCGGAGCATGAATGTGTGGAGCTGAGTGGAGTGTGGAGTAAAGACCCACATCTGTTCACTGTTTAAGTATGATAGGCCTGGTTTACTGCATGTTGTTGCCATTGATGTGATGCTATAATGTAATGTAAAGTCAGTAGAAACAGCACAAGGAGCCTCAGGTGATGAACCAGCATTACAACAGTATTACAACAGTATCTAGAGGAAATATTCTGTAACCCCCCCGACTCCCCACCCCCTCAGTGAGTGCCAAGTTTTTCCTTTTGTGATGATTGCTCATCTTATCACTGGTTTACCAGCTGCTGTTCGCTGAAATCTCCTCTCCTGCACATCCCTCTTCCCTTTTGATGTATGGATCCTCAAAATACCCATCTTCCTCCTCCTCCTCCTCCTCCTCCTGTATCTGCCCATTCTGTTGCTCGAAGGTGAATGTCTGATGGTTTGGGTGTCTCCTCGTCTCTGAGAAGACTGTTGATACGATGTCATCGTCCTGTTCTTGGCGTAGCCGCTGATGACGGTAGTTGTGAAAAAGCTTGTACCAGGAAGGCCCCTTTATGCCGCATACGATGAGCATGGAGGTGCATAGTGCGAAGGCTGCAACTCCTGCTGTGAACTTCCACGTGTTGCCAACAGCAACAGGTTTCTGGTCTGGTTGTAGTTGTAGTGTGGAGACGGGGAGAGGAGACCAGTCCGTTAAGCTTATTATGTTTTATTTGTACATGATACAAGAATGTAAAGAAAAGTGGGTCAGATGTCCACATCTCTTTTCGTCCTACCTCTGTTGATGTTGTGATTGTAGGTTGTTGTCAGCGTGCTCTTCAGCGTTGTGGATGCTGATGCTGTCGACTCCTGAGGGTTGACTGGTGTTGGTTCATGTTGGTCTGTAGTAAAGGTGGGCGGTGGTGATGGGTAACACACAGCTGTAGCCTCCAACAGATCACGTCCAGCCTGCTCTTTTGGAGACGCACAAGTGACTCCAGGTCCCCCTGTAGAGCCAGGCATCACATATAAATTTAATCATTTAATCCATGAGCATTCACTTAACACCCCCTTCAGACACGCACCCCTTTACCCCCCTTTAGCAATTGAATGTATTCCTGTCTGATTAAGCACCCAGCTCACATTTACCTGAAGTCAGACTGTAGAAACTCTAAGCAGGGTGCTGATTTTGCACTAAAATCTCTTTTAGTGTAACCGTGAAGCAGCCGAGATGAGGCTCACATGTTACCTTTAGTACTGAATGTTTATTACCAATGGTCACTCCTGCTGCTTTGGCCTCTCCAATGCTGCTCAGCTGTGGACAGGAACAGTTCCAGGGGTTTTCCTGTAGCTTCAGCACCTAATGAGACCAGGGGGCTAACGTTAATGGATACAAAATAACTTGGTTAACACACCTACATTTATGATGGAAAAACATGTTTGTCAAGGTTTATCAATCAATCAATCAATCAATCAATCAATCAATCAATCTTTATTTATATAGCGCCAATTCATAACAGCGTTTTGTTTAAACTCACTTGTTTCTTGTCCACTGATTATTCTCTCTTACTGACAATAATCAAGTGCAATACTAATGTTTTAGTGTGGCTGTATTTCAAACACTGAGTTTAGCAAAAGAAAAACCTTTAGGCTGAACACATCTGATATTCAGTTGTGGTCTCATGATACACTGTGAGCTATGTTTTAAACAGAGTCCTAATGAATAGTGAAAGCTTTGCACATTATGGGGGATCCCCCACAATAAGTTTACCTGTAGATTATTCAGCTGCCTGAACAGCTGTGTATGGAGACTTGTCAGCAGGTTGTGGGACAGATCAAGCTCTGTTAGGACGTCCAGGCCAGAGAAGGTTTCTGGGTCCAGGCTGATCAGTTGGAAATGCAGTCATTATTGTAGCAGTACAGACCTTAACCTAATTTTAGTCTGTACATTCAAATGTGACAGTACATACACAGGAACATCCCTTTAGAACAAATGTAGCACAATGCTAATACTGATACTTAGTTAATACTTACTTAATTTAAAACCCTATTTATATTTAACATTGTATTGAAATCATGTTAAAATGTGTATGCAGAATGGGAGCTAGCATCATTCTTTGCTACCTGCTGATGTTGTTCCTGGACAGAGACAGCACTCTGAGTCCTGGGACCACAGAGAAGTAGTTGGCTGGAAGACCGGTCACCTGGTTGCCATTCAGGTGGAGTTCTACAAGTCTGGGATAACTAGCCAAGGCTAGTCTGTCGCTGTCAGTCAGACTGATTAGGCTCTCCTCAATCACCAGTGTAGTGACAGAAGAAGTGTCACTGTCACTATGAGGAATGACTCGTAGAAGCTTGTTGGTCAAGTTCTTTACCAGCTGGTAATGGATGGATAGACAGTTACTACAATACATAAATAATCTGAATAGACACACAAACAGAGTTTAAGATACATCAAATTCATTGTGTGGTCCAAGACATTGCTCAATGTCATTAAAAAATCAGTTCCCCAATAGAAAGAACCTTTCCTACCAGTTTGTCTTCGTCCAGCACAGCATTCATTCTTGGTATATTCATTTCTACCACTGCAGTCAGCCACAGCAGTAGAAGAGGCTGCCAGCACCTTTCCATGATCCTACCTCGAAAAACAGAAACCTCTTTATCTGGAGAACAGTCCCTTCTTTGACCTGGGACGCCTGCTCAGACAATGGAATAGCTTTTTCGTGCTGTACTTTCTACGACATCCCTTTTTTTATCTCTGACCAACAGCATATAAGTCACTTATTAAGACCAACTTTCCTTTGCCTTCGCTTCGCTTTCGCTTTATAACTTCATAACTCCTCAGACTCCACTTTCTGCTTCCAGTACGAACATTTATTGCCAAGTTGGCTGCAGTTTAAAGAGATATTTTTTGTAAGACTTATTTTCTTATTGTCACTATGACATTGTGTGAAGTGTGGTATGTCACTCTCACACTGTCACTGTCAAATGCTCTTGGATAGTTTGCACATATCTTATTTCTGCTCCTGTGCTGCTACAATAAGCACATTTCCCTGTTGGGAATCCATAAAAGTTTATCTTATCTTCCTTTTAAAATAAATATGAGTGTGACCAAGCCCAAGATGACTTGTTCATATTGCTTTCTTAGTCTGTCCAACAGTCAGAGAAGTTATTTTCAAAGAAGGTTAGAGAAGGCGAAGCAACAGAACGTTTGGGGCTGCTTATCTTAAATAAATGCTTTATCGCAAAAATTGTCTGCCAGCTGGCAAAGCAACTGATCGAGGACTCAGTTACTCTTCTGAAGGACAGCTTAGTGACACAGAGCAACATGTTTAAAGAACGAGCAGCACTGACTAATATGTAGAAAGTGTAGTGATTACACATGTACACACACACTGGACTGTCTCTTATCTTCCTAATGTCCTCTGGAGAAAATAAACACATTCAACTTCTTGAAGGTGAAATTCAGTGAAGAACAAGCACAGCTGTTCCTTTTATAAATCCGTCCTGACCTGTGTCTGCAGAATAACCTCACATACAGCATAACCACATCTTTCTGTCTCTGTTTGTCATCTCAGACTTTAGTCTTATTCTGTCACACTGATCAATAACCAAAGGCACATACCTGTACTTCTCCAGGCATTTAGACCAACCTAAATTAACATGTCCGTCACTTTGCTGCAGCCAGCACAGCACATGACCTTTGTTCCTGGTTGTAAACCTGAGGCTGTCGTACTGTACGCACTTAAAGCTGACCTACACTGTTATCGCTGGCTAAACATTTATGACTTTATGTCTTCCTGTCTTACTGTGATTCGTGAAGTATCTTTAAGCCTTTTGTTGGAAACACGTCTCATTTAAGAATGTGAACGATGCAGCAAATGAAGGACTAGGATTAATAAGAAGTGTCTCAGAAGTTGTTTTTCAAATGACATCACATGATTTTAGGGAGAGAAGGCAAATGAGAAGAATTGAGTGGATGGGAGTGGGGAGGGAAGACGGAAACAAACAGAATGGAGGACAGCAGTAATATACTATACCATGTCTCCTCCAGCCTTCCTCCTCTGCATCCTTTCTTTATCTACCTATGTATCTATGTATCTATGTATCTGTCTTCTCTGGGTTCGAAGGACCTCACGGGTCTCCTTCTCCGTCCTATTAACTCCTTAAGCCGAAGCAAAGGCCCAGAATGATCCCCTCTTTGACCCTGGTGTTTTCACTGTGCAGGAGAGAGGAGGCTATCAGGGCGATCGAGGAAGAGATCAGGAGGGAAAGGCGGGTCACTGACGAGGTTATTCAGGCAATGCCAGCTGCAAAGCAAGAGAAATATTTCAGCATGACAACAGCCAATGAGGAACTGCTACAGGTATGAATGCAGCTGTAGCCCCACAATGTCATGATCCTGCTCTTTCCCTCGCATCAGCGTAATGTTTGCATCACACTACCACTGTTGCCACCATGTGAAATGAATTTACTCTCTGTCGTTTTCCTTCCTTCCTCCTTCCTCTCCGTTCTGTCCTCCTCCTCATTTGTTTGCAGGAGCTAACTATTCTCCAGGAGGAGCTGGACATTCTGATAACCAGGAAGGAAGATTACGAAGCAGTGAGCTGGGTTAAAAAGGGGCTGCTGGGTGAACGGAAGAGTTAATGTTCGGAGGGAAGGCAGGCAGGGTTTCTGCAGGGTTCACATAGTTAAATGTAAACCTTTTTAATGCCCCATAGAATGTAGTTCAATATCTGTCCAGTCAAAGTGACCCGAGTATGAAAGATAGCAGTGCAGTTCTTTACATCACTTCCTGGCACTTTGTAACAACACTTCCAGAAAGGGAGAAGACGGTGAAGAGGTAACAGTAGCAGTAGTGGTACTCTACACTGCTTTAACCTCCATTCTCCTGTGTGCAGGAGCTGGCCCACTCACACATAAAGCAGGAAGTGGTTCGACTTCACGACACTCTGTCATCACTGGAGGCGAAGCGGGACACCATGGAGGCTGAGCACAAGAGCCTGGGCTCCCCACAGGAGGAGAGGGAGAAGTTATTTAAACAGGTCTGCTTCACCACCAGCCAAGACATCAAACAGGACACTAATACTAGACAGTATGCAACAGCATCAGTTGTACTGATAAACCACAGTAAAGTTTAGCTTTAAACACGACAGATTTGAAGATGTAGGGTTCGTAAACAAACAATTTAAATTGCTGTTTTGTTTCCAGGTGAAGGAGGACAACCAGGAGATTGCCAGCATGGAGAGGCAGTATGTATTCAATAAACACATGCTGTGTCTGCATTGTTCAATCGAAAGTCTGAGCAGGAATCACTGGCCAGATAGATGGAATCACATTATTCTATTAATGTTCAAAATTAAATCTAGGAAGTCCATATATTAGTGTGCTTTGGAGAACTTTGCAGCATCAGTCATGAAGTGATCCGTCCTTAAGGGTTTCTGTAGGAACCTGATCAAGCTGACCTGTGCCTTGGCTCATTTACCCTGTGACCTTTGACCTCACAATGACTTGTGTATCAATGTGTGTGTGTGTGTGTGTGTGTTCAGGCTCACAGAGATCAGGGACAGGACTGCACAGATCACAGAGGCGATCCAGCAGCTGGAGCAGGACTCAGAGGAAGCCCAGGGTAGCACTGCACTCACTCTCTCATTTCTCCAACATGTCACAGTGGAAACTCCTCAGACCTCAGTGACTGCCTTGGTCTGTAATATAGTGTCCATCACAAAGTGTTCTCTTTGAATTCATTCTGTCCACAAAGACACTATAATCAAAATGACAATGTGGCTCATAAAAAATCCCTCAAGGATTTGAATTGTAGTCGATTGTTTACAGTTGCACTCAAAATGATTCAACCTTCACTGCAAATGAGGTGTTTTGGTGAAATGTACAAACCTTCAGTTGTGTTCAATCAACAACTAGAGCAACTGAAATCTAATGCTCTAACTCTGTCAGTTAACTGATTCATCAACTCCTCTTTTTAAAATGTGTTTTTACTTGGACATTTTACCAAACAATGATGTGACTGAACTGTTTGTTTGGCTGCTCATCAGGGGAGTGTCAGCAGAAATACAAAGAGCTGAAGAAGAAAGAAGAGGAAATTGACCGTGAGTTCAACATTTGGCAACTGATATAAGAAGACCTGAGTAGACTCAGACAGCAGTGACCATGTCAAAGTATTATCGCAGTATTAATTCCTTAGTATCTGTCAATACGTATAAATATGTGATCATGCACTTTGCAGTGCATGATCACATATGCAGCTAGTAGTCCTTCATTTCTCCCTCTGCTTCAGGGTACGTGGACTCATTTGAGGAATCCAGGGCTCAGGAGCAGGAGAAGATGACACAGAGCCAGGAGAACATCGTCTCCCTCCTGGAGCACTGCAGTAGGGTGAGGGCATGATTAGAAACCACGCCATCTACCACAGTCCAGCCTCTCTCCACCTTCTCTCTAAGTGTGTTTTTGTGTGTGTGTAGAACATGTTGCGGCTACGTCAGGTGGATACAGTGACAGCCAGTGAGCTGAGGAACATGCAGGAGGTGCTGGTCAGCAAGGAGACAGAGGTGGTCCAATCAGAGAGCACCGCCAGGGGCCTGACAACCGGTCAGCACACACACACACACACACACACACACACATAAATAAATACACACAGCCTGAGTAAAGTAGACCTTTGACAGACCTGAAAACCTGAACGCCTGTGTGCCCCGCTGTCCACCACCCAGAGTCCCAGCGCCTGCAGCAGGACCTGGAGAAGGTGCAGCAGCTGGAGGGGAAAATCACAAGTGAGCTCAGCACCCTGAAGGAGCGTGTCGGCACTATGGAGTCTGAGCTGCACACCTACCGAGACCTGGACACCCTGAGGCACATGGCAGAGGAGAAGAAAAAGGTAAGACAGGTTGTGCTGCACACATAAAGAAGAGACAGCTGTAACACCTCTGTGCTCAGCACAGCTAACATAGCACATGTTGTGCTGGTGCAGCGGCTGCAGGAAGACCGCGTGTCCCTGACTCGACGACGGGATTCATTCAGGCAGCTGCTGCAGGAAATGAACCAGAACTATGAAGCTCTGAAGACCAAACTGCAAGAAAACGAGACTCATGCTCAGGTTAGACTGGCAGCACGACAGACACCAAGACATCAGTAACTTTACATTACAGTTATCATCTAGCTGTTGTATATCTGCACATCGTCTTTGTTACAGGATCTTCCTCTAATACACCATTATGGGATGTTGTTGCTGTGAGAACCTGCATTTATTCTGTTATTCTGTGTGTGTGTGTGTGTGTGTGTGTGTGTGTGTGTGTGTGTGTGTGTGTGTGTGTGTGTGTGTGTGTTTGTGTGTGTGTGTGTGTGTGTGTGTGTGTGTGTGTGTGTGTGTGTGTGTATGATTTGTGTTACAGCTGGCTAACCTTGAAAGGAAATGGCAACACTTGGAGCAGAACAACTTTGTAATGAAAGAGTGTATCCTTCTGAAGTGTTTTTATCTCTCATTCAGAGTTCTGCCTTGTTAAAGAGAGCGGTCAGCTCTGTGAGATCCACTGTGAGGTTGATCCTCATCAGTAGCACCAGTGATCTTTCTTTAACTGCAGCATCAGTCATCGCCTCGAAATCTCAGGAAAGTGACTACGACTCTGTCACCAAGAACGTCTTCCAACAAGTGGCAGAGTTCAACAAGAGTCTGATAGAGCACCTACAAACCAACAGGAGTTAAACACACACACACACACACACAAACCAACTGATGTTGTCACTTTGATATTGTATTAAGCACAGCTGTCTTTGTTACAGCAGGCAGCACACTGACTCTCTTGTCTCTTGATTGATCAACAATGAGCCTATTTGTTTTTAGTACAGACTTTGTTTTTGTCAGTTAAATATTCAGTTTATGAAGTTTTTCAGTTTGTAGCGACAGTGGTACTCAGACTGTGGCTGCTTGTTGTCCCTGAAAGAAAAAATACCTAATTTTGTCTATTTAGCCAACATTTGTAAGTACACATAAAGTCCATCTTGTATATAAATGTAGAGGTTGTGCTTCATTCCATGTCACTATCTAATATCAGCCAAACACGGGCTCAAATGACCTCGTAGCTCATATTCACAGCAGGGATGAATCACACACCCAGCAATACTTAAGCTTGTGTAAGCTTTACTGGCAATATTTCTCATGTATAATTCTGTAATAATGGTAATGTTTGGGCTGTTTTGCAAGGTGCTCATACCTGCTCATACCTCTGACTTCATTGTTGCCTGGTAACGCAGTGCAGGCTTTTTAATCGGCCTGGTCCGTGGTCGTGGGTCATGTTGTTAAACGGTGCATTTTTACCACAAGGAACTGTTCTGGGAGCCAACACTTCACATTGGAGACAAAGAAGGTTTTTCTTGTGTAACCATAATAACTCATGACTTTACATAAGCAGGGAAGGTATTCTACATGACGTGTTAGTGAGTGTGGTGGTTGAGTGTGGCATGCAGCTGGTCCTCTTTGGTCCTCCCAACAATACACCAGAATGGACTCAGGACAAATTCACTTCTTATTTTATTGCTTTTACTTAGAGGAAAAAACATCAACAATTTTGCATAAAATCCAAATTCCGCTCTAGAAATATATTTGACCTTTCCAGTAGATATCAAAGAGTACAGTAAACATTACAACTGAGGGTGGCAGCACACTGACCCCGTGCCAATTTACAGTACAGCATCTTTCAAACCACTGAGGTGAACTCAACTACGCTGGGGTTGGTTGGTGCATCCTCAGTATTTACACTCATCTGCCCTCCTCAGCCACATGGGTCTCACTGGTCCAATCTGGATCCACTTCAAGTGTCTAATGAAAGGAAGAAGCTTGTGGGGAAACAGTTTGGGACACAAATGTTCAAAGTGAAAGTGGACACAGTCTGATCTGACAGCAGTGTGTTGGAGGGTGTGCATCCTTTACAGTTACATAAAATATCACAGGCACTACCACGTCCATCTCCTGACAGTCGCTTCAGGGTGACAGCCAGTCACCCTGCATGCATAGATTTTAACTGAAGTAATGCACTGACAGCAGGCATCAGAACTACAAAACAAGCAGAGCGTCCACAAAGCCCTGAAAACAAGTGAAGAGCAGAGTCTCTCTCTCACACACTCACACACACACACACACCTCCCTGGCCAGGAACAGTACTGCTGGACAAAACGATGCTGTTAAAATAAAATAAAAATGAACCAGCACATTCATTAAAAGAACTAGAATAAGTTTAAACAAGTGAGAGCATCACAGAACAAATGGCAGCCTCCACCTGATGGCTTACAACAAAACATTCTTCAGAGGACGACACACTTGTACGTCACCATCTACAGGCTGTCTGTCTCCTGTCACATGACCTGTTGGCCTCTAAACACACGTCCTCATATGGAAGCCTAAAGTGTACATTACACAGATATTGTGAAATACACACGTGACTACTTTGTGTAGCGTATATAAATAAATAATGAAGTCTTGTTTTAGTGTAGACATACCCTTCATTAAAAGAATAACTTTAGCATTGTTGGTGCTATGACGGGCAGGGACATGTGACTGGCTGAAAGGAAAGAGGGTGTGACCCCACCACCCTCAGGATCAGTGACATAATGAAATACAAAGGTCTATTCTGACATAAACTAAACATTAAAATAACACTTTAGAATAGCTTTAACTTTAATTATTGCACCAACTATCCATTCGTTTCTTTCTTTCTTTTAGAATACTGTACACTTTGGGGCTCCATATTCTCATGTAGTGCCTCCATTCATTATTTGAAGCTCCTCAGAGAATATTAATGTGCTGGTCGCCTCAAATCAAGTGTACACTCAAAATAATTAATCCCAACATGGATCTTTCAGATTTATTCAGTGTAGAAATGAGTAGAAAAGTCACTTACTGGCTTCTAGCCTTACATGGAAGCAGCTGAGAGCAACGCAGTGATGGTGAAGTGACGCACAGACGCAGCCGTCAGATAAAAGTCAGTTGGACAGTCTGAACACACCAGCAGGGTGGGACGGTGGTGCTGAACGAGCTCAAGTCTTAAGGGCTCAGTCTGTATAGTGACGTTTGCGGTCCGATCGGACCCTTTCTGTACGTCAGTGACAGTGGTTTCATGTTGATGCCTTGTACAACGACCAAAGCAACCAGTCAAATGTTTGTGCTTCGAGAAGAATGTAGGCTTGACAGTCTAAATCCCCAACAAGCTCCCAACACCACCTGGCTGCTGTGTTCTCACAGGATCAGTTTGCTTCAAACTAGTCACCTTCGCTGCAGCAGTCTTGTAAATCAGTTCTAGCAAAAGTTAAACACCTGTTAATAATGTCATCTTCCAACAAAGCTGTTTCACTGCAACAGAAACACGGAGCCCTGTGGATGACACTGGGGCTACTTCAACTGATTAGCGAATTTGTTCAAGTGACGAATGCAGAAACGGACGTCAAATGGACAGATGAGCTGCTACTGCTTGGTCAGAGGAACACAAAATCACCCCCTGAACTGAACTAGAAGTTGGCCAATCTGAGCAGGCTGGACATCCTTTACCTTCCTTAGCTGGACGACATGCTGTGTGCAGTTAGTTTGAAGCAGACTGAAGCCTTCAGAATCTCAGATCCTGTGTCAAAGGTGACCGAAGTGCTTCATCCTCAGAAGAATATGTATTTAATACATTTTGGTTATTTTCTCTGTACAGGTGGGAATTTCAGCCTGATAGTGGCTTTGGGTTAAAGGCCGGGGGTCAAGTCCATAATCTACCACAGCAGGTAGTCAAGGAATGTTGCTCTTGACCAAATGCAGTGACTGAGAAAGAAGTGGTCAGAGTTTACTGGACTGGGGGAGGGTACAGCGACTTCTGCTGTTTCTACAGTGTCTGTAGTAGAAGTCAGAACTCTCTCTCTCTCTCTAAAAGCTGTTTAACACCTGAAATAACAGTATACTTTACTACTGTTTTAGTGCACTTGTGTTCCTGCCTCGCTGTAGTGCATTTCACCAAGTAAAACAATTTTCAAAATGGAAAAAAAAAAACAATACAAAGCAGCAATTACCTTCCAACTACATACATATCAAGTGGAAAAGACGCATGAGATCCTCTGATACAGTCCAATTCCTTCAATGAGTTGTACATTCAAAAACCTTACAGCAAAACTGAAAACAAACCTAAAATCCACTTTGCTTACATTACTTTTAGAATTCTTATTTAACTTTGAAAACTGCTGTACAATTCTACCAGACGATAAAACCGGAGGGGGACAGGAATAAAGGAGAAAAGGCATAAATACGCTGTCTTACAAAGAAGAGGAACCTTCTCTGCTTAAAAACAACATTTCCCCAGATTCTCTCAACTTCCTAACAATTAAGTAATAAGTTAATCATTTCCAACCCTCAGTGCAAAAATATCAAAAACCAACTGAAAGGGAAGGGGCCGGGAGTCACATGGACTGTAGGTGTGCATCCTCTCCATGGTAACAAGGTTTTTTTCAGGCACAAGTACCACTGAGCCCTTGGCAGGTCACTCTCTCTTTTTTTTTTTTTGAAGTACACAGAAGCTTCAGTGCCAGGGAAGAACAGAGGACCGTCGCTGTGGAAACCAGAGCACAGGAACATCTCTTCGTCCTCCCTCCTCCTCCTTTAGTCAGCATTGTCGAGTGCTTCTGCAATATGGGAGGCCGCGTACTTCAACCGGAAGCCACCTGCAATGTAAACAACCAACACACAAGCAACCACATGCACACGTACAGAGATGCATCCAGACACACAGACACACAGTCAGTGGACAGTTGGAACAATCGGTCAACATTAGAAAAGCTCACTGAGGGCTGTTCAGCTGGGAACAACCTGAACGTGTTAGAAAAGCTTTTCTTCATGTGCACGTGACATCGCCGAGTACTTAATTCAACTCATTCAGTCATTCTCAACCATCCTGCCAGCCGCTGGTTCGCTGTTACTTCATTTCTCAATGAAAATCTGGCTGCAGACTCAGTGAACACCATGTTGTCAGCTTTACTTTCCCGTCGCATGACACAAAGTTCCCAGGGGAGGATCACCTGTTCCAAGTCTGACTGCTGATACCCTTTGAGCAGCAGTACCAGTTTAGCCCTGCAGATGCTGCTATTGGCAGTCAGGGTTAGGAACTGACACTGACACTGGCACCGTGTCGTCCACTGTGCGGCAGACATGCTTCCCACAGAAAGGCTTTGGGAAGCTGCTCCATGCAGGTAGGCGACCTCTGTGTACAGGTCCAAGGTTGGTTTCAAACATCGCTGCAACTTGCAGGTCGACAGCCGGGAAAAACATCACAAAAAACATTACTCCCAGTGGGTGCTTTCAGCCTCAGGGGGCAGTAATGGGACACCAAAGTGAGGCAAAGAAGATATTGCACTCAAAAACCGACTGGCCACTGAACTGTAACAGAAGTAAACGTAGCTTATGGGTGTGAAAAGGGAAACCAATGCTGAGGTGCCTTAAACCTGCATTCTCTCTAACTGCTAGCAGGGGGCGACTCCACTGGCTCCAAAAACAAGTCAGAGAAAGTTTAAGGCTGCGTCCACTTCTTATATACGGTCTGTGACTCGGGATTTGTGCTTTATTACATGTATTTCCTTACAGTATGCTTTGTCTTTTACAAGAGAAATATTTAAAGGATGAAGACTAAAGTGTGGCCCACAGCCGCTTCCTTGCACTTTTCTATGAGCAGCGTCAGACTGTCCCACACAGGGTTAATAAGAACAGTAAGAGTCTGCAGTGTGAAACACCTGCTGCTGTTTGGAACACACACAGAGCTGCAGGGACGAGTGTTTAGCTACTGAACCAACTGCCTGTTGGCAGCAACACTGACATGTCAACATCTGCAGGTCTTCTCTCGGTGCTGCAGGTTGGCAGGGGTAACAGCCAATGACATGATAACAAATGAGCAGCTCCCCCTTGTAGGAAATGTGCAGCCTGTTATTCCTAAAAGAGCTCGTGAGTTAGTGTTTTTAGTTTATGTGAACCACTTTGACTGGGTGCTCCTAGTTAATATGCAGCCTCGGGCCTGAACAGCTGTCTCCTGTATTGCCTCTTCCCCAACAAGGGTGAAAGAACCTGAAGACCGAGGTCACACCTAGCGCTTGTTGTTTGTAGTGGGGCTTGGTTAGCCCCACTCTGTCTGAAAAACTAGGTGCAGGGGCTGGCACTGGCACAGTGTCCCCATGGGATAACCAATCACTATGGAGTGCAGAGATGAAGCCAGAACAAACTTAACTTTTGTCCTTGGCAGCCCTGTTTAACAAACTGTTTTTCTTTTCCTTTTCTCTATTTTTCTTTCTTTCCCACCAGAAACTACACAGTTACTATACTTGTAGAGGACGAGCCCTAACTTTTCATAGCTGAAGGTCGAGCTGTCTGATGCCAGTGACCGCTTGGGGATCTGGGGAGGGAAAACTAAGGGGCCCTCTGTTTCTCCCTGTTTCGTGTAGCTGCACTACCTTGCTGCGTGGAGTCTATGGAGGGCTGGTTGCAGTCCTGAGCGTAGTGGCCACTCACACCGCAGTTATAACAGGACACATTGCCGTTCTTCTTATTGACTCCGCCTCCCCCCAATGTAGCAGCAGGCAGCATCCCCAGGGGATTTGGGTACACATGTTGGTATACACGCTGGCAGAATGATGCCGCTGGTGCCATCTGCTGCTGGATGCTGTAGTTTGTGCCAAGCATATGTGATGGCACGTCTGCATGGCTGTGAGAATGAGTGTGGAGGGTGCCGTAGGGGGGCGGGTGGGCAGGAGGTGGAGCGGTGGGGAAGAAGTGGGAAAGGGTTGCAGCACCGTTGGCCTGGTGAGGAGGCTGGGCCTGGGTGAGGTAACTGTTACTGCACAGGCTTGTGAGCTGGAAGAGAGGCGGTGGAACGCTGAACACCTGCCGTGCCGCTGCTGCCATCTGGTGGGCAGGGAAGAACAGGGGGGCCTGGCAGCCAGAGGCACCACTGACACTGTTGCTGTTACTGCCGCTGCCTCGGCCACCGCAGTTGTTGTGACAGCCACAGGTCCCGCAGCCCATCTGCTGCTGCTGCGGCGTTGGCTGCTGGGGGGCCAGTTGTTGCTGCTGGGTTTGGTGAAGAGTGATAGGGTTGCCAGGGGCAACAGGGGCACTTCCACAGGAAGCGCTGCTGTTGCTGTACGACGTACAGTCGCTGTGTGCCGTGCTGTGAGTAAGCGCTGGGCTGGGGCTGGGAGCAGGTCCAGGGGTGTGGGTGGGCACAGCTGGAGGAACAGCTGCTTGAACATGTCCAGGAGATGGAGCTACACCAGTGGCTGAAGGTGCTCCTATAGCAGGCATGACAGAGGTGGAGACAGGGGGCAGGGTGTAGGGGGCGGGCAGGCAAGACGGTAAGGTTAAGATGGGGTGTTTGGCATGTGAAGGCTCCACATGTGGCAGAGAGGAGGCCAGACCTGAGCTGACACTGGCTGGGTCTTGGCAGGTCAGAGACTGCTGAAGAGGAGAGGAATAGGATGTGGGGCCAGGAGACACGACAGTTATGGCTCTTACAGGAGCCTGGTGTGACGCATGTTGGGCAGCAGGAGTAGAACCGCTCCCTGGAGCTCCATCGGCGCCACCTTGGCCGTGAGGCAAAACTGTTTTGAACCTTTGAACTGCAGGACTTCCTGAAGGGTGGAGGCCACAAGGTGGAATCCCAAAGGTTGGGAGCATGTCTCTCTTCTCTGAGTCTCCCACAATTCCAGGGCCTGGGACTGAAGGAGGCACTAAGGGCAGCTGCATCAACAGTGTTCCAGATGAGGACTTCGCATCGGGGACAATGCTTTGGCTGGGTGGAGGGGCCAGTGGAAGTGGAGAGTCAGCGGTCCCATTGGGGAGCACATAGGGCAGAGAATGCATGAAGGAGAGAGGAGGGAAATCTGTGCTGGTCTCTGGGCAGAGCTGCTCCATCTTGGCCTGGTGGCTGCTGGAGGACAGAGGGTGAGCAGAGGGGAGCTCCCCCACCACAGCTGGATCAGTCTGGTGGGCAAAGAAGCCATCAGGGCTTGGACCTTTGCAAGAGTCATCAGAGTGGCTGTCCGTATCTGACAGAGAAACGAGATTAGGTATGCACAGGTTCAGTCCATGTTGCCCCCACATCAGGACAAAAAGAGAGCCATGCAGTGCGCTACAGGTACAGGCCTCAATACAAAACATGTTATTCCTCAAGAGTACTTTGTACGTAGTAAGTGGGAGTGTGTGCGCTACCTTTGTTGTGGTCATCCTCACTATCCATGCTCTCTGGTCCTCTGTGCTGAGGGCTGGAAGGAGAGCTGTAGCTTTCTGATGATGTTTCACCAAAGGTATCTGGACCAGAACCTCCATCTGCAACAACATGTATGGTAAACTGTACTGTAAGTAATGTAAAGCCTGTATGTATGTATGTATGTATGTATGTATGTATGTGTGTATGTATGTATGTATGTATGGCATATTGGCTTGCTCAGGTATATTAGCTCACGTCTGTTAGACCATTTCATATCTACAGGGGACTGATTCACGTTGAAATTTGTAATAATCTGATTCACTAATTCAATCATCCTGGAACTAGAGAGTCCGTCCTTCTGTTGGTCTACTCCATCACACAACCAGCCACCACAACAGACGACTAGACACTCACCTTTCCTCTGAGGGACCAGAGCTGGTACCAACCTGCCATTGGCTACCAGAGCAGCTCCCTTCCCCTTCCCCTTGTCCCTGAAAAGAAACATAGATGGGAGATAAGGGGACAGAGTAATGAGAACAGAGACACACAGTGACAAAGGATACAAATGTGCTATGTGATGATAGATAGGCCTTTTGCAGAGCGCTGCAGTCCTGCCATGGACCATGATGAGCCATGGCTGACCTACCTGTCTGTGGGCAGGCCCCTGCTCTTTGCTTTGGTGACCGGCAGGCTTCTCTTCTCAGTGTCCTGGTGCTGTGAGAAGGACAGTGAGTCACAACAGATTCACAAACCAAAACCATAAACACGGCATTACATGTTCAGAGAATTCCTGTAAGACTGCGGTGCTTCTTGTATCTTATTAAACATGTTCCATATGCCAGGCTGCTGCATTCATGTGAGGAGGACATGCCACTGTTCATGGCATTTTCTATTCATTCAAGATTTTTGGAGGAAAGTGGTGTTTCATTACTGTACATTGTTTGTATGTAACGTATGTGTGTGACTTTGTATTGTATAAACTTATGAACTTCCTTCTCATTACAAATGTACCTTTCCTGCATTTTGGAAAAACCCCAAAGGGTCAAGCAACTGTAACTTTTCACATGAGCCGATGAAGGCAACTCACAGACTGGGTTGTGAGGTAGTGATGGAACAATCCGAACTAAACAAACTCTGGGTGTTGTATTATCTGCTGGGTTCATTATCATTAAAAATGAATGAACAACAAGAAACAAATGTGGCGTAACACAGCCCAGCAGCACAGAAAGGCATCTGCAATGTGTTAAGCCTCTATTGTGCCAGTGAGAGAGACAGAGGGGGAGGGAGGGAGTGAGGGGGATAGAAAGTGAGAGGGAGAGGTGGACTGACTGAGAGGGAAAGAGAGGAGGGACACAGGGGGAGAGAGAGTGAGGCAGGGCAGGGGATGTGCTTTGTCAGCAGAGTGCTGCCTCTCTCCCACTCACACACACACACAGTCTTGACCTATATCAGTGAGATTAGCAGTGAGTACTCCCATTCACGTGGTAGTGTGTGACACATCCAGCCAACCACACACACACACACTCACTATCTAGCTATGCTAACTGGATCCTATAGGCTTTCCTCCAACTATAACCTGTAATGATTAACTAATGTTTGTGGAAGTGTCCTTGACTGTGAGCTTTACGGTCGAGTAAATCAATAGACCGACTCTGCTGGAAAATGACAGAACAACTAAACATCTTGACCCCTTAAAAGGCCTTTAACCAAACACAGACATCATTTTATTAGTATGTCTATTTGTGAATTACCCAACACTTGGTAAACCCTCGTTTTTGCGTTATTTCTCATCCTACTTCTGTGTCAGGCCTTAGAGGACATGTGGACAGGAGCCACCATGACGGACACATTCTCCTAATAGCTCGGAGGCTTTCATTGAAAACTAATTGCCACTAGCACTGTTTGAAGGCGATGTTTTCACTCGTCTCCAAACAACATGAGGGTGTTAAGAAATAAGCAAATACCATATCAGTGTGATGTAGGTTCTGATGCGAGTAATGATTAGTTCCCAGCATATTATTGTTAACGGCCAGCCAGTGGATCTTATAAATGTAGAGTACAGTAAATATCCAAACATTTAGGATTACATAGACCAGATCTGTGAGATCATTCAGGTATCTAGGCTGTACATAGAAGTACTGCAGATAAAGAGAAGGAACCTTTTTCTCTGACAAACCTTTCAGAATGACAACAGCAAGGTGAGTTGAGAGTCAGCCTCCTGCAACATCCTGCATCACTCACCTGTTCAGCTTCCTGGCTGCCCCTCAGTGTACAGCTCTTTCTCCTCTCTGCTGGGCCATTAAGCTCTGCAGTGTGCCCCCCCTTCCGACTATCCGCCTGGGAGCCTTTGGCACTCGATAGGCTGGTGGAGGACAGAGGAATAGAAGTGTTGTCCTTTTAAGCGCGAATCAGATCAAGGGCATTTTTCACTAATATTACTGAACTTATTTTGCTCACTCTTAATGCTGTACTGAATGTGTTTTACACACCTTTATCTTTATCTAACTATTTTCTATAGTGGAACATTATTGTTTGCAGCAGTGATATTCTACCTTCATAATGGGGAAGAATGGGGCCTACTTACCCTTGACAAGGACTCTTGGTGCCGTGCTTTTTCTTGTGTCCCTGAACATACGACTCTAAATCTGAGAGAAAAACAGCACTGAAACAGTAGCTCCTCTAACAATATACTGATGGTAGCAGACTAAGTGAAGTGTTCAGACCAGTTAATCAATAAAGTGCAGTGTTGGCATTTGACATGCAAAACATAGATAAAACACCCCACAGCCAGACACCAGTAAAGAATATTACACACACACACACAGTAAGGCCTACTTAATTGCTCTTGCAATGCAGTTGCCCCCAGCTCTCGGTCTTTGTGCTAACCTAAGGCCTGGCCTGACATGACCTAGCCTGACCTCTCTGTACTGCACACACAGATATGAAATTAACCAGCTCTAATTTTCCAGGAAGGTCAAAGTATGCCAACTAATAATACTTCTAGTTTAACACGCGCACACACACATTGAATTATTGTTGCAGGCTCTGTTTTCTCTGACTTTGCCCCATGACTGTCACTATATATGACAGTCCATCTCCATACATCAGAAGCTACCCACTGATCATCATTCAGCCTTCCTCCTTTGTTTCTTGCTGCATCATACCCCTGCTTTGTTTTGGGTTCATGCAGCCCTGAACGCATTGAAAGAAATCTGCATGACTTTTCTATTTCTATTTCTGAGATTGTTTAAAGCAGTATAACATTAATGATTATCGCATTAACACACATAACATCTTCGAGCATTGACAATTCTGATGACAGTTATGAGGCAGACCAGAGCTGTGGTTACGCTGCTCATGCTGAACTCAGTCCAGCACACAATCAGGCAAATATAGCTGTGAAATATGAGGATTTGAAACAGACCTAGACCCAGCCTTTCCCTACGACCTCCAAAAATAAACGCCACTTATCTTTTCGTGTTTACTATGCTCTCTCCCTGCCGCTACTACTCTCCACAGAGGAAAACCCTTAGAAAAAACACCCCTCTTTGGAAAATGAGTGGAATAACTTCACTTCTGCTCACCTTCCTCCTGGCTGGAGGCATCAGAACAGTCTAGGCAGGCCTTACCCAGCTGACAGTTGCCTTTAAAGAAAAAGTTGATTGTTTCTGACAGCAGTAATCACATTTTGGACGTGGCTCAATGAAACATGTTGCTGAATATTTAAGAGTGCAGGTCACTATCTGGTTGACATCTACAGGTGAGGTAATAAATAATAAGTCTTGTGTTCTGGACATCGAGATACATACTTTCTTATTCATCAAATAAGCTAATTATCGGCCTTGTTGTAGTAAAACATTATAAATATGACTAAATGTGATCAATATGAATTCAGCTTTTTACCATGTGCTTTTGAATACTTTGGCCATTACTCTAATCTACTTCACTTTATTATTAATAATAATAATAATAATAATATTAACACTGTCATGAGTGCTCTGGCTTTGACAAGCTGTGACTGTAAAAATGATTTGATGTGTAACCGCAGCCCAACTAATGGTTAAAGAATACAGAAGTGTAAATGCAGTAAAAGCTGACAGCAGTGCCTTTGTTCTATGTGTCTGATGGCCAGAGATATAGGGGGGGTATTCCTCGTGATTATGTTATTGATGTTCATCCTCAGTCTGATACTCACCTCTGCAGCTAGCAGGTTTTGTGGAGTCACAGTTGAAGAAGCTGCAGACCTTTTTGGTCTGTCTGAAGACTGGAGGAGCAGACAGGAAGCGTTCCCTTAAGAGTCAGACACAGACAATAAGAAAAATCCGGCTCTTATGGCGTAACTCTCATGAGAACTGATACATGAGGCACAGTAACTACAATGCATTTGTGGTGGGCAGCTGAGAAAAACCGGGACATATTTAAATCCTATACACTCATGACATCACCATCTACACCATTTTATTGCCATTTTCTTTTCTTGTCACTGGGGAAAACAGCTGAGGTCTGATGCTTATTACAACAAGCTGAGGCTTTTACAACAAGTGTGGCTACCATGGATTTAACTACATCGGCTCCCTTCCACATAAGTTGTCATAGCATGGGAACAATGGCCATATCTTTACTGTATAAGCTTTTGTGTGGCTAATGATCAAAACAGTAACAACTTATTTGTCCTGAAAATGCTAACTTTTGCAGCCATGTGTAGACCTCTGTTGCAATACCAATATACTCTAGTTACAGGAAACATACTCTATTTAAAATAATACGTCAAAACGCCTAGAGCCATAAAAGGTGGGAGGAAAGGAACAGGCAGCAAAGTCTTTGAAATGCAGCTGGGTTGTGGCCTGTCCACTAATGAAAAGCTTTAGTCTAGGCAGATAAGTTTCACTTTCCACAAAATGAAACTGATGGTGTGTGTTGTGTATCATAAAAAGGGCGTAGTAGTTGGCCTCAACCCATGTAAGTGGTTGACTACCAACCACACACACACACACACACACACACACACACACACACACACACACACACACACTCTCTCAGACACACACGCACGCACACACTATTGAAAATCTATGGTACGTTTACTGCTTTTGTTTAAATTCCTCTCGGTGAGTTCTAAGTCTAGGTGTTCTACCAACTGCTTCAAGATGTCAGAAATCTTGAGTGAACTGTGCCACAGTACGGAGTAAGAGTGTGTTCCTGATTCATTACATACAAGAAATGACCCCACAATGTACGGTTTTGGGGTGAAAGGAGACAGGTGCTGACCTCTTAGACTTAGAGAAGTTAGAATAACAACATGCAGCCAGACTGCAGGGTGTCCTCGGTAAAGGCTGGAGTTCGCGATGAGTCCAAACAAGTCCATCATGTTGATGTTGATTGAACCGAAATGAGGTTTATTTTAACTTTATCTAGCCAAAAACAGCAAACTGCCACATCTTAGTCAGTCAGGTTAAAAAGCATGTTTGTCCAGCTCATTTTTGTACAAACAACCCTCAACTTTCTTCAGGTCATAATCATCCTAAGAACATTTTTCAAAGTCTAAAGCCAGACTCACCATAACAAAGATTCAGTAATCAGTAAGGGGAAACTGCTTCAGTCTTGTAATAGCCTCATTATTTAACACATTAGGTGTTGGTATGTCTGGGTTAAAAGGTTAAGTACCTGAGGTTCTTCTCCACCTCCTTGCTCTCATTCTGGCCTCCCTGGTTCAGAAGCCTCAGGATGCTCTTCTCAAATGACTCAGTACACTGATCCTTAGGAACCTGCCAGGAGAAAGAGGGAAGGTAAACAACAGGCGGGGTTTACTGAGAAACAGGTGCACAAATATAGTCACCATCATTTGTCTTGGTGTCTACACAAGGAAGCTTAATTCAGAGATTCATTCATAGGAGTGTAAACTTGTTACAGTTGAGGTTTTTCTTATCTCTGTGACCTGTTGGAGGACCCATAACTTGCAATGGATGGGTGAAAAAAAAAAAAAAAGTGGGTACCTTAAGGAGGAAATTCTCCAGCTCAAGATGGGTTTTGGTCACACTGCTAGAAGAAGAGTCTGACCACCTCACCTGAAACACAGCAGAGGACATTCTCCATCACTACACAGACTGCAATCAGAAATCTGACAACAGCCTTACCAAAAAGGAAACCGGGCAATGACAGTGTTAAGTTTGTTAAGTATGTGATCTACAACTTGTACAACACCACCAAAATAACTCAAAGTGAAGAACATGATGCCACTAACAAAAGTAAGAGCAGGTCAGGTCCCCACACCTGAAGTCTACACAAACTCATGCATCTCTTCTCATCGGCCTCTGATATCATGTAGATATGATGTCAGTTACACCCATTCAGAAGTCACATGTGCTGAGGTTACGTAATGGTTGATACTAGAGAAGTTGTACTTGTACAAAAATGTTCATTGTTATTACGAAATTTCTAGTCTGGTCTTTATGTAAAACAAACTTTAAAAAAAAGTGAAAAATAAATTCAAAAAAGAAGAATTCAAAACAAGAAGAAAAAAAAAAGAATCCAGTTCTAACCAAAGAGAAAAAGAACAGCTATAGACATGTAAGAGGGGTCTGCAGAAAACAGACACATTGGACCACATACCATTTGTGTAGAGACACAGGGAGATGTGATCTCTTTTCTGAGCTGTATGAGCTCATGACCACATGACCACTTACTCACTTAAATAACCACACAACCACGGTTGGGGGAATTTTTGTTATTTGGACATCTGTATCGTATGGTAATAGACTGTAGCTCAATTCTCTATGACATCATGAATACTGGATGGAGACTGTCTGTTGGCAGATATTGATCAGACAGTGTTCCCAGTAAAACAGCAACACATTACTAAACTGGTAACTAGATGTACTATAGAAAATATAAGAATTTTGAGATGCAATCCCATTTTGGAAAATATGGGTAATCACAAAGACATGAGGATGGAAACTTTTACAGTGTCTCATAGAGGAATTCCACTTGAATTCAGTTGGTGATCAGTATTGGTCCCAAAAAGCCTGACCTGAACATCCCTGAATCAGTGTGAGCCTTTTCTTTCCAATAGAGCAGCGGGAAAGTCATTTTGAAGCTACTGAATGGACACAAAATGACTGAATGACAGATTTACTACATTTACTCCTTCCCATTAGCAGTAGCCCAGTTTAGCTTCTACAATCCTCACACTAATAAACTGTATTCATATCTATAGATGAAGTATATCAGTTATGATGAAAATGAAACATTAGTTAGTCTGCATGAGTGTGTTGTGTCTCTGCATGCGTGGTTTGGTCCAGTATTAACAGATGGAGAGTGAGTACGGTTCACTGTCGTTAGTGCTTCTTGGCTGGGCTGCTGAAGCTCTGTCAAGGCAACAGGACTCCATCTGTCTTACCCAATTTCTATTTCTGTAAATGAGCACTAACTACTCCTATCAGTGTTTGTAAAATATTGATTTTGAAGGGACAATCAGCAGTTCTGAGTTACCACAATTGTTCCTGTAACAATATGGACATGTGTAGAACCTGCCTTCTCCCAGGCCAAGTCCAATTTGGCTGCTCCAACAAACAGGGCAGCCATCCCGTTCAGATCCTGCTCACCCTAGCCAAAAATGTCACCATGCTGGAGATGAAAAAAGACTTACTTTGAGGCCGGTATTGGTGTGAGCAGCACAATGCACGACAGGGAGGAGGACAGGGAGAAGCACACACCTTTCATGCATGAGAGGCAGGAGAGTGGTGCTTGGGCATTTAGCTCACTGGCCATTTATTTGTGTGCGTGTTTGTTGTAAAGAAAGGTGACCAGTGATTCTGATCTGACCGTGGTTTTTGGACGGAAAGAGCCCATGAGGAAATGTCATACAACCCTGTGTCTCTGTGCCAGAGAGCCTTGAGGTGTGTTGTTAGAGAGTTTCTTTTATTGGTTCATCACCAAACTATTATGGTTACACTCCACAACCACACTAACTGTTTGCAGCATCTTTTAAATGCAAAGCTGAGAGCACACATGCAGACAGGTGTTTAGCTTAGCAGCAGAGCAGAGCAGAGCAGAGTGTGTGTGTGTGTGTGTGTGTGTGTGTGTGTGTGTGTGCTGTTACCAACCTCAAAGTTGTATTCCTTGTCTATTCTGGTCCGAGAGATGCCAATGAGCACAATTCCCTCTATGTGCACGGCTGCAATAATGGAAACCAGAGATAAACGCTATTATTACCACCAACAAGTTCAGCAAGACAAGAGTGACACAGAGAGTAGCAGAACTTAGCACATTATCTATTTTACCAACAGTCACCAGTATGTGCCTGACAGCCTATAAATTACCAGAAATGTAATAACACTTATTATGAATCAATCAGTGCTTTTACGGGTATGTGTCCAGACAATTTAACACTTAAGTTATTAAAAGAAATAGAGATGAATGTGAGGGGGCTCTGCTGTATATGTCGCTGTGCCAACTTCCTACATAAGAAAGCATCATAAGAAAAATCATTGCAGTGCCAAGTAACCGAGTAAATACAAAAAGTGACAAATAAAAATGAAATATAAAAAAAAAAAAAAAAGTCTTGCACAATGTTAATTCTAAGACTACTTTGTAAGTAGAAGTAATTTGAGGAAATCAAGCAGAATCAAAGTGCTGCCCAGTTTCCTGCAGCATTGTCATTATGTTTAATATGTGTACTGATTCCATTCACCTTCTCTTTGTGTTGCCCAGCGGCTGCTGCGGCGGCTCTGGCAGGGAGGATGAGAGGCCGTACATTCCCCCAAACCCAGTGCTGGGGACGGCAGGAAATCCGACTTCTGACCCGTCAGCTCCTGGACAAAAAACACCAGGTCAGTTACTGGCTCACACTGATCTGCTACAGTTTAAACCTTTAGTTACAGCGTGTTTACAATGCGTTCCACAGCCTTCATATTTACACACTGCCAAAATGCATCATCCCTCTCTGTTTAGCAGAATGTTGACATTGAATTACTTAAAGCTTCAATAAGCCCCTGTTTAGTAAATCAGTGCAAATTTCAGGAGGGGATTTGGTTTCTCAGAACTTATTGTAGAGGTTCATTTTAAGGTTGAAAATATTGGGCTACTACCCCGATACCTTCAGGCTTGTTTTTCAGCTTCATGAACTATATTAACATTTTGCTCTGGCATGATGATCCGGCAGCGCTTGGTGCCATACGCACAGAGCTTGATGAACGTGTACATCGCAGTGCACAGTGTGTGTTGCGTGCGTATAAAGTGGTGTAGAACTTTAAAAAACAATCCATTTAGCTGTTACCGTGTTCCAAAAACAAAGCGGTCCATAGCTGATTATTTCAAAAAGCAAAATGAGGAAAGAGAGGTGGAGGCCAACAGGGAGGAAAAGACAACAGGAGTTCGACTCAGATGCTACTGATAACTGCAGCAGGGAGACACAGACTAAGCAGATGAAAATGAAAAACCACCGCTTTCAACCACAGTGGTGAGACAAGCAGGCTGCTTGGATCTTTTTCTGAAGTTAAAGTTGTAATGCCACACTAAATACTTAATACTCCTGCTTTAACAAGGTTATTTAACTAAAAGTACAAAAGTACTGGCATCAAAATTCGTCTCACATATATACTGACAGTAGCATTGCATATCATTTCTAAATAATATATATGATAGAATTATAATTATTGATGCATTCATGTGTTCTATTATTTTGTATTGTTACTCTGATTCTGCAAAGCAACTAAAGCTGACAGATAAGCGACAGGTAAATCTTTACATCCATACAAAATCTAGGTCATGAGAATTAAGACAGCAAGCAAGCAAGACAACAGCATCTAAGGTCATGCTGTAACAAGAAAAGCGTGCAACCAAATCATGTGCTGGTGCAAGCAATTAAGAGAGATGGTCGCACCAGTGCTACCGGTGGAAAAGTTAGTCTGGAGCCCTGTGACCTAAAATGTCCAGTTTTGTCTGACCAATAGTCTAAAACGCAAAAATATTCAATGTATTATAATGCAACACCAAAAAATAGCAATATTTTCACCTTTAAGAACCTTTAAGATAACAATCAAAATCTTTTCTTTAAAAATTACTTAGCAGTGCCCACATATCTTTCCTGGTAGGGTGCATACCATTAAGACCTTACTGCAGCATTTGGGATTCGAATCTGGCCTGGGCCCTTTATGGCATGCCATACTTTTGAAATGTAATAGGTTACACTTTACTAATTACCCTGTAATAAGTAATGTATCTATTTGAATTACTTCAAAGTAATGTAACCTATTACATTTGATTACTTTTCTAACTTTTCTGCAATGAGGCTGAAAAGTTAAACCAGGCAGTGCAAATCTCACAAAAGTGCTCAGCACTGACTACTGTCAAACTGCTATTCAAACATAACTTGAACTAGACTGAGAAAAATAATCTGAATTTCCAGCATTGAAAGACTTTGTGTGGGATGACACAGCCACCCACCATGGCGAGCTTGGCTGGTCGCAGGAATGGCAGAGTCAGGCTGATTAGATTAGGCTTGGATTTGACTGGTTCTCTTATTAGTCTCTTGTCTGCCAATCAAAAACAATGCTGACAATTTGAGTACACAGTACCCACAAATGAATGGAGCCTGCCCTGACATAGACAGACCTCCGTGTAAGCCGGCCTACCCCTGATGGTGTTGCACTCAAATTTGTTCCGATGGCTGTGCTGACCTGTGCTGTCTGGACATGTGGCCAAAGGGACCGAAAAAAGATGCAAAGCAACAGAATAACTGTTGAATTCTACACAAAAACAATAATAATAATATATTCAGATGTAAACTCTTTACTATCACCAACATTTGGATGAGAAACTTCATATTATTTTAATAGAATTTCATATTTTCTCATTAACTGCAATAGATTACAATTACATACATTTTGTAATTTAACTACATGTAACTAGTTATGACCCAATGACTAATCATATGTAGCTCTAAACTAAAGGATTACTGCCTTATAATCAAAAAGGATACAACAGCTATTATGTAATCACAAGTTAACATCAGGAACCACTGTGTTTCCAACCGTGTTCTCAGTCACTGTTCTCTCCCTCTGACTTATACTGCATTTGACAGTGTCACAGTCCAGAGACTAAAAATGGCATGTGTGATTTTATTAAGATCAGTGCATCTTCACCAGGCCTGGCCCTGACTCACAATGATGTCAACCACATGGATTCATCTGGAACAGAGACACAGTGGCGTACCAGCTGGGTGTCTGTTTAAAGGTCCACTCACTGTAATAAATCAGCATTAAACACTAAACTATTCTTAAGCATTACCTATTTTACAATGACTTTTTCTGTGAGACTGCGGTTTGGTCACCTATATTAGATAGAATTCCAAATATTTCTCAATTTATTAAAGCATCCCTAAAGTGCTGCCACATGTACCATTTGTGGTAGGAAAGACACTCACACGAGCTTGAGATTTCCGTGCAGCGGTTAACCCTGTGGGGTGGCACTTGAGAGTGGGCCACGGAGCAGCTCTGCATTCCAAACATGACTCCAGATTAACCAAGTTATTCTTCCATTTATAAGTGTGCATACATTTCACAAACACTGACGCAATCGGTCAATTGACAGAAAACTCCTTTGCTAAAACAATTTTCTGGATCAAACCTTGTTCAGAGGCTCCACGGACTCATTCAACAATCCATCCTTTGCCTCCAGGACCTACAGTAAAGTAGGTTTGATTTCACACTACGTTTATTTTCACTGATTAATAACCCCAACCTGAAGAGACAGGTCTACTCAAAGCAATCAAAAGTCAGAATCGGTTTGGAACTAGATGGAATCATAACTTGCATGGATGGACAATGTCTTAGCTAGTCTCTGTGCTCCTCTATCACTCCTATCTATCCTGAATTTCCCCAGGGGGCTAAATAAAGTATTTATCTGTCTAGACAGACTGACAGAGACAAAGACAGGACATGTGTTAATGTGCAGAACTTGACTTTTTCACCCAGCAGCACCCACCACTGTTGGATGACTTTCAACTTCCTCATGTAGTTTAGGCATTACTAAAGTGACATTTAAGTTTCAGTTCTTCAACTCTATGTCCTGGAGGCAATCTTGTAATACAGAGGTGTGTTTGGAATTAGGCTTGCTGAACTGGCAGGTGTCTGCCACCCAGCCACTCGCTCTTCCCCCACCGGCTCCACCCAATCTGAACAAACGTGGATATTCTGGCCTCAGTAACTGAGAAGCATTTTTGCAAGCACTTAACTCTGACTCCAGGGGCCTGTCCCACAAAGAAGATTTACACACTTCTCTGCACACTATTGGAAAATGCAGAATCTAAAATCTGGAACATGGACTGGCGTAGAGCGATTTTATTTCAAGGTCTAGAAATTCTCTTCTGATTTCACAGTAAAGCTACTCAGTTAATAAGGCAGCTTGCTTAAACTCTGCATTTTAATAATTGATTAGTCCTTTTGAGTCATTTTTTTTTTTAAGAATAAATGTCCAAATCCTCCAATTTCAGCTAATGACTATGACCTCTATGGCAGTGAACAGGACATCTTTTAGTTGTGGCCAAGAGACATTTGAGGAAGTCGTCTTGGGCTTTGAGAAACGCTGATCCCCGGTAGTACAATCAGCTGCTGCCCCGTGGAAGTGGAGTGAAAAGCTGCTGGCAGACATTAGTGTCATGAAGCCACAGGTGATTCGGGACTGTCAAACTCCTGCTGCAGCGCTGACAGCACAGCCCGGCCGGGACAGACACCCTTGGCATTTAATGGATGCAGCTTTAATGGACGCACAGCTTAGCATCCAGTAAGCTGGTTAATGACTTTCACTATACGGCGCATTTAAAAAAAAAGAAAAAAAAAAGAAAGGTAACGGTCGCCAGTGTGCGTCCACATAACCAGCAAACAGGACGTTACACAATTGGACCAAAGCATCGGGGTCATAGGGATATCTAACACGTTTAAACTTGGCTTGTGTTGTGACCATTTGCTAAACTGTAGCTGCTGGTAGGTCAACCGCCTAGCTATAGATGTTAGCTAGCTCTGTTAGCATTAGCTGACCAACCACGGACGACAGCTCAAGATATGCAAAGGAGGTTTCCTGCGAGAGCCTACTTAGCATACTGACTCCATGTAATATTACGTGTTATTATCCATTTAGCTATACATGTAACCTATCTTTCAATTAAATATACATTTACACAGTTACACTAGCGCTGCCCCCCCCCCCAAAACGTCGAAGTTGCGCAAGTTTTGAGACCAGCTTAGCATTTGGTGTTCGTAGTGTCCGTGTGTTACCGTCGTCTGGGGGTTTATTCTGAGCTCGTTTTGACGTCTCTCCTCGTCCATGGCGAGCTCTATCTTGTCAAGCTGCCCTCGGACCACCTCCCGCTGGTGGAAATGGAAAGCTGGGTGTAGAGAGGCCATGGTGAACAGCAGCGCCAACTGCTCCAGAGGTGCCGCCGCCGCCGCTTCGTTAGTGGAGAAGCCGCAGGTCGGCTCCGCGCGCCCGTACGCGTTCCCCTCCTGACACGGCGAGTGGAGCGGGCGGTGGTGAGGGTCCCTGAATGGAGGAAGGGGGTATTCATAATTTTTGTAGAACAAGGCCGGATCTACATGGCTCAGTATCCGAAAGAGTATTCCAGCACATTCCCTGCTGTCGGACCCGAGGAGGGACAGGCAGACGAGGAGTTTGGACCGAACCACTGGGTCAATCACGTCCGTTAAAACTCCCAAATCGCTCGGACTATTTGCCCGAAACTCAAAGTCCCTTAAAACATGATAATCTTTTCTGGCGAGGTCCTCCAAGTAAGATCCCAAGAAGCGCAGCTCCAGAGGTTGGCACATATGTAGCAGCCCGCACATGAACTCGATCCGTTTAGCGGGGTTTAGATGAAGGCCGAACCACTCAAAAACAGTCTCTTTGTCCAGCTGGGATGGATACATACACGGCCTGGGCGAGTCCGGTGTGTCGGACACCGAAGAGGGAGGTACAGCCCTGGGAATATGTCGGTGCTCCGACTGGACCAATGAATCGTCCTCGGCCGTCTCGTCGCCTCCTTCCTCGCCCGTTTTCATCGGTAGCTTCATTTTCAGCATTATCAGCGCTGCGAGAGAGGCCTCAGAGAGTGAACAACGGACCAGCATACATTGTTGACAACTTCCAGCGGTTCGTAGTGCTAAAAAGTGACGTGAACTGTCCGTCGTTTCACAGTGTTTTTACTGTTAGCTAATCATCTGACGCGGCGTCGATAGTCCTGTAGGTTTCTTCCTACGAAACGCTCCTCTTCTTCTTCTTCTCCTCCTCCTTCTTCTTCTTCTGCTCCTTCTTCTTCTTCTGCTCCTCATTCCCTACCGTTCAGTCCGCTCACTGCTGCCACCCCGCGACTCTGTTATGTAACTGTATTCATACATTCTATGACCACATTCAATTACATTGATAACACATGTGCCAAACGGTTTTTGTCATTATAGAAGAAGAAGAAGAATAAACTACTATAAAACTACATTATATTGTACAACAAATAAAATGCAAGGAAAGGAAAACAAGCCGAAACCTTAAGCGTCTGCTAAACAACTGGAGTGAATTTGAAATATGTCTAAATTAGAATATATAATATAATTATTGTATTTTTTTGCCAGTATCAAACATTTGATATTTCAATTTTCAATCAACAGTATTTTTGCTAAGATACTAATTAGTTGATCATGTAAGTTTTGTCTGCTGAACAGCTGAACAAATTTAACAGACTGGGTCCAAAATGGACATGCTTCTTCCTCTTCTTTTTCTTCTTCTTCTCTGTCTTCTTCTCAAGGTTCAGTGACCTCCCCATTCCCACTGGGATTGGTTTGGAAAAAATATAAACCTTATTAACACAGTTTCTCATAAAAACTCAAACAAGGCTTCATATTTTCCTTTAGCAGACCTGCTGTGCCCTGACTCTTGATGATGTGCTGCAGAAGATCCTCAAAGGAGATTTAAACAAAATACTTGTGTGTCGATGTTATTTTATTATTATGCTTCAAATCTGTTGTCTTTGTGTTTTTCATCATGAATAAAACTGAAGGAAAATAGGTCAGTGAAAACAGGAGGTTTCCTTTGAATATCAATCTTAATGTTGAGGGAAGACAGCTTTTAGAGGGCTTTAATTTTGAAATTCTGCACCAGAATGTCCAGATACTGTCTGAGGGACATCCTGAGGTGCTCTGCCGTCAGTCTGAAGTGAAATTAGTCTGTGGCAACAGGAGGTTTCCTTAAAGCAGGCAAACAAATAAACAAACATACAATACATTTATAGATAACTAGATAATCTCGGAGTCATCCATTATTGACTTATTGACTTATCGCCATCTTCCCCTGTCTTCTGGTCGGCAAACCAACGGTACAGCACACACATTTTGCATTTCAATTAATGGAACGGCAGTGGGATGTGGCCCCCCGGGGCCCCCAGTCTCATTCTTCTCTCTCCCAATGTAACCTCTTTCATATTATCTGTAAATAACACCACGCCACTGTAGATAAATAACATTACACCATACATTACTGTAAAGTCTCCACATTCAAGTCAGTGCGTTAACGTATAATGGTTGTATCATTATCTCTGCACATTGCATATATTCTTTATATTTCCAACTGCTTTGTCTCTTATTTATATAGCCCCCCCCCCCATGCCAACACATGATCAGGAAGTTGTCATGATCCTGTATTTTGTTAAGTTCAGTTTTTTGTCTCGTCTCATGCTGTCTTGTTTCCGGTTTTATTTTGTAGTAACCCTGTTTCCCTCTCTTTACGTCCTGCCGTCTGTGATTGTCAAGCCCCTCCCTGATTGAAAAACCTGTTCCCCATCACCTTGTGTATTTATTGTCTGTGTCTCCCTCTGTCCTGAGCCAGTTCTTCATGTCCATTGTCTTGCCATTCTGTGCTATCTTGTTCTTGAATCCTATTGTTGGCGTTCCATTCTGGAGGTTTGGTTTTTCTCAGTTGTTGACTTTGTGTCAAGCTCTGCCTTGCTCCTTTTGTTGTTCACTGAGATCAGTCTAGTTTAGTGTTTTCACTTGTTCCTTTGTATCGTGTTGCCTTTTCTTAGCTTAGCCTGAGTGTTTTGCCATTGTCCCTGTTTTTTCCCTGCCTTTGTTAAATAAAGTGGTTTTTTTTTTTGTCACTTTTTGAGTCGTGCACGTGGGTTGTCTTGTCTGTCCTGGTCTTGACAGAAGTTTTCTTGCATGTGTTTTTACACCGCTGGAAAGAGGAATCATAATTATAATAACTATAATACATCATTTTGAATTGAATATTTCTTCATTTATATTATGTATATTTACTTGAATATATTGATATTAATTACTCGTTACTTAGTCGTAACAAGAAATCCCCTTTTCCCAGTGCTGCCTGTGCTGTGACAGTAGAATCATTACCTGTAGGACATCGATAGGGCTCTTCTCTCAGGCCTGGTTTCAGAGGGGATCTCTCTTCCTGGATCAGCTCTGATTGTGTCTTCATTGCTGCTCTTTTGTGTTGATAGGAGCCAGTTGAGGGTCTGGCTGACCAGAGGTTCGGAGGGCTTTATTCTAATAGAGGGAGTCAGGATTACAAAAGATCAAGAACCTTGAAGTGAAATGTAATGAGAGGTAATGAAAGGTAAGTACAACAGCCTGACTACAGGACTCTTAATATAAAACCACAGGAGGTAATGTAAGCTACTGTACATAGGATATACCTGTATAACACCTAATATTGGCCTAAGATCATTCACTCCTTTCTACTTTGATTTCCTCTTTCATATCCTCAGGCAAAGCTGGCTTTTGGAGAGAAAAACAACGGTGAAGACATTCAGGTTTCCATGACAACAAAGAAGAAATGCCTCATCGTGATCAGATCAGAAGGAAAACTGAGGACAGGAAGGAGTGTTACAGTCAACGAAGTAAGTAAGGCAACATTAGACACTGTGTGTTGATGATGAGGTTTGACTCTTGCGTCTCTGCGGACACCTGAGAGTCGACGTCAACCAGCTGATCATCCCAGGAAGCCAGACCTGCTCCCAGAGCCCACAGCAGTGCATCCACAATGAGAAGAAACCAAAGGGTGGGGGCGTCCTGGACTCCCCTGTGCAGATGAGGCTGTCACTGCATGCCTCCTCTGTGGCGGCAGGTTGGTGAAGCTCCTCACACACGGGGGGTGGGGGGAGCTCTCAGCGTCTGCTGCCTCCTGCTGCCCCCGTGTGCACAAATCAAGAGAAACACTCAGGACTGGGAGAGCGACAGAGGGACCTGGAAGAAGTTCAGCTGAGCATTGAAATGTTTGACCTACAGCACAAACATTACCTCGCTTCATGTTTTAGGTGATGTTGTGATCTGAGTTTCCAGTCCTTAACTTAACTAATAAAAAAAGTTTATTTCCTAAGAGAATCAAATACATTTTCATTTGACTCAGAGGTATTAACTGTGTTACTCTGTGATTCTGAATAATATACATATTACTGATACTGTTTATGTACTTCATGTTGTCAAGATAATGCTGTAATACTGTTCATATTAACTTTGTCCATATCAGCCACCCATGTATGTGGAAATGAATGACTGTTTCACCTACAATAGTTTGCATGTGTGTCTGTGGGATCACTGGATATTGAATTCATTGCAGGTGCTCTGTTTCATCTGTTTGACAGTCCACAGAGACTCTCATGCTGAAGGGTCCTCACTTCAGGTTAGTTAGTGAGTTCAGTTAGATGTGGTTATACTTAAATACTGAGAACACTGGGAATATGTTTCATATGAGTACAATTTTAATATATGATAATTGATATTAATTAATGATTAAATAGCCAAAACTCAATCAATCTTTATTTATTTAGCGCCAATTCATAACAGTGTTATCTCCAGACTCTTTCCATAAAGAGCAGGTCTAGACCAAACTCTTTAATTAGAGAGGGACCCAACGATTCAGGAATTCAACATTAAGGATTCAAGAATCCCCACATGAGCAGAGAACTATGCTACTAGCTTCAGAAATACATGTGAAGAGTGCAGACATAGTAGCTCAATCTGTCATGGAGTAAGAAAAAAATAAATAAAAAAGCAAGGCAGCTTTGTGTTTATATGTGTGACATTTATTCCGTTTGGAAAATCTCACGATCTCTAGAAGGCAGTAGCTCAAGTTGGCTGGCTGCCTCAACAGGGACTAGTCATCGTGTCTGCTGCTAGACCATCACTAAGAGTCGGTGAACAAGGTTTCATTACACTGGAGCCTGCAAAGAGACTAATTGTTTTCCAGTTGTTAGTCAGAGTCCGTGTATTTCCATGGAAACTGAGATAATAGAGAGAAAAGTGCTCCACAATAGGAACACATCTTAATTCTATCTGTGTATGTCTGTTGGATTATAGCGGTGTTACACTTCACCCTCTCGTGTAACATTGTTCAAATATAATAGTCACATATTAAAACAATATTAATCTTATGCGAGGTTTGGGACTGCTTCACCATAAATCCGTCATGACTTTGTGCCTGCTGGTGCCCCTTTTATTTTTTTCTGCCCCACACGGTCGGAGCCTGAGCCCCCGGCCTCAGCTGGTGTTGCTGTCCACAGATTCAGAGGCAGACAACTCCAAAGTTCGGGCCAGAACTACAGAAAACAGCTCAACCTTGTATTTGTCTGGGGTAGAAAAGAAT
Organism: Pempheris klunzingeri; assembly: GCF_042242105.1. Lineage (NCBI taxonomy): Eukaryota > Metazoa > Chordata > Actinopteri > Acropomatiformes > Pempheridae > Pempheris > Pempheris klunzingeri. The sequence continues at coordinate 3,582,975 of NC_092032.1, read as the reverse complement.
TTGAGGTCTGAGGGATCCAGACAAGTCTAAGTTTACTTTGGCGCAATACTGGGGACATACTGTATGTGTGCATTATATCAAGTAAGTAGTCAGGGGACAGTCTATAAACACATATATAGGTGTAGGGATGCTTTTCTGTGGTTGTAGCAATGAAGAGAGGAGTCCAAGATTCATTCAAGAAGTTTATGTAGGTGTACGAGCTCGGAGTCCAACATCACAGGCATAGATGAGACTAAGGAATACAGAGTAAAGCTACCACATATATAGGATTCTACAAACTATATCTGGTTTCAGATACATGAGAGCATGTCCCAAGATGGACTTGATCTTTCCTTAGAACAACCAGTTGTCCAGACAAAGCGGAGTCGGAAGAGTAGTATGCTGACTTGAGAGTAACATATATACCATGTAAGACACAAGTTCCTACAGAATCATGTTACATGAGAAAAACCTTCTAACAATAGGCAAGAACAAGAATCCTCCTATTGAACACAAGTGCAGAGACTGAAGGACAAGAGTGTCGTGAGCTCACTCTCTGTTCCTGCTTCACACTCACACAGCAGCTTTGTCCATCTGCTGCAACCGAGCGAATGAGTCACGTGAGCAAACACGGGCAAGCAATATTACTGCATGTGGGCTCTGAGAATGATTATGGATGAAACTGATTTCATTAAAGGAACATGTTTGAGACACCACACATGCCATATACACGCCATATTTTCCAACATTTGCCGTGCAATTTCAGATGCACGTTTATGGTTCCACCCTCTTCTTCTGTCCTTAAAGGCGCGGCGGTCGTCTTGTTAAAGTAAACAGTGGAAAGGAAGCAGGGTTAAAATAGGTGTTTCACTGACTGTCATTAAAGAAATACTGTCCACTACAGGACAAAGTTGGCAATTACAAAGGACATAAGAGTAAATAAGTGTAAATATGGCTGTTTGGTGCGGCTTTAGATGTGCCTCTGCTTCGTCTGGATCTGGACAGTAAAATAACTCTCTCCCTTTTCCTCTCTGTGTTTCCTGCCGCTCACCAAGAAATATGAGGAGTTCAGATGTGCAGAGATAAGAGAAGACCCATCCAATGCATGACCTGGAGATCATTTACCACACTTGTAATGGTTCCGTCTAATGCTGTGACTTCAGAGAACAATTGTTTACTGCTGATTGTGGAGAATTCCTCCACCTACTTGCAGAACTCTTGCAGAAGTTTTTTTTTATATGCACCCTTGGCCTTCAGTGACATTCCTAAGTATGTTCCCTAGAGTATGAAACTGCTGAATGTCAGGCAGTATTATTAAACATGCAAACAGGATTGTGCTGCGTGTCTGCCTCGCAAGTTCCCTCCTTTCCTCTTCATTGATACATCCAGTTGCCCATTCAGTCAAACAGCTCGTCTGTTCCAGATGAATTCCTGCATGAGAGGAAGAAAGCATGCCAAAGTGAACCGTCGTGGAGCTGATCACAGTCCTCTGTGCTGTCCTGCCTCATGTGGTCTGGTTCGACAGGAAATGAAGGCACATTTTTGGACCTGCTTTTTCAGTGCTGTGTGTTTTGCTGTGTTTTTTTATTCATTTGTTTTCCGAGCTCAGAAAGGCCTTCTTCTAGGCATCGAGGGAGCTGCAGCCCTGGTCAGGCTGCTCCAACAGGGGGCGACAGCACTTCAGCGTTCACAGGTCCTTACATGAGCACAGCGCTGGTCTTCCTGAGAGCTTTCTTGGCCCGGGAATCATCTCATTCAGACACACCTTCACACCAGGAGGAGCCTTTAGTCTCTAGTCACTGACGGTCAGCTTGACTTATAATACTTATTATATGGCTTTTACTTGTAGAACACTGTGGTTGGGTAATCTTTCCTCAAGTAAAGGATCTGAACACATCCTCCACCACTGGGTCTTCTAGGATTTATCTTCATTCCATCTCTCTTTTTTTTTTTTCCTGGACTGGATTGCACTGGAGAAGTTAGTTTTTAGTAAGTTACTCACAAATGGAGACACAGGACACAGTCACTACAAAGGTGCTGCGCTCTAGACAGGTGTGTCGGATTGTGACTCAAAAACTCCGTCGATTGATCAGAAGAGCAGGGAGGTGATCATTTAAAAATACACAATTAAATAAATTCAAGATCTTATGCAGAATCTTTTGTTATTCAGCGCTTAGTAGGAACAAGAAAACGTTGTGTTCATCAGAACATTTAGTTTTTGTCATTTATATGCAAATGAAGTGCCTTAAATGTACATTCATTCTGTCAATTTCCCTTCGGAGGGGGTGGTGGCTGAATGACATGTGCTACAGATGCCAGTTTGTCTCTTCCCACAGCACTTCTTTAACCTCTATTAACCTGCATTCATTTCATTTAACTCCTGCACAGCAGCAGCAACAAGATAAGATAAGATATACTTTATTTTCCCCGTGGGGAACTTTTTCCTGGACTCCGTCCAGCTGCAGTTTACAGTATAGAAAAACAACAGAATAGAAAGAACTAAAATTAAAATTAAATAAAAGTGCAGCAGCAGCAGCAGCATACTTCACAGAAGTAAGTAAACATGTGTGGAGAAATACATGCATAAGAAATGGACACATATACATACATACACATATATATATATACATAAGTATGTACATATATTCCACACACATGAACATTGCAAAAAAACACAACAACAACAACATGACGGCTGCTCCAGCTGCAGGTGCAAGTTGACAACCTTTATAAGTCATAAGACCACAACCGACAATCAGACTAATGCATTTTCACATTGTGGTCAGTCCACACATCAGATGTGTGTGTGTGTGTGTGTGTGTGTGAGTGTGTGAGCGTGTGAGTGTGCGTGTGTGTGTGTAGATCCACATTAGAGCCACGCTGGTCTCTATAATGTCACATTCTGCGGTGAAGCTAACCACGATTTATAAAGGCTGCCCTGACACTCCCACCACTCCCTCTGCCAACCAGAGGGAGGACCATGACTACCAAGTCAGGCTTCACCCTCTTCACTTTCTCCGAGTAAAGTGGCATTCATCACTGCCTGCCTGCAGCTGAAGGAGAAAGGTAAGGCCTCTTCATTACTTTACAGCACGTACTGAGATCTTTGTGATGTATGTATTAGACTGATCGGTATCATAGTGATGTTAGCCACACTGAAACAGGATTACAAAATCATTTCTTGGTCTTTTTTTTTTTTTTTTAGAGAATATAAGTGATCTGGGTTCTTGTTGGTGGTTCTGTGTTAGTTGGTGCTTAATCTACAGCTGCGTATACGTTATCTATGTGTGCATGTATCACAGATTTTAGTGGCTTTTTCCAAACTTCATGCTTCCAATGCCATGGGTTTGGTGTGGCCACAAGTGGCCAGCCATCAGGACAATGAGAAGAGAAGCTAAATATACAGTATAACTGCATACATCTACCGCTGTGATTATGGGTCAGCGAAGTCCTCTGCCTGAGCACAAGGCACTGGTCTCTCTCTCTCTCTCTCTCTCTCTCTCTCTCTCTGTCTGTCTCTGTGTCTCTTGGCATTTCAAAGTTATGCTGTTTGATAGTTCTGTAGCCTGAAATAACCTGGTCCTTCCATCATAATTACTATATGTTCAACTACTGACTAAATTGGAAATGATGCAGTGTGCAGAGTGTCTGAAGGTGTGTGGGATGGAGTTCAAGAGAGACAGGGGATAAGGCAGCGATTTTTGGTTTGGGATGTACGGTCTCATCATCTGAAAATCATTTCACTGCTGAAGATCAGAAAAGTGTATATAAAAGTGTAACGGCTATAATACTTTGGTCACTGTAAGACTAGGTTTGTAGATGTTTAAAGAAGAAATAATGTCCTATGTTTTCTTTACATAAGGCTGTAATACTTAAATAAGGGGACCAGATCTGTGTTTTTTCTAGCCCTATTTGTGAATTTACCATGTGCTGACATCAGAAATGTTTTTGCATGTTTTGTACCCGCTCACTGCAAATTAATACAATTCAACAAGTGGTCTTGTAAAGAAGGTTTTTATTAATTAAATGTCACTCCACATTTCATAATTTATTGCAATGACCAGGTGACGTCCTCGGCCGGCAGCCAGACGCGTCGCGCATGTCAGGATTTACAGCAATACTAGAATCGCTGTCTGCAGTCATCTTTGTTTTGTAAACCGACCAAAGGCGCTGAGCAATCCCAGCAACATCTGTGCACAAGGAATGTTCTGCGATGCCGAGGTCACTGCAGGCGGCTGATGTGGTCGCAGTTCTGCACTTCTGGTTTGCCAAATGTAGAGTGAGGTTTGGAGGAATTCAGGTTCACTACCCACCTATCCACACTGTGTGTCTGTAATGACTAACAGGCTTTAAAATCAAAGCGTAGGGCACCGAGGAGAGGATGTACAGATGGATCTAAGGAAGGGAAGAAAATAGAGCATCTTTTTGAGGATCCTGGTTGAGATATTTTTAGGAACAGGGTGAAACATTTGAAACATTCTCCAGAGGCATGCTGTCTCATCGCTGAGGCCTCACTAGGCCTGACTCCTGGTCTTCCTTTAATCCCCTTGTTCTCCGGGGGTTTTTGTTTTACTGTGACAGACCTGTTTTCACTCATTTTGACCACTTGCTTCTTACAACTTTTCCTGTGTCATTTCTATGCACTTTAAGCTCTTACGTGTCATTTGACGCTGTTTGCCTCGCCTTCTCATTCCATGGTAAAGTAAGCAATGATAGATATGCAACATCTGGTTACACAATTGCAAAAGAAAGCTTGCTGAGAGACATTTCAGGTGACAGGTTTCGGCAGCAAATGACATGGTCGGCATAAGGAAAGATGATGGTTTGGGGTGGCACAAGTACATCAGTTACAGAAGTGAAATTACGTTACAGACATGATGTAAGTTACGTCAGTTACAATAACTCAATCTTGACTT